>NC_140977.1:53246620-53306620 GCF_056783735.1 Eptatretus burgeri
TATTTCAGGCTCACTCATTGCTAACAGGTGTATGAAATCAAGCACACAGCCATGCAATCTCCGTCGACAAACATTGGCAGTAGAATTGGCCGTACTGAAGAGCTCAGTGACTTTCAACATGGGACCGTCAAAGGATGTCACCTTTCCAACAAGTCAGTTTGTCAAATTCTGCCCTCCTAGAGCTGCCCGTTCAATTGTAAGTGCTGTTGTTGTGGAGTGGAAACATCTTGGAGCAACAACAGCTCAGCCATGAAGTGGTTGGTCACACAAGCTCATAGAATGGGACCACCAAGTGCTGAAGCGCGTAGCGCAAAAAAATCGTCTGTCGTCGGTTGCAACACTCACTACCGAGTTCCAAACTGACTCTGGAAGCAACATCAGCACAAGCACTGTTCGTCGAGAGCTTTATGTAATGGATTTCCATGGCCCAGCAGCCGCGCACAAGCCTAAGATTACCATGCGCAATGCCAAGCGTCGGCTGGAATGGTGTAAAGCTCACCGCCATTGAACTCTGGAGCAGTGGAAACATGTTCTCTGGAGTGATGAATCATGCTTCACCATCTGGCAGTCCGATGGACGAATCTGGGTTTGGCAGATGCCATTAGAATGCTACCTGCCTGAATGCATAGTGCTAACTGTAAAGTTTGCTGGAGGAGGAATAATGGTCTGGGGCTGTTTTTCATGGTTCGGGTTCAGCCCCTTAGTTCCAGTGAAGGAATATCTTAAAGCTATAGCATACAATGACATTCTAGATTATTCTGTGCTTCCAACTTTGTAGCAACAATTTGGGGAAGTCCCTTTCCTGTTTCAGCATGACAATGTCCCTGTGCACAAAGCGAGGTCCATCCAGAAATGGTTTGTCAAGATCGGTGTGGAAGAACTTGACTAGCCTGGACAGAGCCCTGACCTCAACCCCATCGAACAACTTTGAAATGAATTGGAACGCCGACTGCGAGCCAGACCGAATCGCCCAACATTTATTCAACCAAGATATTCTGGTTTTGTATTTTTAATTCATTTTCTGAAGCTTGTAGAATTTGTTTTTCATTTGGAAGTTGAGGTTATGATGTGTAAATAAAGGTGTAAAAAGTCTGATTTAATGCAATTTAATTCCAGGCTATAAGGCAACAAAACGTGAAAAATTTGAAAGGGGGTGTCGACTTTCTTTCAGCACTGTATGTATTAAAAATGCCAAAACTCCAGCATAAACTGATAGGAAGTCTTCAGAGGAAGATCCCCCTGTCGAAGAGTGTTTCAGCCTGAGCTTTTTCCCATTTTTGTTATTTGTGGTCGAGAGGGGCAAGAACGATATACTTCGAAAACGAGCCATGTTTTAATCAAGTCAAGGAAGCTTGGTTAGCAGACAGGTGTTTTCCTGATGATCAGAGTCTTCTCTTTTAAACCAGAGCCAGAGCATGTCAGAGTTTAAACCAGAGCTGCTCTTCAGCAGCCGACGACCATTCCTTCAAAACTTTTGTTCTGTCTCTACTTGTCAGGCCTAGATTTTTATTACAAGGGTATCGGCTGACCGACCAATTTCCATGTTAAATAAGTCAGTAGCATATCCTTCTTTGTGCATCTTTGTCATCAGCCACTCATATTTATCTCTTTTAACTTTTTCCAACATCCCCGACTCAAATTCCGGTTCCGGTTTTGGAGCAGCAAGAGGTCTCCTTCGGGGCTCCCTGCTGACGTTCTCAAAGCTAAGTTTCCGGTTGTTATTTGTCCCGTTTTAACTGTTTAATTTTCTCACCTACATGTTACTGTGTGTTGCTAGTTCGGTTTTGTTTCAAAAATCGTGCTATTTTGTGAGTATTTTTGTCGACGTTCTTACCTGTGCTTGAGGCCTAGGCCTAGACTTGAGGCCTACCGGTTCCACTCGGTGTTCGATCGTTTTTTTTTTTGTTTGTTTTTTCTCCCCATTACCTTCAATTTCTATCCTCCCCATTACCTTCAATTTTGATCCTCCCCACTTTCCAAACATCCCCCATTCTCTCAACTTATCTCTTTATCTCAAAAAAAAAAAAAAAAAAAAAAAAAAAAAAAAGCCAACAACACGCTCACCTTCTCCCGATTTTGCTTCTTCTTCTTCCTCTTAACTTCCTCCTCGTCTTCTTCCTCGATTTTTTTTTTTTTTTTTACACTTCCATGACCTAATCTGTTGAACTCTCTCATACATTAATATTAACAACAACAACAAAAAAAATATATATATATATATATACCCAACAACAACAACACGCTCACATTCTCCCGATTCTTCTTCCTCTTAACTTCCTCCTCGTCTTCTTCCTCGATTTTTTTTTTTACACTTCCATGACCTAATCTGTTCAACTCTCTCATACATTATTTTTAACTACAAAAACGATCTTATAATGCTTCATCTTCCTCTCTCACACATGTGGTACTCTTTACTGTTTCACAATGCACTACTCTTCTGCTATTTTAACAGACTGCTCTCATTTCGACCTCTCCTTCATTCCTTGCCTAAAAAATCCAACGATTACAGCGCTTCTTCTCTCCATTCTCTGAATTCGCCTTCATTGCATCCATCAATAATTGTGTTAAATCGCATCTCTGACCTAAAACTTTTAAAAACCACAGTTTGCCATGGATGCTCGCTTTCCATCAACCATTCTTTTTTTCCAACTTCAGTGCCAACTCACCCCTCACTCTCACTCTCAAAGCAACCATCCCACTCTTCTCCCTCCAAGCCTCCCTCTCACCTCTCTCAAAAATTCCCCCCTCACCTTTCTCCCACCTTTCATCCCCCTCACTCTTCCTTCTCAAAGTTGCCCCCTCTCTCATCCACCAACCTGCCTCCCTCCACTGCCCTCTCACCTCCATCTCTTCACTCCACCTCCTCAAATCCTCAACTGCCTTCTTCCTTGTCTCTTGTCCCCCTCTCCCCCAGCACCACAGAGCCTTTTCTCCTCCTCATTCGGCCCCCTCCCCTCGTTATTCTGCAATACCCCACACTCCTTCAACAACTCTCCTTACCCCCCCCCCGCTCCTTCCTTGTCCTACACTACCCCTCCCCTCCCCTGCATCCAAAGCCTCCTCCCCTCCCTCTTCATTAACAGTCCTTTCCTTTCATTTCCTGGAAGTAGTCCTTTCATTCAAGCTTCTGGGTCTCACTATCTGCCATGATCTTTCCTGGGAAAGCCACATCTCCAACCTGTCCAACCTCTGTTCTATTCACCCTCTCATTTGCCCAAGGTCATCTGCCATCTGCTTGGAAATCTGCTAACATCACTGCCCTGCATAAAAAAGGTGCAAAAACAGATCCCTATAACTACAGACCAATCAGCCTTCTCCCAATCATCAGCAAGGTGATGGAATCCATCATCGCTTCAGATATGAAATCCTTCCTCTTCTCCAATGGCTTGATTTCCAATCATCAATTTGGTTTCAGACCAGGTCACTCTACCCTGGATATGCTGCTTCTGCTCTCCCATCAATGGATGGAGGTCCTCAATGCCAGACAGGAAATCCGAGCCGTATCCTTGGACATATCACGTGCTTTTGACACAGTCTGGCACCCTGCCCTACTCACCAAACTCTCTTCCCATGGTATTCAAGGCCATCTCCACTCATGGCTCGCAGACTTCCTCTCCTGTCGCAGTCAACGTGTGGCCCTAAATGGAGTTCTTTCATCCGCTCTTCCTGTGCAGGCTGGAGTTCCTCAAGGTAGCGTTCTGGGCCCTGTTCTTTTTCTGGTTTTCATCAATGATCTCTCGGACTCTCTGGAAAATCCTCTATTTCTCTTTGCCGACGACTCCACCCTCTGCCGTACCATCTGTCATCCCTCAGACCGGCAAGCAGCAGCTTCTTCGCTCACTGCAGATCTGGATAAAATCACAAACTGGTCCAACACGTGGAACATGTCTTTCAATCCAGACAAATCTCACACTCTCACTATGTCTCTTCGAAAGGACCGTTTACAAACCCCCCCATCCACTTTCTCAACAATCCTCAGGAAGAAGTCTTTTCTTTCAAGCTTCTAGGTCTCACTATCTGCCATGACCTTTCCTGGGAAAGTCACATTTCCAACCTCGCCTCAAAAGCCAGTCGCCGACTGGGAATCCTCCGTCGTGCTAAGTCCTTCCTCGGCCCTCTTGAGCTCCTGACCACTTACAAAGCTTTTGTCCGTAGCCTGATGGAGTACTGCTCTCCCCTCTGGGCTGGTGCTCCTGCCTCCCACCTTTCTCGGCTTCACGCTGTCGAAACCAGGGCATTTAAGATCATCGGCATCTCCCGCAATGAAGCTGAGTCTTTGGGCCTCTCACTCAATCACCGCAGGTTGGTCGGTGGTCTTTCTGTCTTCTACCGACTCCTCTCCAGCCTTGCCCCCCTGCTCTCTCTGCGATTTGTCCCCACCACATTTCCACAGGGCGCTCAAGGTCCGCCAACAACCCCCTTCTGGTAAAACTACCAAAATCATGAATCACTGCTCATCTTCACTCTTTCATTCCTCTTTTTTCCCGCCTTTGGAATAAACTTCCTCACTCTATTCTTTCCCATTCTTCCCTCCATGCTGTCAAAACAGCTGTTCACCACCACCTCTTATCTTCCCCCATCCAAATCTTCGATCTTTTCTACCCCCGATAATCCACCCAAGCCCACTTCCTTCATTTCTCCTGCTTTCCTTCCTGAAAGTCCCTGAAATGTCCATCTTCTCTTCGCCATGTTCCCCGTCCCATCCCCATCCCTCTCCCTTCCACAGTTCACCTAATGTGTCTGTTCCCCACTCTTTTGTCCCTTCCACTCCCGCCCCTCTTGTCTCAAGCCTCCTTGATGTGAGTTGTGTGTTTGCTCTCATACGAGCCTCGAACAAGGTATACAAAAAAAAAAAAAATGGTACCATCAACTCAATTATTATGATACACCTGCTTGACTCTGATTGAAGGACAATATCTGGTGTTTGACATGTCTCAGCGATAATCCCAGGAAATTTGTTCATGCTGGTAAGATCTGCCCACATTTTCCAATCATTCACATCATGGAACACTGTATGACGAGGTTGATCTTTGTGGATGCTTCTATTTTCCATTGTTTTCTTTGAACAACCTACTTCAAGGAAATTGCAGTAATTCACATTTTCGTTGATTGGGATAGGTGTGTCATTGTGGGAACATTTTACTATATCTCTGGTTCTCGCGATACATTTGAGTACCCGATTATGCCTCCAGGGAAAACGCCCTTTTTCTAGGGCAAACAAACTTACATGCAGACAGCGGGTGTATGTATACATATATTGTTAAGGATTCAGCGGTGGCGGGATTCGGACGAGTGATGTCAATCACTGTCCGTAACCAGTTTGGGTTTTTGCACCCTACTCTTGACAGCCAAATGTTACAGATTCGGCGCCACCCTAACCACCGCTGTCTCCGGGGTTATATCGCCGGCTGGTTCGGCACAGGCCTCGGGTCACGCGCCTCGAATCGCGATTCCAACGTACCCCTGGACCTTACCAGTTGGGAAAATAGATCCCGGTTGCAGACTGGTTTTGTCAGAGACCGAGCGAATTCTGCCAGTCTGTAACCATTTTGGTTTTTATATCCAAATCGAGCGGATCGTTCCTCGGCGCGGCACAGATTAATTCAAAGCGGCAACTTCATACGAATCAGCCAGATTTATTGAGAACACATCGGGAACACGACACAAGCAAAGCATTCACGACAATGTCATAATTAATCTATAACCCGTTCTTAACTAGGGAGCTATGGATTACGGGTTTCGAAGGGGACCCTAACGAGATAAACCTAAAACGACATGCAGACAAGACACAGAGTACTTGGTGATGCTTCATGGATGAGAGGAAAAGTGTCAAAGGCCTGAATGTGGCAAGCCAATGTCCACAAGCCGATGTCCACGGATTCGAGCACCCAAGCTAAACACGCCGCGTGGCAAAATGGTGCTTGTCCTCCTTCTTCTCCCGGCACCGGTTGCACACGCAGTCTCAGCGCATTCTGACCCCGCATAATGTCGACGGCACAAGACCGCCAGATCGATGGTGGGTTTCAGCTGGTTTCTCCCAAGGTCCAGTATACAAGTCCAGGCCTGGCCTGTTGGCCAGACAAGGCCAAATCGAGGTGTTGGGCCCCGCAGGCTGGGTCCATGGCCGAGGAGGCACCGCCGGCCAAAACCACTCCTCCACAAAGTCGATCGCCCGACTCGACGTGCAGGCGACCTCTCCCACTGCCAAAATGGCAGACACGGCGCGCTCAGTTTCTCTTACTGCCAAAATGGCAGACTCGGCACACTCAGGTTCAGTTTCTCTCCCGGCAGATCCATCACTGCCTTTCCGGCGCTCGCTCGCCTCAAAGCTGACTGGATCCTTACTTCAGTTTCACTTCCTTCTCCAGGCCACTCCCCCTCTCAGAGCACTGGGCGGGGACTATTGTCTGGAGAGAGGAAGGAAGAAGAAGAACCTCTCGGTCCACCACCACTGCACGAACAATGAACATGCCTTCTAAAGCTCCCGAAACACATGTAACGTCCATTTACCGAACAACCTGGCTAAACGTGCATTTAATGGGGGATCTGGGCTTATCCTATATTTAATAACACACTAACGACCATTTCCGCAACAATATATATATATATATATATTGTTACGGTTGTGGAAATTCACAGAACACCATTCAGGCTTCCCATAGATCAGTTATGTCGATAAGTGTGTGTTCAGATTAGATTTCCCCACCGATGTCTAAAGGGATTTATTTGCGCAACCGGGCTGTGATCTTTGAGGAAGTATTATTCTTTTGCTATCTTTATTTTGGAACAACCACATCTGAACAACCGCAACCGCCTCTCAACAACCACGCCATCCCCACCACAGTGCCAACCACAACAACATCATCTCCTAAACAACTTCTCGACAACCGCCGACATCTCGAACAACGGCAAATCGACGAACAAAAAGGACAACAACTCCCGCCCCGATATCCCTTAGAACGGGTAAACAGGATTGACGGTTGGAGCGGGCCCCCCAGAACGGGTAAACAGAAGTGACGGTTGGAAAACAACAACTGAGCCCAGCCGAACTCTGCTGGAATTCCCTCCCCCCCCGCCAGGAATGGAGGGGCAAAGCTCCGTGGCGATAAAAAGGGTGCGTTGAGACGCCGACAGAGAGTGAAGTTGGGGAGAGGAGACGCCGGCCAGTGTGGAGTTGAGGAGAGGGTCGCCAGGAGTTGAGTCTGGAATCGGACGAAGCTGTAAGGAGTGAGAGGGTGTTTCTCCTTGATCGACGGAGGTGCCAGTGGAATCGAGAGTGAAGTGAGGAGCTGGTGGAGTCCCGCGGAGTGTGGGCAGAGTCACCGAGGGTCGCCGAACCAGGGCCCAGCGAGTCACCACGAGGGTGACAGGTAACCAGCACGGCCTCTCGGAGCTCTTGCGGTCTCCACAGCTCCCTGGATATTAAAGGCCTACAGGTCCAGTTCTGCCCCTCCCTTTCCTGGGGTTTCTTTGTATGAATGTCGTGGCGCCTTGTCTGTCAAGTAATGAACTGTTAAGTGATTGTGTGCATAATAATAGAATGGTTGTAGTTCTTTGTCTTGCTCGTCCCTGCATTGCTTTATTGACTGCATGATTGCATACGTGTTTGATTGCTTACGTGTACAAATAAATGTCATTGTGTGAATTTTCACCTGTTCGTTGCGTCCTTTCCCTCCATTAAGCTGCCGTCATTGCGGTCGGGATATTAGCTGGCTTTTGAATAGCCGATAAAGTAATTGGATCTGGCAGGGCTTGGCAATATACACCGCTCGGCAAATCGCAAATGGAGCGAGCTGCTTAAACGGCTCGTTTCCATTTGAGGTGTAAATCCCCGGCATTTCTGTCTGCGCGCATACTTAAGTAAATCGACAATTTGGCGATCGGATCCTGTCGCGCGTGGACAGAATAGTTGGCTGATTTGCGGTGTGATTAAAAACACACCCGTAACTGGATTTCGGCGTTGATCCAAAAGCTGCGACTAGGTTTGCCACATCCGGTGGGTGCGCGGCTGCAATTAGCTAAAAGCGGTCGCTCGCACGCCGGAAAACTATAACAATATATGTAGATGTATACATATACATACATCACGAAGATGGGAATTAATTTACAATCATTTATTAACACAATTTGGATCATCACAATCACTTGAGATTGTGAATACTGTGGGTGAATCTGACATGGTGTATGGACCTGGTGAATGTGACCTGGAGAGAAGGCCAGAAGGGTGAAAGGAGATGTTGGGAAGGTGGGAAAGCAGGTTATGAGGAAGTAGCCGGAAAGAGTAGGTGAAGTTGGTAATGGTGTAATATTAAGGTGGATAGGGGAGGGAAAAGAGTTGAAATATTCCTCAATTTTATTGAGCTAATGAAGAAATAATGTCATGATGTAAGAATGCCCTTTTGCTTTTGAGAACAGGAAAAAGGGGGAGGGGAGGACAGAGTTTTAGTGGGGGTGGGGGAGTGAACACGGAGTTTGGAGAGGGGGGATTGAGCCTTTAAAGGGAGGGGGGTTATGGACTTTGGGTGCGAAGAGGTTTGAAGACTTAGCATTGGGGGGTGAGTTGAGGACTTGGGGTTGAAAGTGTGGCCGGGGGGATGGGGAGGGGGTGGAGGGGGGAGTTGAGGATTTGGGTGGGGGAGGGGAGGGTTGGTTTAGTCAAGCAACATCTTGAAGGAGCACATAGCTGGACAAGATTAAATTCCAATGACATTTAACTGTTCTTTGCATAATGTTGTTGAAGTTACATTTTACATTACGTGGAATTTCCGTGGTTACCTGCTCGTTATTTATGTTGTTTTTCAAGTCCTTCCTGTGTTTTGAGTTTAGTGGTAAATCGTCTCGACTGTGGTTTACTAAATCGTATCGCTTTTTGACTTCGGGAATTGTTCAATTCTACTTTTTATACAAACTCAGTTTATGATTGTTTAATAAACCACCGTGTTTGATATTGCATCATAACTATGGTAGTTTGGTTTGCAGCTCAATACCTGATTTAATTTAATTAATTGTAAACTTGTTCTGCCCTAATATTGTGGAGGACTCAGAACAGAGTATGCCATTACTTTGGAAGAGCTGTTCAGCCAGCTGTCCCCTCTACAATCATGGATGTTGAGATTGCAAACCATGTGAGAGAGAGGGTGGCTGTCATCCATTCGTTTTGAATGTATTGGGGGAGACCGGGACTAGTTGTAATGTGGGGCAAGTTGATACACTGAGGTTATCCATTTCTTTCCTTGATGACATCACAATATTTGACATTCGATGACCTGCATCAATAGAATCTCTGGCGGTGGATTCCCAATAATCGTCTCTCTCCCACTGGCGGCAAGTTGTTTGATTCTCTATTGTATTAAGCTTGCATCTTGCCCTGCTCCTTGTGCCCTCCCCAAACCACCCCAGGTTGCACATGTTCCTCAAGAAAACCCTCACTTGTTCACTCTCCCAAAGTCCATGCCGGTTGCTCACCTGCATTAATTCGTCCCCTTATTCTTCTGATTGTGGAATTGTCTCCCTTGGTCTATTTTCGTGTCCTCTTCATTTCAAGCTTTCAAATATGCTGCCATTCATTATCTTGTACACTCACCCATACACTTCCATGATCTCTTCTACACACGCAGATTCTTTCGCATTCTGTTCCTCTCCAGGTCATTTTTTTATTATTTTTTATTTTTCGTACACATTGTTGAGGCTCATATGAGAGCTAGCACAGAACGTACAACAAGGGGAGCAGGAGACAAGAGGGGTGGGAGAGGGAAGGAAAAAACAGTGGGGAATAGAGGCATGAGGAGATCTGTGGAAGGGAGAGGTATGGGATGGGGTACATAGGGTAAACAAGATGGACACTACAGGGACTACCAGGTCCTTAGAGGACAGCGACTTTCAAGAAGGAAAGCAGGGAATTTGAAGTAGGTGGGTTTGGGGTGGAATAACGGGGGTAGAAAAGATCATGGTTTTGGATGGGGGGAGAGATGGAGATGGTGGTGAACATCTGTTTTGAAGACCTGGAGGGAACAGTGGGAATGAAGAGAGTGTGGGAGTTTGTTCCAAAGGTGAGGAAAAAGAGGAATGAAAGAGTGAAGGTGAGCAGTGATTCTTGAATTTGGTAGTTTTCCCAGAAGGGGGTTTACTCGTTTTAAAGTTATTCTTCCTTTTCTCCTTGTATATGTCCACTCTACTATCCACCATAACCTTTTATAGTTTGTATACCTGCTGCCCTTTGTTATTTAGCTCTTCTATGAGCCTAGAGCCTTGTCCACAAAACGGTAGAGTGCAAAATTACAGTCAAGGAATGGGCTTGCTCAAATGTTGTTTTGAGGAGGACTGAAGAGGTCATCAAACAAACTCATTGGATAATTGCAATGTTTCGACCGAGCTCGCGTTCCATTGAACATCTGTCTCCCCTTAAGGTGATAGCAAAATAGTTAATTGACATCACTTTATTATGCATGTTGGGTATGCAAGACAACAGGATTCAGCAAAGTAGAAATGCTTTATTTAGTCCTAGGCTAATTGTTTTATCAGATTTTCGTTACTCACTCACATTCCATTCCAACATTGACTGCAACGAGTCCACAAACTGTCCTGATGATAACTTACCAGAACCTCGTGAATTGCTCCTTGGTTTCACATCAGAGGGGGAGGATTAACACAAATCGTTCAAATTCACCAGATTCAGTGGCATTGTTGAATTAGATCCTGGTTTTGGATTGGGTATTATCTGAGATGGTGGTGAATAGCTGTCTTGAAGACTTGGAAGGAAGAATGTGATTGAAGAGAATGTGGTAGTTGGCTCCACAGGTGCGAAAAAAGAGGAACAAATGAGTGGAGGTGAGCAGTGATTCTGGAGTTTTGGACTTTCACTTGGGCATTGATGGTGGACCATGTGCGTCCTGCAGAAACCTGGTGGGGGCAGGGGTGGGGGGGGGACCATGGAAAGAGCAGAGGGGTTGACCACAGACGCAGCTTCATCGCAGGACATTCCAATATTCTTGAAGGCCTTGGTTTCCACGCCATCGAGCGAATAAAGATGTGCAGCAGGGGGGTCAGCCCAAAGGGGAGAGCAGTACTTCATCAAGCTGTGGACGAAGGCCTTGCAGGTGGATAGGAGTTCAGGTGGGCCAAGGAACGACTTCGTACGACGGAGGATGCCCAGTCGGCAACTGGCGTTAGAGGCCAACTTTAAAATGTGTTTGCCCAAGAAATATCATGACTTACAGTGAAACCCAGGAGTTTGAATGACTGAAATTCCTCAAGTGGATTGTTAAGAATGTAGAGGAAGCGTTTGCCAGACGGTCCTTTTGAGAGAGAGAGAGAGAGAGAGAGAGAGAGAGAGAGAGAGAGAGAGAGAGAGAGAGATAGAGATAGAGATAGAGATAGAGAGAGAGAGAGAGATAGAGATAGAGATAGAGATAGAGATAGAGATAGAGATAGAGATAGAGATAGAGATAGAGATAGAGATAGAGATAGAGATAGAGATAGAGATAGAGATAGAGATAGAGATAGAGATAGAGATAGAGATAGAGATAGAGATAGAGATGTGAGATTTATCGGGATTGAGTCATATTCCAAGTGATTGATCATCTTTTTATTTTGTCAAGGTTTGAAAAGAGGGCAGAGGGTGGAGTCATCAGCAAATACATAAAGGGGATTTCCCAGAGAGTCAGAGAGATCATTGATGAAGACCAGGAATAGGACTGGACCCAGAACACTGCCTTGGGGCATTCCAGTCTTGACAGGGAAAGGAGATTAAAGGATTCCTTTGAGTGCCACACGTTGGCGACGAGAGTCGAGGAAGTCAGTAAGCCATGTGTGGAGTTGGCCTTGGATGCAATAGCAGAGGGTTTGGAGAGCAAGGCAAGATGGCAGACTGTATTGAAAGTTTGAGATATACCAAGAGAGATGGCATTGATGTCATTGTGGGCCTCCATCCATTGTTGGTGAGTAGAAGCAGCATGTCTGAGATGGAGTGATCTGGTCTGAATCCAAATTGATGATCCGAAATGAGGAGAAAAGGAAGGATTTCACATCGACTGCGATGATGGATTCCATGACCTTGCTGATGGTTGGAAGTGAGCTGATAGGCCTGTAGTTCAGGGGGTCCGTTTTTGCATCTTTTTATGTAACCAGTGATGTTGGCTGATTTCTAAGCAGATGGAAGATAACCTAGCATGAATAACAGGGTGAAACAGGCAGAGAGAGGATGTGCAAGAGCAGCAGAGCAGGTTTTTAGGACACGAGCTGATGCAGTTCAGTCCAATAGCAGAGTCAGAGTGGATGGTTGAAAGAACCTTCTCCACCTTCTCAGGTGCAAAAGACAGAGTCGAGGAATAGTTGAGTGTGATTGGGTAGGGTGGTTAAGAGAGCGAGCGGTTGGGGAAGCAATATTTGGAAGTAAATACAGAATTGAGGCATTTAGCCTTCTCACGAGCAGAATCGGCTGTGATGTCATTTGAAGAGTGGAAAGGGATGGAAGGGTAGCATACTCCAGTGACTGATGTATTAAGGCACCACCAGGTTTTGGAGGCGGGAGACGAGTTTGAAAGTTCAATGTTGAGGTAGGACAGATCTTGTTTTCTCGCTTTTTCTGGCCACAAGGCAATGTTCCAGTGGACACACACTTGCTACAGGTTTTGTGAAATCAGCTGAGATTGCCTCTGGTCGGATTTGCCTTCCAGGAATCTAAGACTAGTTGTCTTAGAGCAATTTCCTCACCACAGGATTGATAGTACCTTGAGCGGGAAGAAGGGTTGGATAATTGAAGATGGGATGGAATTAATCTATGTATGCGAGAGAGCAGATTTCTGTGGAGGAACTTCCAGGCTGAGTTAACGTCAGGGACAGTAGATATGGGAGACAAGTCCTGAAGAGAAATGGCTGCTCGCAGTCTCTGCCAATCTGCAACTTCTGCTAGAATTGTCAGGATTAAGGGAGGATGAAGAAGAGGACGAATAATAATAATTCATTTTTTACTGCAGTAAGCCTCTCAGGATAAACCCCTTTTTTGAACTGCATGCTTCGCTTTTGACCATGCTTCAGTCAAAGTTTAACCAACAAGTGCCATTAAATTCACCAAATAACATCAGGCCCCTTTATCAGCCTAAGCCCGAGACTGTCCTCGCATGATCAGTTTTATGGAAAAAGAATGATACGAGCATCATCAACACAAGTGCGAGGCTTTTGAGAGCTTCATCTGTTGGCTTTAAGTTGCAGTTCCATTGTCAATTCCATCATCAGCCTCGTATACGTCCACCAAAAACAGAAATCTGAGAGATCCGGGTTTTCGCACAAGAAGGCACTGCCGCAAAGGAAGTATTGATCTTTAGTGTACTTGTAATCAGTGCTGATTTGTTAGTACTTTTACATCATAAACTTTTTTCCATTTACTAGTGCAACCAAAGGCAGTAGTGTAGGCATGGTTTAAAAAAAAAATCTGGTTTCTAACCAATCATTTTGCCCCACACTGCTATCGGGCTCTTGGACCTCCCCCTCACGGAACAAGCGGTCATGAAGACTTTAACGGAAGTGTGATGACACTTCTCTGCCTGGTGGCTGGCAGCTCACTTTTTACATCGTCATAGATTTGTGTTTCACTGGAGTTAAACAAAAGTTCACGAGAGTTTGCTGGAGTTCACTGGAGTTAAACCGCATTCGCAGCCCTATCTTCAGCGACCCATTTCCTCTCTCGACTGATGGAGCTTTGTACCACGTGCCGATTCGTGGCCCTATCTTCAGCGGGTTTTCACTCCTTTCAACCGCGTGCCTACTATTATCGAACCCCTTTTTGTGAGCAGATTATTCCCATGGGCACTGGCCATTTATGACATCGGATTCATCGATTGGATCATATTATTTCGTGGACACGATGCCAAATTGACCCACAAAACAAGTTTTATTTCCCAATGCGAGGGCACAGCCCTTTAATTCCTGTTGTGGGATAATGAAGCTTTATGTTTGTATTGTACTCTAATTGCATTACCTTTGATTAAGAGATAAATTTTACTCATCTTTCAACACATTGAACTTGATGTAAAGTAATGGGCCAAAGTACTTTGGTGTGACATAAATGTTCCTGTTTGAAATACACACTACATGATAATGATATAATTCGATGAATACAACTTTTCCTCCGGAGAAGCTTTTAATTGCTTTAACATTTCGGGCCAAAGGTTACGATGTAATATCGCATCACCAGAGAGTTCTGCTGCAAGTGTGTCACGAGGATATCAATCGAGGAAATTGGAGAAAGGAACGAGGAAAACAATTGATTCAAAGGTGCCCATTCACCTTTGCAGGATAGCCTAGATATATGCACACTCACCTCTGAGCTGTCTCACCTGGGTTTGAATCCCGACCCAGCTATAAACTGCCATCCTGGCGTTTCGCGGGTACAGCGAGACGTCATTGTGAGCATCTTGTCTTGGATAGACATTCAACTGGAATACTCGATTAGGTCGGGCTGTTGAATTAACACCAGGTGGGTTGAATCAGCCTATTATCCTTCGAAGGTCAGCGAAATAAGTACCAGCATGCTGGTAACAGGGGGCATTACATTAGCGGCACAGCCGCACCCTTAGAAAATGATGCAGCCAAGCAGCCACAGGCTGCATACGAATAAATAAATAATTTGGGGACGTGTAAAATGTAACGAATTTTTGGATTTGAACCTCGGTTCATGCCCCAGAGGTGGAGACTTTGGGTAACAGGGGGTCAAAGCAGCGAAAAATATTTTAACTCTAAATTTGATATTGAGTCATTCCTGGTGGAACTTGTTGCTGTCTTTCAACTTTGCTTTAGGTGGGAGTGTGGGGATTTGCAAAGACATGCCATAGACTTCGCTCTCGTTAACCTTGGGGCACATTTTGACTGGTCCTGAGGCTAAACAATCCTTGATAATTATAATTGTACATCGCCATATGATTAAGACGATTATACTTTTATGTTAAGTAAGCTGGGACAGACATCATGTTAATAATGGTGTTAAAGCATTTAATGCTGAGATGTGCGAATGAAAATGCATAAACAATCAAAAGTCTCTCAAGCAAGTACCAGAATGAAGCGACTTGTAAAGTTACAAAACACCCACTGGAAATGGTATGGAATCTCCTGCATTGCAGGAAATTCCCTTCTGTGGCTGCGATTGCTGGTACAAGCTGGAACCACGTACGAGCTCATCCAGTGTGCAAGGGGAATGCCGGATTGCTCTCAGATTCACCACTGAAAAGGTGGGGTTTGTTTGAGCTTGACCCTAGAAGTCTAGTATAATATGTGAAACTTTGGTTGATTACCTAACATAAAATGTCATAGCCCCCGTTGTTTTAGTAATTTTGCTGCATGGAGTTAGAGGCCGGTAGTCTACCAGTCGGCCATCTTGGATCTGATCTTGAAAAAAAAAATGATGTACATCTGTGTACCATAATTTTTTTATATGTGTACCATGTTTGAACAACATCGATAAATGCATGTGCAAGAAATGGTTGAGGACTTGTTCAACATCGGGTTTTTTAATAACTAAAATGGCCGCCAGTCGGCCATCTTGGATCTGATCTCGAAAAAAATGATGGGTATATGTAAGCCATCATTCCTTATCTGCATATAGTGGAGTACTCCTGATGGAGTACTGCTCTCCCCTCTGGGCTGGTGCTCCTGCCTCCCACCTTTCTCGACTTCACGCTGTCGAAACCAGGGCTTTTAAGATCATTGGCATCTCCCGCAATGAAGCTGAGTCTTTGGGCCTCTCACTCAATCACCGCAGGTTGGTCGGTGGTCTTTCTGTCTTCTACCGACTCCTCTCCAGCCTTGCCCCCCCTGCTCTCTCTGCGATTTGTCCCAACCACATTTCCACAGGGCGCTCAAGGTCCGCCAACAACCCCCTTCTGGTAAAACTACCAAAATCACGAATCACTGCTCATCTTCACTCTTTCATTCCTCTTTTTTCCCGCCTTTGGAATAAACTTCCTCACTCTATTCTTTCCCATTCTTCCCTTCAGGCTTTCAAAACAGCTGTTCACCACCACCTCTTATCTTCCCCCATCCAAATCCTCGATCTTTTCTACCCCCGATAATCCACCCAAGCCCACTTCCTTCAATTCTCCTGCTTTCCTTCCTGAAAGTCCCTTTAATGTCCATCTTCCCCTCGCCATGTTCCCCGTCCCATCCCCATCCCACTCCCTTCCACAGTTCACCTAATGTGTCTGTTCCCCACTGTTTTGTCCCTTCCACTCCCGCCCCTCTTGTCTCATGCCTCCTTGCTGTGAGTTGTGTGTTAGCTCTCATACGAGCCTCGACCAAGGTATACAAAAAAAAAAAAAAAAAAAAAAAAAAAAAAATCAACTTTAACCAAGATCGGTAAATGCATGTCCGAGAAATGGTTGAGGACGTGTTCAATATTGGGTTTTTTACAAGTAAAATAGCTGCTTGTCGGCCATCTTGGATCTGATGTCAAAAAAGAATGACATGCGTATGTAAACCATCATTCATTATCTGTATGCCAAGTTTGAACACCATCGATAAATGCATGTCCGAGAAATGGTTGAGGATGTGTTCAACATCGGGGTTTTTTTATAACTAAAATGTCTACCAGTCAGCCATCTTGGATCTAAACTTGGAAAAAAAAAAAGACGTGCATATGTGTTCCTTTATTTGTTGTCTTTTTGCCAAGTACAAATAAAATCGGTCCATACATGTCAGAGATATGGTTGAGGACGCACGCACGAACATGAAAATTGTGTCCAAATCCATTAGCTCCCATTTTGGACTTCGTCCAACAGGGGCTAAAAATATAAGCTCCAAACTAGAACGGAACTCGGCACATATCTCTGCCAGGCTGAATAGTTTACGTTTTGTATCCCACTGATAGATCGGTTCTGGATCCGGACCTGAACCAAAATCTCATTGGCTTGTTCTTGTCATCAAGCCAACTCATCCACCAAGTTTTGTCTTAATCTGTCCACAACGTTTTGAGATGCACTACATGGCCAAAAGTATGTGGACACGTGTTCGTCCAACATCTCATTCCAAAATCACGGGCATTAATATGGAGTTTGTCACCCCTTTGCTGCTATAACAGCCTCCACTCTTCTGGGAAGGCTTTCCACTAGATGTTGGAACATTACTGCGGGGATTTGCTTCCATTCAGCCACAAGAGCATTAGTGAGGTCAGGCACTGATGTTGGGCCATAAGGTCTGGCTCACAGTCAGCATTTTAATGCATCCCAAAGGTGTTCGATGGGACTGAGGTCAGGGCTTTGTGCAAGCCTGTCAAGTTCTTCCACACCGATGTCGAGAAACCATTTCTGGATGGACCTCGCTTTGTGCATGGGGCATTGTCATGCTGAAACAGGAAAGGACCTTCCCCAAGCTGTTTCCACAAAGTTGGAAGCACAGAATCGTCTCGAATGACATTGTATGCTGTAGCATTAAGATTTCCCTTCATGAGAACTGAGGGCCTAGCCTGAACCATGAAAAACAGCCCCAGACCATTATTCCTCCTTCACCAAACTTTACAGTTGGCACTATGCATTCGGGCTGGTATCGTTCTCCTGGCATCCGCCAAATCCAGATTGATCCGTCAGACTGCCAGATGGTGAAGCATGATTCATCACTCCAGAGAACACGTTTCCACTGCTCCAGTCTAATGGTGGTGAACTTTACACCACTCCAGCCGACACTTGGAATTGCACATGGTGATCTTTAGGCTAGTGTGTGGCTGCTCGGCCATGGAAGCCCATTTCATGAAGCTCTCGATGAACAGTGCTTGTGCTGACATTGCTTCAAGTCAGTTTTTAACTTGGTCGTGAGTGTTGCAACTGACGACGGACGATTTTTCTGCGTTACGCGCGTCAGCACTCGCCGGTCTCGTTCTGTGAACTTGTGTGGCCTACCACTTAGCGGCTGAGCTGTTGTTGCTCCCAGACGTTTCCACTTCACAATAACAGCACTTGCAGTTGAACGGGGCAGCTCTTACAGTTGAACTTACAGTTGAACGGGGCAGAACAGGACAGAAATTTGATGAAGTGACTTGTTGGAAAGGTGGAATCCTACGACAGAACCATGTTGAAAGTCACTGAGCTCTTGAGTATGGCCCATTCTACTACCAATGTTTGCCTATGGAGATTGCATAGTTGTGTGCTTGATTTTATACACCTGTCAGTAATGTATATGGCTGAAATAGCCGAATACACTAATTATAAGTGGTGTCCGCATACTTTTGGCCATGTAGTGTGTCATAGTACATGCAGTGTCATTTTGGTCCAATCTCCTCATGGTGAAGAATCACTTAAAACAAGGACAAATGTGTCCAAGAGCTGCGTCCTCAAGGTTTTGTCTTCACCAGAAGAAGAAGAACAACAACAACGCGGAGCTCTCTTAGGCCTAAGTCACATTTGCCACGGCGGCCGTGGGGTCTTCAAAATCTATGGCCCCTAGAAATTATAGGGCGGCCGCAGTATTTCCACGGTCACACAATGTAGCAGTCACATATGTTTTTATTTTTCGGGGAGCCGCACGGCGTATTTATAAATTGTGGAGACCGAAAACGTGGGGGTGCCGTACGGTATTTGATTTGATGTCGCACGGTGACCTTAGGGCGTTCCTGCGGCGGCCATAGAATTTTCAAGGCAGACGCAAGGTGCCCTCAAAGCGACCGCAAAGCGACCGCAGGGGGACCGCAGGGCGACTAAGGTGAACGTGCGGCCAGACGGACGGTAACGAGTGGGTTCTTTTTTTTTTTTACCAGTTCTTTTGTTTCGGCTTGTCGAATCGCTACGGCGAACGTAGAAATGAAAAAAGTTATAACTCCGTGCTATAATTCCACGGCGACCCCGACGGCCTGTAAAATATAGCCAAACGGCGTAGGGCCACCCTGAGGCCACCTCAGAAACTCTGCGGCTACCGCACGTTTCTGTCAATTCAGAGGGCGCACGGCCGCCGTATCCTCGCCGTAGAGCAAATGTGACTTAGGCCTTTGAGCCAGCGTTCGCAACGTGACGCGGATAATGAAAAAAAAAAAACGATAAATATATAAATAACAACAACAACTTCCGATATTTCGTCACGTGCCTTGATGGAGCCAATAGCGAGACCCGTCATGGTATGGAAGCTCCTCGTTCATGACGAGAAAATAGTGTAGTTACGAAATTACAACATATTAAATGGAATAATCTTTAAATAGTAACGTAAACTTTTCGAAACTTTAAAGCAAATGTCCGAATATATTTAAAAGTTGATGATAGACGCTCTCAAAATGCACCCTCAATGCGAGGATGTGTACAGGTGTTTATTATTTATGGAGATCTGGATCCTGTATGTAAAAGAGCCGTGTCCTAAAGGTTTTGGAAGAAGAAGAAGAAGAAGAAGAAGAAGAAGAAGATGAAGATGAAGATGATGAAGATGAAGATGAAGAAGAAGATGATGATGCTCTCTGAGAGCCACGTTCGCTACGCAACGCGGCGAAGAATTCTCATTCTGATCCAGATCTTCACCAAAATCGATTCGTTCTTGACGCACACCCAACTGGTCCACCAAGTTCCGTCTGAATCCGTCCATAACATTTTAAGACATTGTGCAATACTGTATATCGATTTCGGCCCGATCTATCAATGGTGAAGAATCATTTAATAAATTATTGTATTCAGATATTCACCAAAATCTAATCATTTCGTCCTTGTCACACACCCAACCTGTCCACCAAGTTTTGTCCAAATCCGTCCATAACCTTTTGAGATATTCTGCTCACAGACAAACAAACATGCAGGAGTGAAAACGTAACCTCCACCAACCTTCAGTGGCGGAGTTATTAATTGTTTATATAATTGGAGGCAAAGCCGTGCCATCTATCCTTTCAGTTTGCCACATGAATGCTGGGAAAGAACAGCCTACATGCATCAAAAACTCATGTTGCATGGAAATGGGAGCTTTCCGCTCCACTCTGGTTGACTGTAAAACTGGGTTGCAGTGCAACCCGGATCGACTCGAACGCAAATTTTCAACCCAAATTTAAATTTGAGTGGTGCGTGGAAACGAGGCATGAATGGTCTTTCTCTTTCTCTCTCCCTCTCACCATTTCATGTTTAAATGTATTTGGACACACTCTGTATGACTTATTTCTTATAAGTACAGCTCTTTAACAGAACTTTAAGCGGCAGGACGGGTTCGGATACGCGTTTGCTGAAGCTACTAGAAGCGGGTGTGCATTGCGACATGGAGTGCATTGGGAAATCTCTTTCAGCAGATATTTTAAAGAAATTATATCAAGTTTTATCATCTTGGAAATTATTATAAGTTTCCAAGAATAGCTGTGAGGTGTCCCAAAGCATCCTATCAGTCAAACTATCCCAGATTGTCCTTGACCTGAAGTTTTGTATGCTCTGGGGAAAATCAAAAACTTTCGATCGAACTCTTGGGGAAAAGCGAAATCTCCGCACCCACCAGCGGAACTGCAGGTTTGTTTCCTGCTGGGTGCGGGTCTTAGTGATTCCTGGAATTTGATTGTCTTGTTCCAGCCGCTTTATCAGTCATCATTATGAGGTTTGGTTCATGTCGTTTTTGACCCCAACCCCTTCCCCACGCATTGCCCTTATCTCCCTTTTCTTCCCATTCCGTCCCAAACTTTAAACATTCACTTTTCTTTCCTTTCCTCCTCCCTTCTCTGCTCACCTTAATGTTTCAAATCCAGCCAATCACACATGACGAATATTTCAATGTACTCGGGCACAGGCCGCAGTGTATTTTCATTCTTTAAGAGTGGAAAAATAAAGCCTGGTGTTGGCGTAGTCGTTAGGGTAGCGGCTTAATATCCAAAAGCCGCTTCCTGAGTCCTGAGTTCAAGCCCCGTTGGCTGCTTGAATTAATACACACCAGGAGGTTGACTCAGCCTGTCATCCTTCCGAGGTCGGCGAAGTGAGTACCAGTGTACTGGGCCCGGTGTATGCCCCGGTTAGAATAGCTGTACCATATCCCTGTGTCGTTAGAGGCGACCAGGGTTGCGTCAGGAAGGGCATCCGGCGTAAAACCTGTGCCAAATCACTATGCAGATCATACGGATGATCCGCTGTGGTGACCTCGAAAGGCGCTGTCACACCTTGACGATTTAGCCAGCGTATGCCGACTTATGAAAAATTTGTCTAAAACGCCGGCACACGTCGAATACGTTATGGGTAAGTTTTGTATACGTTAAGAGCACGCTGAAAAACACTGCCATATGTCATAGTACGCTGGCTTTCATCGTTGTACTTTGCGTTGTCCTCAAATTTTAGCATTCTTGAAATTTTACGACGTATGCCAGCGTATGACTCACACGTTCCGCTACGCTGGCCATAAGTTGTAGGCACGTTATGCGATCGTTGATACACGTCGACACACATTACTTATAAGTTACTCATAAGTTGAAACGCGTCAAGGTAATGATTAGCGTACCCGAAACTTATTTATAACCTATGAGTAACGTGTTGTAGGCACGTTACACGATCGTTGACACATGTCGAGGCACGTTATGCGATCGGTGACACGTCGAGGCACGTTAATTGTAAGTTACTCATAAGTCGAAACACGTCGAGGTAATGCTTAGCGTACCCAAAACTTATTTCAAACCGATGAGTAACGTGCTTTGAACCTATGTGAAACGCACCTCCAACGCATATTGACGTATGTAGACGTATTTGATTGACGTCTTCCGGACGACCACAGAACTTACTGAACGTGTTTCTAATTTACAGCTACCGTATAATGGCGTATTGGCAGCGTTTAAAAAAAAAACAAAAAATAACTTCCGATATTTCATCACGTGCCGTTACGTCACGTCCGATTTCCTCTTCAGTTTGCTCATGTCTTATTCTTAGTTCCTCCTCTGTGAATATTTTCTGGTTGAGGATATTGTCACATCGACGTCGAAACTTAAAAGCAAATGTCCGAATATATTTTAAAATTCGTGATAGACTAAAAAAATAATAATTAAAAACAACAACAACAACAACAACAACTTCAGATATTTCGTCACGTGCCTCCACGGAGCCAAGGAGGTCAGATCAGGTATGGGAGCATGTGCCAGAACAGCGCGTCGCTGCATCCACTTTCCACCGGTACTCCAGGGGCCTCCGTCTGGCCTTCCCCCAGGCAGATGCCAGGCCCATCCCCATCTCCTTGAGATGCTGGTCAACCTGCTGCAACCACGAGGCACGTGATCGGCCCATTGGCCTCCTCCACTCACGAGACTCCCTCACTGAGAGAATCTGGTGAGCAGGATCAGCATCAGGAAAACGAGCCACATGTCCATACAGCCGCAACTGACGCTCACGGACCATGCAGGTAACAAATCTCATCCGAGTCTCTCTCAGCAACCGCTCGTTGGACACAAAATCTGAACAGCGTTAGCCAAGGATTCTCCGAAGAGACCTGGTACCAAAGGAATTGTCTCCGTCTCACATCCTTGGTCAGAGTCCAAGTCTCGCATCCATAGAGCAAGACTGGAAGCACCAATGACCTGAAGACTCGGACTTTCTTCCTCACGCACAGGTACCGGCAGCGCCACACCACGTTATCCAGTTAATCCATGACTCCCCAGGCCCGACCGAGATATCTATTGACCTCTCACTCACAGCCAGCAGAGACATGAATATCACTGCCAAGGAAAGTGAATCTCTCCACGACCTCAACATCCTCACCACAAACAGACACAGACAGGACAGCAGCATCCAAGATGTCATTGAAAGCCTGGATCTTAGTTTTGACCCAAGAAACCCGTAATCCCAGTGGCTCCGACTCCTCATTCAGCACCTCGAGGGCCCCCAAAAGGATATCTAAAGTCTCCGCAAAGATGACTGCATCATCTGCGAAATCAAGGTCCGAGATCTTGAAATTCCCAAACGATGGACCACAGCTTGATCTCTTTGACATCCTCCCCAGAATCCAGTCCATACAAGTGCTGAAAAGTGTGGGGGCCAGTACCCACCCCTGACGAACTCCAATAACAACTGGAAATAAGTCAGAGATGGTACCACCACACTTCACAGCACTCTCAGTACCAGAGTAGAGTTCAGACATCAGATCGATCAGTTTTGGTGGCACCCCACGAAGACCAAGAATCCTCCAGAGGGCATCCCGATTCACTGAATTGAACGCTTTACAGAGATCAACATAGGCTGCAAGCTGCCCCAGCTGAAACTCTCGTCTGCGTTCGGTGAGGACACGAAGAGCAAGGATACGGTCAATCGTTGACCTCTTTGGTGTAAAGCCTGACTGCTCTGGACACTGGTGCTCAAGCAGATGGTGGCGAACCCTATCAAGAATTATCTGAGCAAAGACCTTGCCTGGCACTGAGAGCAGCGTCACCCCTCGGTAGTTGTTGCAGTCTTGGCGATCACCCTTCCCTCTCCAGAGAGGGACAACAAGGCCCCTCTTCCAATCAGTTGAGATGATGCCTGTGTTCCAGGCAGAGCACAAAACTGCATGCAACGACATGAGTGCAGCATTGCCACCAGCCTTGAGAAGTTCAGCATGGATGACACAGATCCCTGGAGCTTTACCCTTTTTCAACCGGTTCATCGCAGCCCGTGTTTCCACAAGCGAAGGTGGACCACAATTGATTGGAGGGTCAGCAACAGGGATTGTAACACCATTGACGTCCAACTCGACAGCTGGTAGATCAACCTGGTACAACCGCTGAAAGTAACTGGCGCAGCGGGCCTTCACTTCAGACTCCTCTGTTAAGAGCCTACCACTCTCTGTTCTAACTGCAGTGCTCCGAGCGATGGGCTTGGATGAACGCAATGCGCGAATTCCCCTGTAAGCGGGACGAGAATCACCTGTCCACAGGTGATGCTCTACCCCCTCACAGATTCCTCGCACATAGGCCTCCTTGTCCACCCTTAGTGCACGTACAGTTTTACGCCTCAGCTCCCTGAACAGCTCAGCTTTGCCATTCAGCCTGGCCCTGCGACTCTGGTCAATGGTATCCAGTGTCCCTTGAGAGACAAAATTCTTCTTTGCCATGCGGTGATTTCCAAGACATCCACCGGCAACATCAAGGATGGTGGTCTTGAAGGTAATCCATAACTCTTCAGGACCCCCCAAAGCACCCAGACACCCCAAATCTGCACTCAGCCTGTTCGCAAACTCCTCAGATACTCTCTCATTCTTGAGCTTGCCAACATCCAGCCTAGGCTGGGATGGTACCATTCTCCAGGATTTAAGGTGCAGCTTTAGAGTTGCTACAACAAGCCTGTGGTCAGTATTGAGGAACTGAGCACTCCGGTAGACCCTGAAGTTCTGGATCATCCTCCAGCGACCGTCAACGAGGACATGGTCAATCTCCTTTGCCACACCGCCAGCGTTGGAATACCAAGTCCAGCGATGAGCTTGAGGGCGCTGAAACCATGAACCGGCCACCCTAAGTCCATGACTTCTTGCAAAGTCAAGGAACTTAGTGCTATTCTGGTTCATAGTTCCTGCCCCATGGGGACCAACACACGTCTCATAACCATCCCTATCAGTTCCAGTCGATGCATTGAAATCCCCCAAGACAAGAAATGTATCTCGTCTGGGGCACTGATCAACCACAGACTCGAGCGTGGCGTAGAATGCATCCTTCACGGTGAGATCACTCGCCTCAGTCGGAGCATAAACAGAGACCAGGGAAATGACACCTAAGGAGTGACGAATCCTTAATCTCATAATACGCTCGTTGACCGGTGTTGCCTCAATTATCATTGGGGTCAGCTTATTGGACACAGCTACAGTAACTCCTTGAGTATGGTAACCATCAGAGCGACCAGACCAATAGTAGGTGTAACCACCCACCATTATCTCGCCGCAATCTGGTCTCCGAACCTCAGAGAGAGCTGCAATGCCGATGTCCAAACGCTTGAGCTCAGATGATAACAGAGACAGGTGATCATCCTCTCTTAAGGATAGGACATTCCAGGCACCCACCCAAAGGGACCGCCTCAGGTTAACCCAAGGAGACCACCGTCTGGTGGACGACACCTCAGCACCACTCCGACACTCTCCCGCAATCTGACCGAAGGAGGTTACCCCGTGGTTTCCCTCCTTTCATCAAAGATTGGGGGTCCCGAAGGCTTTGCCACAATCCCGCCATCCGGTGAGCTGCCCTGCGAAGGGAAGCTGCACAGGAGGTACTCCCACGGAGTGGGTTTTCAGATTTTTTTTGCGTTTGTGTGGTTTGCGGAATGAAGGGTTTTGCAGTGGCCGGAGTGCAAATCCTGCCACCAACCTCATTATAAAAAAGTAACCCAACTTTAGGAGATCGTCCGCAGACACAGTTGGGCACGAGATATGGATTGCCGTTGGCTCACAAGGAGCTCCTCCGCCCTTTTACAGGTTTTGTTTTTAATCCTGCTGGGTGTCCATATCCAAACACCCTCCTCACCAGAAAACCTGGTGGGGGAGACGGTTTAGTCGCCGACAACCTGACCATGGAACAGGTTAGTACAGGTTTACATGATACCTGTAGCAGGTCACAGATCTGACGTGACCTGACCTGAAAGAAAGAAAATGAGAAAAGCCAAGGAGAAAAAAAGAAAATGTGCCTTGACGGAGAAAATAAGTTTCGGGTATGCTAAACATTACCTCGACGTGTTTCGACTTATGAGTAACTTACAAGGAACTTGTGTTGACGTTTGTCAACGATCGCATATCGTGCCTACAACTTATTCCCAGCATAGCGGAACGTGTGAGCCATACGGCGAGTACGTCGTAAAATTTTCAGCATGCTTGTACCACGATTTGTTAGATGTACCACGAGATGTACCACGAAATATGACAGCATACTTTATCGTTTTTCAGCGTGCTCTTAACGTATACACAACTTACCCATAACGTATTGAACGTGTGCCATCTTGGTTGGGAAAATTTTTCATAGGTCGGCATACGCTGGCTAAATCGTCAAGGTGTGACTGCGTGGTTGACAGTTTCAATTTTCAGGCGGTTATGATTTAAATCGGCGTGCGGCAGGTTTTTTACAGGCTACGCCACGAGTTCGTCGGTGATATGTGCAGCGCGCTCTGCCTAAGTTAAACTATCGTTGTGCATAGGTTGTGAACGCCGACAATAGGCTAAGCATTCGTTGGTATAAGTTATCTATAAGACAACAAAACGTTCTGTGCCCGTTACTTATATGTTATGCATACGACCAACACGTTATGAATACGACCAAAGCTTTTTTTAAAAGCATCAAAATTTCAGCGTACGCCAACGTTTTACATACATTTTTATACGTTTCCCTTGCTGGCTAAATCGTCAAGGTGTGACAGCGCCTTAACGGGAGCAGCCGAAAGAAGAAGAAGAAGAAGAAGGGTGGAGGAAATATAAAATTTGCATTTACACCAATTTCTCATACTGTTTTTGTAATTATTTCTCACACTGTATGGGCCATGGGGATATAGCAGGTTGTTGTGAATGGAACAAGACGCGCACACACACTGGATGCATCGTGCAGTGTTGTCCTTGAACAGAGAGACACAAGCCTTCTGAAGAGCGTGACAGAGGTGGTGGCACACCGTATGCTTCTCACTTGGTTCGTCGAACATGAACACCTGGATGTGGAGGTACATGTGTGCATTACTCCTGGAATTTTATCTCCAGTCATGATGTTACGCTGTTTGGAAGTGCCATGACATTATGCATATTACATACTGTTACAGTAATTAACGAATGAGAGCAAAACCACCTAGGATTTACTTGGTAATGTTTACCATAGGGTTCTGATGTGGAGTGGAAAGGGGGTTTGTGCCAACCCGCTATGACGATCTTAAAGCACCACGCCGCACAAACCGGCCTGTTTCCCCTTCTCCAAGCTGCCATGTGAGATGCCTCACTTCTTTTTCTATTTTCTATTCTTTGTTTTCTTCCCTCTTTATTTCTCATCTTCCTCCTTCTCCACCTCCTCTTATTCATCGACTCTCACTGTACCTCTCTACTCTTGCATCATCTCATCCTGTTGTTTCCTCTTGACATACTGATAATAAACCCAATGATGTGGGTTGATGCAACCAAAGGGAGGTACACCTGCTTACTTGACTAAGTCATCTCTGCTATTCTGTTAATAATCATTTTACTTTTCAAACATTTTCTTTTTCTTTCTTTCCTCACTGAATTCGATTTCACAATAACAAACAGTCCCACTACTGTTTGTACAACCTTCCATGACATCACTGGTGCCTAAATGACATGTCGGCCTTACATATTTTTATTAGCTCCATTGCTTGCTCCATTCCTAGTTCGGTTCCCAGCTCGGTTCCTAGCCCTGTTGTTTCTCATACAAACAGTAGTGGAACCGTCTGTTGCAAGCTCTTTTACTTGTTCGGTTCTTAGTTCTGTTCCGAGCTTGGTTAGCTCAGTTCCTAGTTCCGTTCATAGCTCTGTTGCTCGCTCTGTTGCTAGCCCTGTTACGAGCCCTGTTACGAGCCCTGTTACGAGCCCTGTTACGAGCCCTGTTACGAGCCCTGTTACTAGCCCTGTTACTAGCCCTGTTACTAGCCCTGTTACTAGCCCTGTTACTAGCCCTGTTACTAGCCCTGTTACTAGCCCTGTTACTAGCCCTGTTACTAGCCCTGTTACGAGCCCTGTTACTAGCCCTGTTGCAAGCTCTGTTACTTGCTATGTTACTTCCTCAAAACGTTTTTCTCAGCTGAAACACTAGAATGGGCCCAGATTTCTTTTTATCTCTGATGTTTCGGTTTCTGATGATGCCATCAGGTATATATAATAGTGGCTTTTCTCTTCAATGCAGGTTAATATTTATCACAGATAAATATCTTCAATCTTCCTCAATCCATCTTCAATCCCATAATATCTTCAATCCCACTCCTCCCTCCAGGTCTTCAAAACAGCTGTTCACCACCATTTCTTATCTTCCCCCATCCAAAATCTTGATCTTTTCTACCCCCGTTAATCCACCCCAAACCCACCTCCTTCAAATTCCCTGCTTTCCTTCCTGAAAGTTCCTGTGATGTCCATCTTCTATACCCTGTGTTCCCCGCACCATCCCTCTCCCTTCCACAGATCTCCAAATGTCTCTGTTCCCCACTGTTTTGTCCTTCCCTCTCCAGCCCCTCTTGTCTCATGCCCCCCTTGCTGTGCGTTGTGTGTTAGCTCTCATACGAGCCTTGACAATGTAACAAAAAAAAGATGTTCATATAACCCTTGCATTTGTGTGAAAATATGCGAGATGTGTTGAACGTTGTTCACAATGCACCTTTAAACTCGAACTTTTCCTTATTATTCAGCAGCACTGCTCTTGCTTAGCTGGATGTATTCACACGTATTGCTGATACTGTGAACAAATTTGCAGTCAAAAGCTCTAAAATATGTTTTAGCTGTTGGAGTAAAGCTGAGCAAATGAACAACATTGGAGAACTTGTCTTGATCATGAAGGCTGGTGTCGATGTGCATCGACGAACAGGCGGAACGATGGATGGAATCGACGAAACGTTGATCGAGGTATGTTTACCGCCATGGGAAGTAAGGATAAGCTAACGTTTCGAGTGTTAACATGCTCAAGATGAAGGGTTCACACCAGAAACGTCATCTTCTCCTTACTCCACATGGCGGTTGGGATGTTATGTTCGACGTTCCGTTGGTTCCATCCAAATGAGGAACGGTTCTAAGCAGCCCTTTTGAAGCAACGTCTGCTCGTTACAAAATATACAACTCCGACACACTCTCATTAAAAGTGTGCAAATACATTACAATGAATCATGCCAATGTCTCAAAACAAAAGTGTCCTGAGCTGGTGTGATATAAAACCAGACGTCATACATTCCACTCCACGATGGAGATGGAGTACTCTCTACTCTATGATGTACAGGTTCGATAGCAATGCCAAATACATTGTTCTTTCATTTTGGATCAAGATGATCTTTCCATCAAAGTGCCTGGAAATCCGTTTTGTAACTAATAAAGCACTTGCAAACGCACACATACACTTCTATTTCCCCATTGCAATGACCTTAAAATTTTAAACAAGCATCTTTCATATTTTATATTTGCTTGCTGTCAGGAAAGAAAATTAAGCGTTTGACTCAAGTCAGTAAAATTACTGCTGCGAGCCTCATTTTAAGTTCATGTTTTGTATTTCTCAGTTAAGTGTGTTTGTGTGTGTCCGTGTCTGTGTGTATGTGTGTTTGTCCTGGTAGTTTGCTGACCTGTTGACATTGAGCTCAGGTCCATGGTGGATGACCATCACTCACCCGTGACCAGCATATGAACCCCATGGCAGATTAGGGCAGCAATTTGCAAGTTGGTTAGTGTGCTGACAATCGTTCATCTTACTCTTGATTGAAAGATCGTTGACTATTTAACGTCTACCGGCAATCATTGCCAGCAGACTTATGCCCATGCAGCTTAACGGATGGCACACTTTTTAAAGGAACACCGTGCCGACGGAGCTCCAGTTGGATCAAGACTCAAACCTAGACTAGACAGCTCAAAAAAAGGAAGGCCTTTGTGCCATCCTGTCAGACATGTGCCTTTTATAGGCGGTATGTTAATATTTGCCCTGAGGAAATTAAAAAGTAACCACAGAGTGTGGACTGCCATCATCTGCCGACCATCCTTCCTGAGGATTCAGCGAGCTATCGCCGGCACCTTGGCCAAATTCCAAATTCATGCTTTAACCTATAGAGGGCACTGTATCAGTGGCACAACTGCACCCCAGCAAATTATTCTTCCCACATCAATGTGTACATATGAAAGAAGAAGAAGAAGAAGAAGAAGAAGATCTTTGACCAGTCAACCATATAGGTCAAGGAGCCAGTTGAGCTTTTACTGACAATCCCCTGGTTCGATATTAATTGAGAGGATGGCTCAGATTCTGGAAGTTTAGACATCAATCCACCTGTGGGACATCAATCCAGTCGCTACCACTCGGTCACCGTATTCAGAATTTTTTCTATCGTAATAATATTATTTTTGTGGTGTAATGCTGTCTCTTGCTGTTATGAGCTGTAGTCACTGTGGCTCCTGTAAGGAGCAGATGTGAGTCAAATACTTCATGAAACGTTTGCCCACAATCACCATCCTCGTTTTTATTCTTGGAACCAAGAACACATCTACTTCTGTAAACAAGGAGCAAAGCTATACAGCTTACCTAAGCATGACCAACAACGCTGGTTTCCCATGTGATTAAAGCATGTTGAACTGACAGCAGGCAGAATGCCATCAATTTGTCAATGGGATTAACCAAGCATTTGCCACCTTGCACCACAGCATGGCTCAGATTTCCCAAGAAAATATTTTCCATCTGTTCAATTATAACAACATTTTTGTATTCATGATGGTCCCCTTCGATGCTCAGAGCGAGGAACTATCGAGACATTATGCATACAGGAGAGAAGTTAGGGGTGAGGTAATGAGGAAAGTTATAAAGGTGAGAGGATAGGGTAGAAAAGGAAGTAGAAAAGAGGGAAATAAGGCAATGATGAAGGAGGGGAGGGGGTGGAAGAAATGAAATTGTCACTACATATGAGGGCTAGCAGGATGGTCCAGACTTGAGTGATGTGCTAATCGCATCTGAACCGTCTAGCCTGGGTTCGAAGATCGAATCTCGACACAGTTATAAACTGTCATCCTGGTGCTTCATGTACAGGGTGAATCATCGATGTGTGTGCTATCCCTCGGATGGCCGATAAAACTGGGCATCCATTCTGCGAGCATTCGTTTGTGGACATTAACGATCTTGAGGTGTCTTTTGTGAATAGGATGCGAGTTACCACCCGTACCTTGGTCAAGTACCAATTTCCTGCTAGAAGGTGCAGGGGCACTGCATCGGTGACACAGCCATGCCTTAGTGATGATGCAACTAGCAGGCTGGATGCAGAATTGAATCCCAGTGCAATATGCATTCACTGACAACTACTAGTGCAGCAGTTATGTTGCAAAATCATGCAACAAGTGTAAAATTTAACACCATGATAGGTTTAATAAAAACCCACCATGGTGGATATGTATTCACTTTTATACCAATTGCAGCAATATTATTGACTGTATTTACCAATTATCGTGATGGAGCCACTTGCAAAAATGTTTTTGAGGCATCGTTCAAAATGGTTGCCTCCACGACGAAGTTATCACTCCAATATAGGCAGTTTCTCCATCTCGGAAGTTTTAAATCATTTGAAAATGCCTCAGAATGAATAAAACATAGGTGCAATACCCTTGGGCGTTCACCTGGAAGCGGCTAGATAAGATGACCAAGGAACAACTGGTAGCATGTTTGACCCACAAAATACGTAATGGAGAAGAAAGTAAATGCATCTGGATTTTTTTCATGCCCTGAACAAACTTTGGTACATCTTTAGTGATGAAGGTTGTGGTCATGTTTCATCGAAATTGTGTGTGTAATCTCTTGAGAAGAAAGCAAATACCTATTTTGGGGGGCAACTCCCATAGACCCCCTTCGGGCCCAACCTTTTTTTAATTCCATGAACAAACTTTGGTACATATACGGTGATGAATGTTGTGGTAAAGTTTCGAAATCCGATGTGTAGTTTCAGAGAAGTTGAAAGTATTTGTGGATGGATGGATTGACGACGCGCCATCCCATAAGCTCCCTGGAACTACGTTCCAGGTGAGTTAAAAAGTAGCAGTGACATCAGGGTACCTTTGCCAAGCCTGCCATGCTTTCTATTTTTTCGATTCCATTCAAGGAGACAATATCACACCCAGTCAGACTGTGAAAAATTGGCAGACATTTTGATCTCTGTGGCCCAAATGCAACTTCATGCACGGAAATGAATCGAAAATGTTTTCCAGCACCAAACACCACCCATAGCTGGACAATGGGTCATTGCAGATACAGCAGAACAACAACATCTGTGTTGACAGTCTTTATGAGTATTAGACCGTCGCCTGAAATCTGTATCGTGCATTCTCGTGACAACATTCCAGGGGCAACCTGATTTTTACAAGGTTATACGGTTTCAATGCGTTGAACAATATTCCACTTATCCCCAGGCTGAAAAGTTGCACGTTCGCCCACAATCAGGGTTTAAATTTGCCGCTTTGGGCCTTAGTTCAGCTATCTGACGCCAGGACGTCATTTCACTGCTTCACTCAATGTATAATCCTTTTGACAGTTCCCATTCCGAACTTTTTAACATCAGTTCCGGCGTAGTAGCCACCCCAGAAGCCAGCTCCGACATGAAAAGTACGAAAGAAGTTGGCGAAAAAGGTCTGCAAGACTTTATCGCCCGACGATTGATGAAACGGTCTGAACAGTTTTTCGCGCCGCTGAAGGCAAATAAACTCAGAACGTTTTCAACGCCTATGAAGACCAAGTCTAAATCGGGATCTGAAATTTCATTGAGAAATGATTGGAAGTTCATGGCTCGAATGTTGATTATAGCACAGAACAAAGGCTCGATATGCGTACGGTACTGAGTCATTCATTATCTCCTTTTTCTATGCCTCTGTCCTCAGAGGACGTGTCCTTATCGAAAACGAACAAGGCAGATTTGCTCCACGCTTTAGAGTCCACTGTACCCGATTGTTTGGTGGAGAAGCTCCCTGAAGGTGCACTTATCATTGATTTCATGGGACTTATCCATTCCATGAAGAATGTCTACGATACAGAGTGTTAGAACTTGTCCATCGTTTCAAAAGTTCTCGTGTTGATGTTGTGGTGGACACGTACCCAACAATCAGCATCAATAATTACGAGAGGCGACGGCGTGGATCTGGCGGTGGACAGATCGTGAAGATATTTGACAAGAATCAACGACTGCCTGTTCAGTGGCCCAAATATCTGCGCATTTCTGAAAACAAGGTTAGCCTTGTCGAATTCCTGTTCACCCACTGGTCAGACTTGACGAATGCCAAACCTGCAAACATATGCGTGTACCTCGCTCATGGAAATTCGTGCCACCTTTTGCAGTTCAAGGAATCGTTTGAGGTCCGTGTGGTTGACGAACTAGAGTGCGACCATGAGGAGGCTGATACGAGGCTCTTGCTACACGCTCTACACACATCACAAGACAACGACAATGTGATTGTCCAAAGCCCAGATACTGACGTAGCAATGATTGCTCTATCCCTGAAAGAGAGCATACCTTGCAATTTGTACTTTAATACGGGTGTCAGGAACAAAAACCGCATTATTGACCTACAAAAAATTCAGTCATCTCTGGGGGACTCGGCGAAGGCGTTAATCGCTCTCCATGTATATACTGGTTGTGATAGCACCAGCGCATTTCATGGTCGTAGCAAGAAAAGAGTGCTGGATTTGATGAACTCTGCAACATTCATCCGTACATTTACTGAACTTGGAAAGGACTTTACCCCATCCAGTAGTCTTGTGCAGGGCCTGAAAACCTTTGCATGTGCTTTGTACAGTCATGTAATAGTGGGGCAGATAACAGCAATTTTTGAGAGGAATCGTGCAAATGATGATACAGCATCAAATTTGGCACATTTGTTCTCCAGAGGATTTTAATCAAATCTGCCTGATTGGCCATTTGAAAATCCAAATTTTGAAAAATTTGAAAAAAAAAAACTTCAAAAAAGCCAAGATCACGAATCAATGTTGGATGCTGGCTGAGATTGGTGAATGTTTCAGAAACATCATCAAAGACATTCCAAGTCTGCCATGCAGTTTTCTTCCCTTTACCGCGGAAGGCAGACACGACGTCACATCCAGTGAACGCATGGAAGTATGGGATCCCTCTAGTTTTCCCAGGCCCTATTGCAGAAACGAGCTCATGGACTGGAATCCATCGCACCTTGGCTCCTTAGCCAAAGGCAATCCACATGTTCTCAAGACCTAGTTCCTGTAAGGATGGCAGTACAGATATTGCTATGATTAGTACGTCCATGTCATTAGCCTTAATGATAATGGACTTGCTACCATCTGTCGTTGCATCCCTGGTGTGTACAAATATTCGAGTGTCAGCTTCTTCATGACAACATGGAGACACAGCATCCAGTGACTTCCTTGTGTTGCTAATGGCATCTTCTCCTTTTTTGACAATGACTGTGCTTGTCGTCTGTGCTTCACACATCTTTTCCGCAAGGAAGTGAAACAGCTCAGTCTTGTTGCTGTCATCTCGAAGAAAGCTTCTCCAGTTACTTGGGGTCTTACAAACAGAAGTTCCTGTCACTCTTCTTCTGATTCCTTGCCCCCTTTTCGACCTTGCAGGTTTGGCGTTTTCGACCTTCAGACTTGACTTCTTGTACACACCAAACACTACGTCCACCCTCTCGTACCTGGCACCATAGGATTCCACCTTTGGGATGATGTCTTCTTTAGCATAGTCATCAAATATCTTTGAAGTGCGTGGAGGTAGGGCATTGATAAGTGCTGAGCCATCAATGATGACTGCATCTGCCCTTGGTTCTCTGTCTGGGATGTTCACTTGCGCTTCAAGAATTTCAGCCAGCTGTGACTTCAAATTTTTTTTAAGTTTTTTTTTTTTTCTTCAAATTTTTCAAAATTTGGATTTTCAAATGGCCAATCGGGCAGATTTGATCAGAAAACCCTGCAGAACAGAAATGGCAAATTTGATGCTTGTATCATAATTTGCACGATTTTTCTACTATCCACGACAGTAACTACACAATAACACTGCGTGATCTGAATGAAGCGCGGTATACCTCATTCTGCATCAGTTCCTCTTTGGAAAGACGGCTTCCTCCAACGAAAGATGCTCATTATCAGCACGTACTACGGTGTGCGTATCAGGCTAGCATCCACAGGAGATCACTGGAGAGACGCGTTACACCTCCTTCACCTGAAGGACATGGATGGGTTGTCAAGGACGATGACTTGCACGTAAAGTGGATGGACCAGAGCCCTGCCCCCGATGCCATATTGGACGTTGTCCACTGCAAATGTGCTAAGTCTAAATGCGACAATGCCCGCTGCTCCTGCAATAAGGCAGGACGGTCATGCACAGACTTATGCGGCTGCAAAAACTGCACGAACCGTTCTGAAACTCCTCGTGAAGCGCAAATCGAAGCGGATGAACCCGATGAGGATGAATGGACAGCAGTGTGATGCCCTGTGCTCTCTGTCTAATTTTCGTGACCCTGACTAAGTTACGTTTCATATTAGTAATCATACTACTGCGTAGTCCCTCTGGATCTGACCCAGCAATTCAACCTTAATTATATAATACATACTGTAAAGAAGACTTTAGAAAGCCGTTTCATTGAGAATGCGGCTGATGTGGTAATCATTAGCTGTCGAGCAAGGTCATTTGGCTCTACGATTCTAGGGTTGGTATGGTTGCCTCTTCAAGGACTACATTGGCTAAGTAGACATTTGAACATTAGTTTCACACATTTATTTGCAGTTGACATCTCTATTATTAGGCACTAACAACATCATTTATAGTTTCAGACAATAAAAACCCTATATAATATTTTTCCACCATATTACTCTTTTGCGTCTGTAAGGTCATGGTCCACAAGGGCTATTTCACCTCTAAGAGCTCGTACACCTTTAACGTGAAACTTACATGCCTGGGGACAAGCAGATTCGGATTCAGCGCCCCCGAATCCTTTGGAAATTGATGAAACAAAGTTGCCCCCAGAATGTTGTCACGAAAATCACTTTCTCGGCCCCGTACGGATTTCAGGCGACGGTCTATATTCTCTCATAGTGGCTGGAGGCATCTGCCAAATGATTGTGGCCTTCCTCTGTAGATTTTTTCCTTCAGATAGGCCCAAAGATAGAAATCGGGCAGTGACATATCAAGTGAGTGTGGGGCCCATTCACCAGCAAGTCCTAGACCAGCGTTTCTCAACCGGGGGCCCGTGGCCCACCAAGGGGGCCATAAATCTGGTATCTGCCTCTTCATGGCTGCATGGTGAAAGTGCAGATGCATTGCATGAGTGCTTGCAGCAGACACCAGCGCCTAGGGTACTTGTTATCTGCTTTTCAGGGCTGTCAATGCTGATGACCTGTTCTAGCAAAAACTGAATAACCGTGTCTTCTTGTGATTCACTCGAAGAAAACTTGCCCCATTCCCTGGAAGAGCAATCCCTGCCTCCACTAATCACCACATTCTTTCCCCTTGCTTTCTCTTGTAGAGTTCTTCAAACTGTCTGACCAGTACTGGTCCCAGACAATGTCCACACGTTTTGTTTTGCTTTGAAGCTTCCTCTGGATGAAAGGCAAGAAAACCTCATTGGCATATGATACAAAGGTCTTGCTTGTTTCTGGCTTCAGCATGTTCACAACCGCTGCACCATCAATAATGATGACATCGAGATTTGGTGTCCTATCTCTGAGCATTGACAAGTCTTCAAAGCAAGGTAGCAAGTCTGATTTAGCACAGTAACGCAGTTTGCCTTGATTTTAAATAGATGGTGGGCAGGGCTAATTGTCATGTATGAAGAAGTCTTCCAAATGGTCATCTCTTGTTTGACATGCAATATAAAGTTGAGAAAATGGGTTGCAGTCACTCTTGAGGTTTGTCAATTTCAATAATTTTGAACTTTTATTTGCATTTGGACAGAACATGAGTGGCCGTTTGTTCCTTTTAATTGGATCTGATAAGGCCTTTGCTGCTCCAAAAGCCTCTCCTGCACAAAACAACAAAATTGTTCCAGGCCAATGGTGTGGATATTGTTTACAGTTTCAGTGACTGCACTGCCCTTGGTGTGTCGAATAAGGAGGTCATTACTATCTTCCATGAAATGGTTTCCACTCTCTGCAATAATTCTAACGAAAGAACTCACATCTTTGCGGAAAGCGTTTTGAACATTTTTTGTCTGTTCATGGTGCAGACATAGCTGCAACAGAGCTTGGCCTGTAAGACTCGAGTGTTGTATAAAACTCCTGATTGAGTCTTGACAATTCAGACCGACCTATCATCCACCTACGAAGTGCTGCTGGATTTTTCAGTCAAGCCTACTGCTCCTCCATCGCCTTTGACAGATGCGTTGTTCTGCTCATGAGCATGGTCTGTAGCAATCTTTGAAAACATGCGACTAGATTTTTGAACAAGAAAGTGTCCGATGATAAATTCTGCTGCAACATCTGCGTGAGTCTCATGCAAAGTGGTCATGTCTGATAAATGCACTGCCATCCATCTGGCATAATTGTGGTGGTCCAAGGCAAAGAACCAAGGGGTCATAGCAAGTTTTGCCTTCACATACAAAGTGAAGTTTCCTTCACATAGAGATCTGACAAAAGTGAGCAGCAACAGCTGCAACTGAAGGGCAATCCACCAGAACTTAAAGGTTGGTAATGTCTCGTAAATGCACCCCAAACCCTCCTCCTTCGAAATTTTAGTTTTTTCCCTCCTGTGAGTTTCCTTCTGTTTGCATCTTGTCCTGTCCTGCCCTCCATTCCTCTTCACACCCATTATTTGTCCAAGTCTCCCTCTATCTTAGCCTTCAACTCTGCTGTTGGTGTTTCCCCCTCTCTCTTCTGTTCCTTTTGTCCCGTTATGTCTTGATCCATTCAGTATACTCGCTCTTCCACAAGCATCGACTATGTATACAAAAAACAAATTGTTGCTTTGAGTTCTGCAATGGATTGTGGCCTTCCTCTGTAGATTTTTTCCTTCAGATAGGCCCAAAGATAGAAATCGGGCAGTGACATATCAAGTGAGTGTGGGGCCCATTCACCAGCAAGTCCTAGACCAGCGTTTCTCAACCGGGGGCCCGTGGCCCACCAAGGGGGCCATCGGCCTTCGACCGGGGGGCCATGAGCGGACGCCGAAAAACTGCGATTCAGAATGCAGAAGCTTGTAATGTACAATTAAGGTGACGAGTCTCCGGTCATAGTGTCAAAGTAAAAAAGGTAGATGAGTTTAACTACGATTTTAAAAGAGAAGGCGGAGCCCACAGAGCATTCATAGCAAACCAATGTTTACAAAAACGTTAGAATTTTGTTTTTTTCAATTTTTTTCTCAGATGTCGAACGTTCGAAAATGGAATGACAGCTATGTCAAGTTTGGATTCACGAATGTCAGTCGAGATGGCGTGGACTGCGCGCAATGTCTGCACTGTTCGGTCGTGATGTCAAATGCGTCACTACGTCCTTCCAAACTTTAAAACCATCGTGACAAGATGCATCCCGGAAGGAAGGAAGGAAGGAAGGTAATATCGACGCTCTGTCTGCGAAACGATCACGATATGACCGTGACGTGACACTTCCCAAATTTGGATTCCGGCCAGAAGAAAAACCTGCTCTTCAATCCAGCTACGAAGTGGCATACCGAATTGCGAAGTGCAAGAAGCCGCACACTATTGCTGAGGACCTTATCAAGCCATGAACAGAGAAAATGGTGGAATTGATGATCGGACCGGAGGCGAAAAAGAAGATCCAGCAAGTTTCGCTCTCTAATGACACGATCCGACGACGGATTGACGACACGGCCGCTGATGTGTGCCGTCAAGTTTGCTCCGAAATCAAACAAAGCATGCTTCAGGCTAGCCTTCAATTAGACGAGTCTACCGACACCGCCCCGGAGAGCCAGTTGATCGCTTTCCCTCGCTACGAGAGAAAGGGAAAGATGAAGGAAGAGTTCTTTTTCTGCAATACCCTACCAACCACAACGACAGCGGCAGATATCAAAGCTATTGTGGACTCTTTTTTTGAAGCTAATGGACTCGTTTGGCAGAATTTCAAGCACATTTGTACTGATGGTGCCCCAACGATGGTCGGCGTCGGAGGAGAGTTCGTCACGCTTGTGAAGAACGAATGGCCCCATGTGACGTCCTCCCACTGTTCGCTACAACGATACGCTCTTGGATCAAAGACTCTTCCGCCTCGTTTGCTGGAAGTCATGGACGTCGCGGTCAAAGTGATCAACTTCATTCGTGCGAAGGCCAAAAATCATCAGCTCTTCCAACTCCTGGCCAACGAAATGGGAGCGGAACATGTTGGACTTCTGTTCCACACCAAAGTCCGTTTGCTATCGAGGGGGAAATGCCTCTCTCGGCTGTATGAACTCCGGGTTGAGGTGGAAATCTTCCTGCGAGACAACGAAAACAACCTCCATGTCCACTTCGACAATGAAGAGTTCGTCATGATGTTCGCCTTCCTGGCCGATATATTCGGCCGACTCAACGAAATGAACCAGTCCTTGCAAGGCCGTGATGTGACAGTCAGTGATGTCCAAGACAAGCTTGCCAGACTGTCTGCTAGAATGGAAGTCTGGCAGGCACGAATCAAAGCCGGGTCCACTGCCTCGTTTCCTTTCTTGGACGAGCACCTGCAGACGCAGAGGATTGAGCTTCCCGTCGGCATCAAAGATTGCATCACTGGACATCTCGGCAATCTCTCCGCTGAGTTCAAATCGTATTTCGACGATGCACCCGTTGGATGTTCCGTGGCACAAAGACCCGTTTAACACCAAAATTGAACCTACTGAAGACGAAGCAGAGGAGCTGGCAGAGTTGAAGGTTTCAAAAGCAATGAAACTGGTCTTCAGTAACAAAGAAGACCACTCCACCTTCTGGTTGTCTGTTCAGGATGCGTATCCACTACTCAGCAAGAAGGCATTCGTAATGCTCATTCAATTCGCCACAACATATCTTTGCGAATCTGGATTTTCTGACCTTGCGACCATTAAAACGAAGTCCAGAAACCGTCTTGACGTTGGGAACGATATTGGCCTTGCTGTGTCCAAGACGGAGCCGGACATAAGAGGCCTCGTCAGACAAGCCCAACAGCAAGTGTCTCATTGATTGTATTGCTTAGAAAAATGTTTACTTTGATTTATATTTTAAGACTGAGTAAATAAATTTCATAAAACGAAATCTGCATCTTTTATTGAAGGGCAGGGGACCACGAATGTTAAGAGACTCGATAGGGGGGCCATGGGCCATCAAAGGTTGAGAAACGCTGACCTAGACTGATGACTCTTTCACTAAAGTGCATGTTGAGCCAGTTCAGTGAATCATTTGAAGTCTGGGGAGTGGCTCTATCCTCTTTGTTGAAACCATTGTTCCACTCTTGCAATCCCCTGTGACTGCCTCGGTCAGGTCAGGTCAAGTATGGGAGCATGCACCGGAGCAGTGTGTCACTGCATCCATTTTCTGTGGGTACTCGAGGGGCCTCCATCTGGCCATCCCCCAGGCAGATGAGTGGCCCATTCCCATGTCACTAAGATGTCGATCATCTTGCGGCAGCCACGAGGCACATGATTGTCCTCCTCCAATCATGAAGCTCCCTCACTGAGAAAATCTGGTGAGCAGAATCACTGTCTGGAAAACGAGTCACATGTCCGTATAGTCGGAGCTGAAGGTCACAAATGTCATCTGAATCTCTCAGCAAATGCTCATTGGACAAAACGTTTGACCAGTGATAGCCAAGGATTCTCTGAAGAGACCTGGAACCAAAGGAATTAAGTATCCATCTCAGATCCCTGGTCAGAGTTCAAGTCTCACATCCGTAGAGCAGGACTGGAAGCACCAAGGACTGAAAGACTCGGATTTTCATCCTCGTGCATTGGCATCGACAGCACCACAACCCATGATCCAGTGAATCAATGACTCCGCAGGACTGACCCAGATGTCTATTGACCTCTGGCTCAAAGCCAGGGGAGACATGAATATCATTGCCAAGGTAAGTGAATCTCTCTGTGACCTCAACATCCTCACCACAAACAGGTATAGACACGATAGCAGCATCCAAGAGGTCATTGAAAGCCTGGATATTAGTTTTGCCCCAGGAAATGTGTGATTGCAGTGGTTCCGACTCCTCATTCAGCGCCCCAAGAGCCCCCCTTAAGGATATCCAGCATCTCCGCAAAGATGACTGCATCATCTGCGAAATCAAGGTCAGAGATCCTGACATTCCCAAAGGATGCTACGCAGCTTGATCTCTCTGACATTCTCCCCAGAATCCAGTCCATACAAGCACTGAAAAGTTGGGGACCAGTATACACCCCTGACAAACTCCAGTAATAACTGGAAATGAGGTGGAGACGGAACCACCACACCTCACAGCACTCTCAGTACCAGAGTATAGCTGAGAAATCAGATTGATCTGTTTTGATGCCACCCCACAAAGAGTGAGAATCCTCCAGAGGGCATGCCGATTCAATGAATCAAACGCTTTGAGAGAGCAGCCCCTGCTGAACTTTCGTCTGCATTCGGTGAGGACCCGAAGAGCAAGGATACGGTCAATCGACCTCTTTGGCGTAAACCCTGACTGCTCTGGGTGCTGGTGCTCATGCAGAGGGTAACAAACCTGATTAAAAATTTTCCAAGCAAAGACTTTGTCCAACACTGAGAGCAGCGTCACCCCTCAGTATTTGTTGCAGTTCTGGTGATCACCCTTCCCTTTCCAGAGAGTGACATCAAGGCTCCTTTTTCAGTCATTTGGGATGATGCCTGTGCTCCAAACAGAGCACAGAACTGCATGCAACGACATGAGTACAGCATTTCCACCAGCCTTGAGAAGTTCAGCATGGATGCCACAGATCGCAGGAGCTTTACTCGGTTTCAACTGGTACACCGCAGCCTGTGTTTCCACAAACGAAGGTGGTTCACAGTGGATTGGAGGGTCAGCAATAGGGATAGTAACACCCTTGCCATCTACCTCATCAGCTGGTGTGTCAGCCTGGCACAGCCACTCAAAGTAACAAGCCCAGCAGGCCTTCACTTCGGTCTCCTCCCTCAAGAGCTCACCACTCTCCGCTCTCACTGCAGTACACGGAGGGACAGGCTTTGGGGAACACAAAGCATGAATTCCTCTTTAAACAGGATGAGAATCACTTGACAACAGGTGATGCTATACCTCTTCACAGATTCCTCTACATAGGGCTCCTTGTTATCCCTCAGTGCGCGTAGAGTTTTACGCCTCAGCTCCCTGAACAGCTCAGCTCTGCCATTAAGCCTGTCCCTGTGACTATGGTCAATGGTAGCTTGTGTCCCTTGGGAGATAAAATTCTTCTTCACCTGATGGTGGGTTCTAAGCCATCCACAGGCAACGTCAAGGATGGTCGTCTAGAAGGCACTCCACAACTCTTCAGGATTCCCAAAAAACCCAGACATCCTCAAATCCTCAATCAGCCTGTTTGCAATCTCCTCAGCTACCTTCTCATCCTTGAGCTTGCCAACATCTAGCCGAGGCTGGGATGGTTGCATTCTCCTGGATTTGAGCTGCAACTTCAAAGTTGCTACATCAAGCGTGTTGTCGGTTTTGAGGAACTGAGCACTCCAGTGGACCCTGCATTTATGGAGCATCCTCGTGCAACCATCAACGAGCACATGGTCAATCTCCTTTGCCTCACAACCAGCGTTCGAATACTAAGTCTAGCGATGAGCCTGTGTGTGTGCTGAAACCATGAACCCGACACCCTAAGTCCATGACTTGTTGCAAAGTCAAGGAATTTAGTGCTATTCTGGCTCACAGTTCCATACCCATGGGGCCCAACACATGCGTCATAACCATCCCTTTCAGTGCCAGTCAATGCATTGAAATCCTCCAAAACGATAACATTATCTTGCCTGGGGCATGGATCAAGTGCAGACTTGAGCACGGTATAGAATGTCTCCTTCACAGTGAGATCACTCACCTCAATCAGACTATATACAGAGACCAGAGAAATGACACCCACAGAGTGACGAATCCTCAGTCTCACAATACGCTTGTTGACTGGTGTTACCACACCTATCTTGGGAGTCAGCTTGTTGGACACGGCTATAGCAACTCCTTTGGCGTGATAACCATCAGAGCGACCATACCAGTAGTAGGTGAAACGACCCACCATGATCTCATCCAGTCTCAGAACTTCAAAGAGTGCTGCAATACCAATGTTGAAACTCTGGAGCTCAAATTATATCAGAAACAGGTGATCATCCTCTCTTTGGGATCGGACATCCCAGGCACCCACGTGAAGGGACCACCTCAGGTTAATCTGGGGAGATTGTTATATAGTGGGTGACACCTCATCACCACCACAAACTAACCCAGGAAGGTTACCCCATGCTTTTCTTCCTGTCATCAAAGAGTGGGGTTTCCGAAGGCTTTGCCCCAATCCTGTCATCCATTGAGCTGCCCTGCGAAGGGCAGCTGCACAGGAGGTACTCCCACAGAGTGGGTTTTCAGTTTTCTTGGTGCTTTTTGTATGTTTTGTGGAATGCAGTGTTTTCACGTTGGCCAGAGTGCAAATCCTGCCACCAACCTCCTAGGAAAGGTTACCCATCTGCAGGAGGACGTCTGCAGACACAGTTGGGCACCAGATGTGGATGGCCGCTGGCTCACAAGGAGCTCCTCCACCCTGTGACAGGTTTTGTTTTTAATCCTGCTGGGTGTCCACATCCATACTACCCTCCTCACCAGGAAACCTGGTGGGAGAGACGGTTTAGTACTTTAGTCACTGACAACCTGACCATGAAACAAGTTTACATGGTACCTGTAGCAAATCACAGATCTGATCTGGCCTGACCTGACAATAACCCTCCAAATTAGTGCCCTCTAAAACTTTCCAAGAACGTGGATGTATCATTTCATATTGACAGTCAATGCCTTGCCAGTATCGTCCTCAAACCAGAAAGGGTCAAAGATGCCATGTTTACTGAATGTGACCCAAGCATTGCTTTTTTCTCAGTGGAGACGTCACTGGAGTACGAGATCGAGGTGTCGATCCCCAGCATATATAGTCCTTGGAGTTGACATGCCCATAAAGAAGGAAATGGGTCTCATCAGAAAACCAGACATTGTCAAGGAAGTTGGGCCTTTCTTCAATCTTGTCTGAAAATCACTGGCACATTGTCACTCTTTTCTGCATATGGGCTGCAGTCAGTTTGTGCTTAATCTGAATTCTGTATGGATGCAATTTCACATCGTGGATGAGGATTCTTCTCACTTATTCTCTTGACTCCAAGCTTGAAATTCTCTTGAAATTGAAATTCTCTTGACTCCAAGCTTGACTCCAAGCTTGAAATTCCAAGCTCTTGACTCCAATACCTGGAGTATTTCTTTATAAGGTCTTTGCCTACTGATTCATGAATAAGGTCAATGTTCTCAGGAGACCTTATATCTTGAGGACATCCCAAATGTGTTGGTGTTTCAGTACTCTTTCTGTTCAGATTTGCGATAGTGCCTTTTTCTCTGAGCTTTTTGACTTGGGCAAATATCCGTGAATTTCAGGGCCCAGGATAAATTCCAAACTCATGTTTCAACTCGATTTGAATATTCTTGTAGGAGTCCGTTTTAAGAAAAATCTCCAAAATAAGTCTTTTGCCGAATTAAAAAAAAGGGAAGAATTGTCGCCAACTTTCGCAACTTAAATAAAAATGGGGATTTAATGAAAATAAATCAAATATTTACAATGGTAATAATTCAAAGTGTAATAATAAAAACAGAAGGCGAGGTAAAACTAAATTCCTATTTGAGGCACCTCCACACAGACTTTAATACAGACAAGGGGAAAGATTAAATAAAAGAAAAATCCTCCCTTTCTCCTGGCACTTAACTGTGTGCCCAGAGATGAGTTTCTGGAGCTTGAGGGTCACCAAACCACACCGTCACTGCGTGGAAAAACGCGCCCAAAATGGCGCGTTGCCGCTCTCTCGGCGAGAAGCGTACGAGAGGTATTTCGGGCGCTGATATTCAACACCAGGGCTCAGAATGGTCCCTTCATTAAGGGTCCAGAAGCTGTCGTGGAAGTTCATCCTCATGATTGAGATTGCTGATGCTGCTCCTCTGCAAAATGGTGACACATTCTCCTCCGATGACACAACACAAGGCTTCAACGCACTGTCTCACACGACCCAGCCAAACAGTTAATGGCCAGCGTCTTGCTCCATCACGCAAGCTAATTTGCTTCAGCACGAACCGAGAATCGTGCAGCCTTCTTCACCATATCGAGGGAAAGCCAGCCGTAATGCCCTTCTCTTCCAACCACCATCTCCTCACTCGCTTCTGTCCCGTCCCTTCCTCGTGTCCTGACTCCGATCCTAATTCAATCCTCTCTGATGTCATGCCCATTAATCATCCACTCTAGGGGCATGGTTTGCTTGTTGTCATTCCTGGAGGTGGGGTTTCTTGCCTGCTTGGAACATGTAGCTCGGTTGTTGTTTTAAGGACGTGATCCCTTTTTTATCGCTGGTCTTGCAATGCAAAAACATAGGAAAAGGTCACGGGGGCAATTACACACTGGGAGAAGTTATCGTTAAACCCTACCTCATTAACACAGCACCGCCCCCAGTGCGGTGACATGTAAAAACTTAAGCTGACAGTTTCCTACTTCAGTTACATCGAAATGTCTCCTACACGCCCACGGACCATGCTACTCTATACAATCCTATCTTTTTTATGAAATTTCTTCATCTACCACATACACATAACAGTACATTCTTGTATGCCTGCAATTTGATTTCATATTCGACCAACCTCTCTCACATGATTGGATGATTTACTTCACAAAATAAGACATTAAAAATTATTTAACCTTTTTAGTGGCCAACACTTTTAATTTTGCATGTTCATTGTGCGTACGAGCCATCTAACTGGTAGTCTAGCCTGGCGTGAATGAAAAAGGGTTTATACACTGCCTTAACATTGTTCCCCTGTGATACTTCATTCACTCTTTTACCACGGTTTTACCTTTAGATACATCTGAATATTTTTATTGTTTGTACTTTTTACCTACGGCACCGACGGTGAAGGAGGTTTTGTTTTCACCCCTTTCTGTTTGTTTGTTTGTTTGTTTGTGTACAGGATATCTCCAAAAGTTGTGGACAGGTTCGGTGTGTGTGACAAAGACGAACTGATTACATTTTGGTGAAGATCTGGTTCTGGATCCGGCTACTCGAATTTTTAAAGTGATTCTTCGCCGTTGAGCAATCGGGCCAAAAACGATGTAGTACTGTATATCATGATATGTACTCAATATGTTCTCGTGGACCAGGCATTATAGGGTGGAGGTATGCGCTCTACCGAGTGCCCTTCGAGTTGTGACATGTTTTGTACACTCACTTTTCCCTTAAACTTGTATGTTTTTAAACGTGGATTTTTTGACGGGTTTCACACGTTTAAATTGAATGTTTTTTTTGTTTTTTTTTCACGAATCATTTTTTTTTTAATTTTGATTGATTTGTTTGTTGATTTTGAACACAAATCAGAAAATGAATCGGAAGACAAGTTTGCCATTTCATAGTACTTTGTCTCTGGATTCGTCCCAATCTCGCTTGTGTAGAGAGGAGTGAGAATTTTTACTCTGTCTGGCCGGTAGTCAAAAAAAATTGAAAATCATTCCGAACAGGAAATTTACTGTTTTTAAGAATGGCATAAATGACACAAGCAACAGGCATGAAGAACTAATGTGATGTGTTAGAAACGGTGGTGCAATCGACACTGCGTCAACAGCAGTAAATTCCATAATTTTTATACGACTTTTACAATCTTTATTTTATTTAAATGGAATTATATATTTGAACACGAGAACACAAATCGCACTCTTGCCATTTCCAAAACCCTTACGTTTGGCAGGACTTGGACATGCTAAATAAGGTGGTGTATAAGGCTGTTTCAACAGCGCTAAACTTCCAGAATTTTTTTTTAACGGTCTTTAAAATAATTATTTTATTGAAATTGAAGTACTGTATAATCTTGAACGTTCCGTGGGTTATCGTGTTCTATGAACTCCCTTGTTGTTGTAACTGCATGGGGTTCATTTCTCTCTTCACTCTCTTGTAACGGAATATCAAGATTACGAATTTAAAAGTGAGGACAAAGTTCTCATCAAGCATGATGATAATTATAATCAGAGCAGCACAGATAATGTGTGTGTGTGTGTGTGTGTGTGTGTGTGTGTGTGTGTGTGTGTGTGTGTGTGTGTGTGTGTGTGTGTGTGTGTGTGTGTGTGTGTGTGTGTGTGTGTGTGAGAGAGTGAGATATATATATATATATATATATATATATATATATATATATATATATATATATATATATATGTGCATACACACATGGAGACATAGAGACATAGAGAATGGAGTGGCTTTACCACTAATGGAAAAAGATAGCTTAATCAGGGGATCCCTCACAAAAATATACAATTGATTCGAGAAACATCTGAAGAATTACTTCAGCTTACTGAGTGCCCGATTCAATCACGATATGGATCATCAGATGGGTGCCATTCAATCTCAGAACCTCCCCAAACAGCTTGTCCACAACTATAGTTGTGTCCGAAGGTCATACAATCAAAGAGAGGGAGGGGGAAGGAGAGCGAGAGGGAGAGGAAGGGAGGGAGAGAGAGATAAAAAGCTGAAAGAATCGAGTGGTTTTACCACTAATGGAAAAAGATAGCTTAATCAGGAGAGGCTTCACGAAAATAAACAATTGATTCGAGAAACATCTGAAGAATTACTTCAGCTTAGGGCCCTGTCACACCTTGACGTTTTAGCCAGCGCATGGCAAGGTATCAAAATATATGTAAAACGCTGGCGTACGCTGAACTATTGATGTTTTTTTAAAGTTTTGGGCGTATAATAACGTGTTGGACGTATGCATAACGTATTAGTAACGTACACAGAACGTTTCAATCACATAAAGATAAGTTATACCAACGAATGCTGAGCGTGTTGTCGGTGTTCACAACCTTTGCCCAATGATAGTGTAACTTATGCATAGCGCGGCAGCGTATCGCCGACGATCACGTGGCGTAGGCTTTTCAGAGGCTGCGGCTCGACGATTCAAATCATAACTGCATGAGACATCGAAGTGTGAAGCTGCTGTCACACCTTGACGTTTTAGCCAGCGTATGCCGACGTATGAAAAATTTGCCGAACCAAACTGGCACACGTCGAATACGTTATGGGTAAGTTTTGTATACGTTAAGAGCACGCTGGCATACATTGTAGTACGCTGGCAGACATCGTAGTACGCTGGCATACATCGTCATACGCCGAGTACGTCGAGAAATTTTCAGCATGTTGAAAATTTCTCGACGTACTCGGCGTATGACACACGTTCCGCATACGCTGGCATAAGTTGGAGGCACATTACGCGATCGTTGACACACGTCGACACACGTTACTTGTACGTTACTCATAAGTCAAAACACGTCAAGGTAATGGTTAGCGTCAGTGTTCCAGACTCCCTGTTTTTTTTTCTTCTTCAGTATGACGGTGATGTTGACACTTCGATTTCCAATGTGGTTATGATTTAAATCATTGAGCGGCAGCCTATTAATTATATTATACAATAACCGCAATAGAAATCGAAGTGTCAACATCACCGTCATACCGAAGAAGAAGAAGAAAAAAAACCAGGGAGTCTGGAACACTGACGCTAACCATTACCTTGACGCGTTTCGACTTATGAGTAACGTACAAGTAATGTGTGTCGACGTGTGTCAACGATCGCGTAACGTGCCTACAAGACGTTGCTCATAGGTTACAAATAAGTTTCGGGTACGCTAAACATTACCTCGAAGTGTTTCGACTTATGAGTAACTTACAAGTAACATGTGTCGACGTGTGTCAACGTTCGCGTAACGTGCCTACAACTTATGGCCAAGCGTATGCGGAACGTGTGAGTCATATGCTGGCATACGTCGAAAAATTTCAAGCATGGAAAATTTGTCTAACACCTCGGCATACTACGACGTATGCCAGCGTACTACGAAAAAAAACCCCAGCATACTACGACGTATGCCAACGTGCTCTTAACGTATACAAACTTACCTATAACGTATTTGACGTGTGCCAGCGTTTTAGCCAAATTTTGCATACGTCAGGCATACGCTGGCTAAATCGTCAAGGTGTGACAGGACCTTTACCGAGTGCCCAATTCAATCACGATGTGGATCATCAGATGGGTGCCATTCATCATCGAGCATTCTACCATTCAATCTCACAACCTCTCGAAACAGCTTGTCCACGACTCTAGTTGTGTCCGAAGGTCATACAATCAGCAAGAGAGAGGGGGGAGAGAGAAGGAAGAGAAGGAGAGAGAGAGAGAGAGAGAGAGAGAGAGAGAGAGAGAGAGAGAGAGAGAGAGAGAGAGAGAGAGAGAGAGAGAGAGAGAGTCAGTCAGTCAGTCAGTCAGTCAGTCAGTCAGTCAGAGAGAGAGAGAGAGAGAGATATATATATATATATATATATATATATATATATATATATATATATATGTATGTAGAGATAGTTAATCGTTCATCGTTCATTCACCTCTTCTCCAAAACATCAATGTAGACAGGCTGTCATTTATATTTGTGTATGCAGAACAGAACCACCAAGGAGGAGATTGTTAGAGTAAATTTGGTGCTATGTTTTTTTTTTCACAAAGACTGCTTCCACCTCTACCTGACAGCATAGTTCAGGTGTGATTCGTCCGGCTTTCCTCATGCCAGAACGAAAGCTGTTATCCGAGTTAAATTTTTATAATGAGAGATAAGGATCAAGTCGGACCCCCACAATAACAATTAAAATATATTGGTGGAACAAACTGAGAATCGAACAGGTTTCGCACCTGAAACGCCTTTGATTTACTGCTTATTAACAGTGAAGACACCAATTAAGTCTCATCTTACATGTATTTAACATATAATGGTTGTTACACTTCAGTTGTATTATGACTATAATTATTGAGATAAAACCAATATTCTTGATCCATAATGTCCAATCAAATACTACATATTCTTTGTGTACATCGACGACTGGCGATAGAGCATGCAAAATGGTTAACATGGGGGGAATATTAATAATGAAGAGGAACAAATGTTGAGGAAGGATTAACTGAATGGTTGTATAGTTACCTCCTCCAATGAAGGTGGACGGAGGTTATGTTTTCACCCCTGGCTGTCTGTGTTCGTTTATCTGTCTGTCTGTGAGCAGGATATCTCAAAAAGTTATGGACAGATTTAGACGAAACTTGGTGGACAACTTTGGTGTATGACAAGGACGAATCAATTACATTTTGGTGAAGATCCAGATCCGAATACGAGAATTAATTAAAAAAAAATTGAAGTTATTCTTTACCATTGAGGGATGGGATAAAAACGATATTTAACATGATATTTCAAAACATGCCTGGTGTTGGCTTTATGGTTAGGGTGCCGGGCTTGGGATCCTAGGGTCCTGAGTTCAAATCCTGCTCAGCTGTTGAATTAATACCAGGTGGGGTTAACGCGACCTGTCATCCTTCCGAGGTCAGCAAAATGAGTGCCAGCTTGCTAGTATTCTGTGTCGGCATTCGGCGACCCGTCCAGGATTGTGCCCAATAGCCAAGGAGACTGCTTCGGCAGCACCAACGATCTGCACAGAGTCTGGTCCCAATGGATGGATGGATGTTGTGAACATTGTGAACGATGTTGTCAAAATGTTGTGAACGGATTCGTCTGACAAGAACAAGCTGATGAGATTTTGGTTCAGGTCCGGATCAAGATACGACCTTTCAGTGAGATAGAAACCGTAAACTGTTCAGCCTGGCAGAGGTATGAGCTTTACCGAGTGCCATTCGAGTTACGTTTATATTGCCCATGTGTGGGAAGAGAGCTTGGAATCTCTTGAATGCATGTGCTTTTTCAAATCCTGGCTCACCCTGTTCTCCATGTTGAAATTGTCCTGTGTGTTTGCTCAGGCAATGGCAGGTGTACTCCAAACATTGCTTCCACTACGATGTTTCTTACGACCACCTGCTGGACTTGTTGCAAGAGCTGGACAGAGTTTGGGAGACTGGGACACTGACCAGACAGCAGGTTTCTCTTTATGTTGAAATTCTTAAGTCGTGTGTGTTTTTTGCCTAATTTAGCCTCGAAGTTGAATTGCATTGAGATTTGGTACTTGCAAGTTTGCTGTTGCTTCACTTATTTGACCTTACCTCATTATGAAAGCCATTGGATGTCGTTAATGGCTTATTCCAATAGCTCTGCGCAGATACGGTAATTCAAACTCTTTATACTTACTGTACTAGGCCTATCGTACACACATCTTTTGGTTCCCCTCCATTTATCGTTTTACGAGCTAAAAATGCTCAACGTGCATGTATGTTCCAGGGTGAAGCTCTGAGTGCAACCTTTGTCATGTTTGCCGATAATAGCTTGGAGAAGATACACAATATCCGTGAGTTCTTCCCTGCCGCTGAACCGGCCTCACTGCAGAGGCTCAGTGGGCTACTCAAGTATGATCATTTCTCTATCTGTCTGTCTCACTTGTGTGGAATGTGAAAGTGTTAGATGCCATTGGCCTAGATATCTCAGACTTCACAGAGAAGCTAACAAGCCTAACGAGTCATTGAATAGGTAGAAATATAAGGAATTGTTGGGGTTTTACAGGTTGTTAATTTTCTCTGCATGGTTATCATTCATTGAATGTGAAGGTCATGGCGATACTATAGCTAAGCAAGGCCGTGCACGTATTGCTTGTTGGAAAATAAAATTTTAATGGCATGTTTTGCAAAAGCCAGAGACCTTTGGGCCGGATCCTGACCAGATTTAACATTCTTGATGCACGTTGAGTGTAGCACTGAGCATATTATTCATTCTTTCCCCATACCTGGCTATGTAAATCGTGACCTTCCATTGGCTCATCAGAGATTATGTTTCGACTAGTTTTCTGAAATACGTGGATTAAAAAAAAAAAACCTGTATTTGTACATCTCTTGCTTGGTGGAACATTTTGTGTTGAGCAGGTAAACGTGTAGTTTCGCAAACACATTATACCAAATTAATTGGATTTCTTGAAGTTCATGAAAATTAGAAACATTAATGCTGTTTTATTCATTTATTTATTCATTTATTTATTTGCAGTATCTGAGGCTCATAGTGGAGCTGACAAACATATCTCACACACATGCACATACAGATGAATAGACAAGACACAACACAAGACTGATAGATGAGACAAACACAGCCACTGAGCTTGGGGGAAGTGCCACCACTTCCCAGGGTACTGTGGCTACCAGTGACGTCACAACAATGGCACAGCCTTTCTCACTGCACTCAGCAGAGCATTTCCTTCAGAGGAATTTTCTCTTGCCCATGGATGCTAACTTATGAAGGATTGTCCGTGCTCTTATCCCTTCAAATGCTGAACCTCAAGCGAGGAAGCAGCACGTTCCCTTTATAAAATCTTTGGTATAACTCGGCCAGGGTTTGAACCACCGACCTCCCAGTCTCAGAATGTAATCTATAAACCATAAGTCTGTTTCATATTTTGGTTAAATTTTAGTAAACTTGATGAATTTAATAACAACTTATTATATCCAACAGGTGCTATATTAGCAACCGAAAAGTTGTTTGGAACAAAGGTTGTACTTGAACCTGAGATTTTCACATTGCCAGAGGCCCTTCTTTGTCCAGCAATCAACTGTTTTACCTTGCTGTCCTTCCACATGGTGTGCAGTCTGAAAAATGTCGACTTATCAGATGTACCATTTTCTAATAAGGAATAAATGTTTGACTCCAACTTGAGATTTTCTTATTGTCAAGTCAGCTCCGTGAGAAGATGACAATTTCGAGCAATATCGAGGTTTGGGAATCGTGCAAAAATGACATCCGGAATGAATTATCCTTTCAACGGTCATGGGCAATAAGGCATGTACGTCCTCAAACCTTTGTACTTCGTGTTGCCAGAGATCATTTTACGTTGACAGATCAAGCGAAGAACAGGAGAACGTAGTTGAAACTTTGCTTTACAAGAAACATCACGGATAGTTAGCAGTGCATCAGAACCGTTATACGAAGCCATGTCACAAAACTAATTAACGGGCCGAGGCAAATACTTGAACACGTTTTATTAATTATTTTTAGATGAGTGTGTTGATATGGTTATTATGACGGTGAAGCTCATCAACCAATTTCATTTTTGAGGACCAAAAGGCCAGAACATTGATTGTGATGGAAATCAGGGGCCTCTGGAGTAAACAAACTGGTATACTGTAGATTGGAAATCGATTCCAGCTCAAGACTGCGGCGGTGTGAACTGGATGTGCTCTAATCACCAGCGATTTTCACGTGACACGTTTGGTCCTCTTGTTTTATTTATTTTGCTTTGTTGTTGGCTGAGTAAAGGAAAGCTGCCCTCATTGACCAATCGCAGATGGTGTTACAGTTGTGTCCAACACACGGGACTTCAGGATGCAATGCACGACAGGTCAAAGCCACTCGAGTGCGACTCTTGAGCTGGGAAAGATGATTGCTGCCGTGCAGATTCACTCTGGCTGTGTTAAATTGACTAAATACATCATCACTCGGCAGAGACAAAGAGATGCAAGCTCAAAAACATCCTGCAATTTTTCTATGGCTACGTCATATGCTCGAGTTTGGTGAAAATGGACAAACAATGCCCCCTTCCAGGGCCTCCTGGGTTCTTTTGCTTCCAATCTAACGTATCTCTTATGGATTCTGCTTTTGGAGTTTATCATGGAGGGATTGTTAAGCCAGCTCTTGTTTGTCATCCATTTCAAAATAGTTACGACTCGATCATAACTCGATGTGAAGTCTTTTAGGTTCCACTATCATTGTGCTGATGTCTTTGCGACCTTGCAATTCGGTTTCTTTCTGTTCTGTTTGAGCTAAGGTTATTGGGTTCTTCAGGATAACTCATTTGATAGCATGCTCACCATCGAGTTCATTGGCAAGGCAACTTGGATTAAAAACTGCTGTGTTCTGGTGCAGTGTCAGCAAGGAGGTGGTCCATGTCGGAGCACTCCACCCTTCAGATGGCGACGTGCAGTCGGCTGTCCCGTCTGCATATAGGTTGTGGATGAAAAAGATCCCATGGTATCTTTTGAAAAGAGTAGCCCACTGTGAGCCAATACCTTGAACCAAGGTCCATGCTTGAGCTAAGCAAGCTGTGCAGAGCCAGAAAAAATACATGCTGTTTACCCTCAAATCTCAAATGAGAATTTACTCCCACCGAGAGCATTTCTATATTTTCACATCAAGCATCTCAAAGTCCAAATAATATAGTTTGCCTTCACGATGCTGGAAAGGTTGTGCAAATACCGCTGTTTATCAAACATGGTTTGACCTTTCAAGTGAGACGCAACACAAATAGTCGCCATTAAAAATGCAAACAGTTCACCACTCCGTTTTTAAAACCACCTTCCTGGAAACCATTTAATCGCACTCTTCCCTCTCGGGCTTCCCTCCCGGTAGCACACCGCGCCATCTCACATCATCCACCATCCTCATCTGCAATCTTTATTACCCCCATTAACCAATCCGATCCCAACCCTCTCTTATTGTAGGTTTCTGCATTTCTTCCCTTTGTCTTGTTCTCTCTTTTTTGTTTTTACCTGCTTATCCATTCTCTTGGTTTTGTCCACCTGTGCACCCACTACATTGCCTTTTCACCCGAGCTGTCTCATTGCTCTCCCTTGAGCCTTGATCATGGATAGAAAAAAAACCCCAGTAATTGATTGAAATTGTGAAAGTCTTGTGTTATGCTGTTTCCTCCTCCTTTACTCGTCATGATTCAAGAAATCAATATTTTTCACATCAATTCAAAAAGCTTGATCTAGAATTTGTTTTTGCCTCCTTTTAGCATTTCTCTCCTTGCTATAGGATACCTTATTTATAGTTACTAGAAACACTCCCTCCCTGCGGGAGAGGCCAGGGGGAGGGGGGGGGGGTCATGTTTTTATCTTTATGATTATTAATACCATAGCAGAGTACCCACCCTACAGGCGATCTTGTTTCATACGTGCAACATGTTCTTCTGATATCTCTTTGTTCGGGTGGTGTAGAGGCAACAGTTTGCTGCCTCGATCACTCCCAAAAATAAAAACATAGCTTGGGTTATGTACATAAAGCAAAAACATGCGTACTGCTTATGTGCATATGTATTACATTGGGGTTATATAGCTCGGATAATTACAATTGCACTCCCCATCCCCAAAAGAAGAAAATGCCAAGATGAGCGAAAAAAGTTTTTCTTCAAAACTTAATGGAATCAAACAAAACTTCAGGAAACACACTGAGAGGGCGTCCTGAGTAATCCCTGAAAGTTTCAGCTTCCGAGGTCAAATCCTCTTGGAGGAGTAGACGAAACATTCAACAGCCATACACATACATACATACATACATACATACATACATACATACATACATACAACATACAAAATACTTTCCCTCCATGATACATACATACATGTATACATACATATATATTGTTGCGGTTCTTAGAACCGCAGACATCCAACATACAGTGGTCCCAAGACAGTTATTCCATTAATATACGTGTAGATAGTCCCTTCACTTTTGTCTAGCGGGACAACAGAGGCATGCGTTGCGAGGATCTCACAACTAGGTTTGCTTACATCATTTCTTCTTCATTTCATTTCTAACATCATTCCTACTCTTCTTTTCTGATTATTCATGAGGTAAATCTGAGCCACGTGCAGCCTTAGCTGTGAGATGAGTCCTCAGCAAAGGCCAAGCAGGCATTACATTGGACACCCCTCCCTAAAAAACACAGCCTGCCAAACACGGTAATTTCCACCCAATGGACAGGAAACACACCCAGCACGACGCCCACGCTGCACGGAACACGTACCGAGGAGACGGAAGAAACAGCACCTTAGAAAGGGCGCTCAAGAGATCCCTCAATCGAGGCCGATAATAGTAAAATGACAACCACGCCACGTTGTGCATGATACGGGCGGCATATACTTTTCAACCCATTTCTGTACTAGTTATATTGGTATTCTTTTTTTTCCCCTCCATTTCTCCATCTGACACATATCAATATCCTTTTCATTCTAAACCTCCATATAATTATTATATTCGAGCGTTCCCCTCAATATCTGACACATATCGGTGTTGGCCCAGTGCAAATGATCGCAGAATCGGGCGAATAAGAATGACATATTTAGACTCATTTTGCAACAAGCTTTCATTTGATATGCAGTTTTATTAGATTTGCTGACATCAGCATTTTTGTGTGGTGACGTCATCACACCTATGGATTTCAGAAAAAGGGGTTTTTGAGACTGAACCATTTGGGTTTTTTGTTTAAATAAAAGATGTGACAACCATTTTCACACAAAATGACGACTAAAAACAAGTTTTAACAGATAGTAATTTGGTGTTTGGAATTGCCTTATATTCAAAATGGTGACAAAATTTCAAGACGTCGTCTGTTTAACTATTCATAAAATGAGTTGAAACATAAGATTTAATAATGGAGTATCTATTGTAAATCATAAGCGCCCTTTTTGTGTTTTCTTGCCCCTCCCCCCTTTGCCTGAGACCCTATCTCCACCACTGAATGAAATGTTTATGTTATACAGTGATCCAATAGTTCATTGTTAACTTGTGAAAACACGAAGGGATTTTCGAAATCATATTTGTTTATACTTTATAATGAACGTTGTTAAATACTAAATAAATCGTTAAATACTAAATAAATACTAAATGTGACCATACCTGGACAAAGTGCTTGAAACAGGGTTTGATTCATATTGTGCGTTGTCCCAGTGCCCGTCACTGTCTCTTGAGGACCATCGTTATTGTCATCTGACGAATGAAGTGAAGTTACATTTGTAAATCTCTTGTTGCCTGGGGGCTGGTTCTGTGACCAACAATCGTTGTGTTTGAGAACAGCATTGTGTGATATAGCATGCCCGAGACGATGGAGAATTAGGGCTGCCTCTTTACTCGGCTTGTTTTGCATTCTTCTGGTGTGAGATAAGAGACTCCCAGTCAAGGGCAATTGACTATATCTTGGTAGCTATGTTGCTTGACTCTGTCTGAGCAGAATCGGGTTCATTAAGACTGAAGTACGCATACATTGTTGCGTCGACAATGTCGTATAGCTCGGGTACTGGATCGTTCTCAAAGCTTTCCATTAGAATCAGCAGATAGGGGAGAAGGTTCATAGGTGCGTTGCTTTACCTTTGTTTTGATACAGTTCGCAAATGACCAAACAAAATATTCATCTCTAAGACAATGACCTTTCAAATGCAGCAATGCTGTAGTCACATGGATTCATTGAAGAAGAGTGAACAATGACATATTTACCAGCAGGAAAAAACCCCCCATTTCATCTCCGAATACTTCCACAAGCTTTCTTTTCAAAGTTGCAGCTGATATCACCACAGGATCGATACCATTTTCCTCACTAGTCATGTCTACATCGCCAAGTAAGTGACGGAGTAAGAAAGCTTCTTTCTTTCTTTCTTTCTTTCTTTCTTTCTTTCTTCCTTTCTTTCTAATAATCCCAATTCATTACTGCTCGAAAAAAAGTCTGACATAACGCCGTCTTGTTTTTGTCTCATTTTGTTGCTCTTCAATGGTTTTTGGTGGATTAATTGCAAATTTTATGTAGCAGGATTTGTGATAATAAACGTCTATTGCAAATATGTCGAATGACTGCCCTCCTTGCAACAGTTCCAGTCTTTGGCTGCTTCATGGTATCTGTTCTTCGGATTGGCAATGAATATCTTCTGCTTTTCAAGACGTCTTGACTTCAAATTCTGATGCTCACATCTACGGAGACCACTCTGATCGCATGACTGAGAATCGGTGATCCTTTTCTCCCCACAAATAAAATACTCTCGCTTATTCTATTCCCTCGACACTCCCTGCCGATATCATACAGTGGAAGTGGGCTCTATTTGTACACACTTGCTGTGGCATCATCTCCATCCTGTTGTTCAGTGGAAAATATTTTCTGATCGGGGACAAGTTTCGTTCAAACATCCGTCCGGCCGTTTTGGTGTACCTTTCCAAATGCGTCTTCATGGTCTTCAGTTTGATCGTGCACATGTCGGGGAAAAAAATCTGTCATTTATGTTAATATTGAAACCTCCCCATTCTTTATCCAGGGCTTTGAACTTTATCCATCCCTGACTTCCTCGGACTTCACACTTTTCATTCTTTCTCATAACAGCACGGCACAACAAACAATTTTCTTCTCTGCCTGGATCCAAACTTAAGAACGATGACACTGCCATGTCAATTTATGAACGATCACAAACAACTGCAACAAAGAACAAAAACAAGGAACAGTCAGTAAGGATTAATTATCAGCACCTCATCACAGAAAGCCTCTCCACAAACACAATATGCCGATAATTTACTTCGTTGACAGATGCTATCAATAAAACAAATAAAACGTGCTCCACCTGTCCTTCCTGATATCTAAGTTCGATACTAGCTTGTCATGGCAGTTGTGGAATTTTTAGCATCAGGTGTATACCACATGCCACGCAATATCGAAACAACAGGAACCGTGCCACCACTGTGATCAAAAGACCAAAAAAAAAAAGAGACAAAAGATAAAGCATTCGCCAAAAATAAACACAAACTCCATTTTCAACCGTTATGTTTCAACTCATTTTACGAATAGTTAAACAGCTGACATCTTGAAATTTTGTAACCATTTTGAATATAAGGCAATTGCAAACACCGAATTACTTGCTGTTAAAACTTGTTTTTAAGTCGTCGTTTTGTGTGAAAATGGTTGTCACTTCTTTTATTTAAACAACAAAAAACCAATGGTTCGGTCTCAAAAAAACCCTTTTTATGAAATCCACAGTTGTGATGAAGTCATCACAAAAATGCTGATGTCAGCAAATCCACTACAACTGGATAGCAAATGAAAGCTTGTTGCAGAGTGCATTTAAATCTGTCATTCTTATTTCAAAATACAGTGGCTTCCTGATGCAAAGTTGGAGATTATTTTGTTCTGATTTAAAACTTTGATGACGTCATTGATCACGTGATACCTGAGCATTTCCAAAAAAAAAACAGTCACCTGATGGACTTTGAAAGTTTGAACCCTCCCATACCGAAACCTGTCGTGAAACCAAACGTTAGGCTCCATGTTAGATTGTCAGGCTACGTGCCCTGCGTATATGTGAAATGATGCTCTGAATAACAATGTGTGAAGATTTTCAGAAATGATACAATAAAATGTAAAACGTCCTTCTCAACACATGTTTCAGATAAATGACGGATGACAAGCTTATTTTTGTGCCTTAATTAGCACCGTCTCCATATGATAGGCGAGGGTGCTGGGGCGGGAATATGGCGCAGGCATGGTGGGCCAAATGGTCATATTCCTGTGTCGAAGCTTCCATATACCTCGTACGTCTTTATTAGGTTATTCTGGTTCCATTATTTTTACAATCACTGCGAGTTTTTTTATATTATTTATTTATTTGCTTGTTATTTTCACATGTTTATTTATTTATTTGCTCATTTATTCGAAAGACCATGTTTTTCACTGTTTGCCTGGCATGATAATATGGAGAGAGAGAGAGAGAAAGAGAGAGAGAGAGAGAGAGAGAGAGAGAGAAAGAGAGAGAGAGAGAGAGAGAGAGAGAGAGAGAGAGAGAGAGAGAGAGAGAGAGAGAGAGAGAGAGAATACATTTCCATTTGCAAGTATGTTCTCGGGTGTAAGGAAATATGTTTTGATTTATTTTATTTTTGAACAGAATTTATAATTTTGACACCCCTCCTGCGGCGGTGTAAACTGGATGTACTCTAATCGCAACAACTTCTTTCTTCACCACATGCCCACGCCACACTCCCTCCTCATTCTCCCTCAAGGTGCTTGGCATTTCTGTACAACAGCAAGATATTCAAGCAATTATGTGTCAACCAAAACGAACTGCAACTGGAGATAACCTGTGTTATCAAGGTATCATCATCATCAACATCATCATCATCATCATCATCATCATCATCATCATCATCATCATCATCATCCATACTTCAATAGCAAAGTAGGACTCAAAGCTTGCACAAAAGAATTCCTTTAACTTTTGATGTCACACAAAATATAAATGGTTAAGAGCATTTGCATGCATACCATGTACAAAGATGTCTTGTCTTCTTTTATCAGAAAGGCACATCAGAGTGGTACAATAGTCTGCTTTCAAAGCCGAAGCTTTCATCCATCAAGGTGCGTGCGCATCCCCATGGAGCTTTGTATTTGCCTTACAAACCGCCTCATCGTTTTCACCTTTTGGTTAATTCAGTCGCAGTTTGCAGCTTAAGCTTCTCTCTTTCTAATTGTTCTATTTCGTTACCGTAAAGCAATAAACAACACTTGTCTTTGTCCCGGATAAGAACTGGACCTGGTGCTTCATCGCAGAAGACTAGTTTTTTTTATAAAGAATAGAATCGGTTT
>NC_140977.1:53311620-53341620 GCF_056783735.1 Eptatretus burgeri
TTGTACATGTGTTTTGCAGGCATTCCTGGCATGTAACCTCCTTCAACTACAACAGGGTTCAGTTTGATCTCTTCAGTTACAAATACAAAACGTTCATTTGGAAAATTTGTTTCGACACAATTTGTAATTCATCTAAATGTGGCATTATTAGTAGGGAGTGAATACCTTTGCCTGCCCCTGTACATGTGATAGTGCATATGGTAAACCTTCAAATGGAGGGAGGAGGGCAACGACGAGGAGCAGTTGCTTCACCAGAGTGCACCTATTTGAGAGCACTACAGCTCTTGATTCGATTTTCAGCTGAATTGGATACAACTAATGCAGGTCCTTGCTGCAGTGCCAGAAAGGGTGCTTCATTGTCAAGCCCACATTTTATGTACAGTATTTTCATTTACAAGAAGTCCTTGGGATGGCTTAATTGGCTGAACTTCTGTGTTCTAATCTGGTGATTGCAGGTTCAAATCCTTACCAACATTAGGAGAGGAATGGCAAACCACCACATGTGGTTCTCGGTCTAGGAACTGCTTTGGCAGAACCAACACTGTTTTCTAGAATGTGATAATGATGGGGATAAATTGCAGGAGTGACCATTTGAGACGGTATGCCTCGGCCAAATCCGAGTTGTGGGTCAAACTACTTTGCCTCATTCTTCTTTTTTTCCTCCAATTTTATACTTCACCACTCAGTGACACACACTCGCTTCAGGCAGTATGGTTTTTATTGGGCTGCCTTCACAGGTTTCTGAAGATGTTGGAGGCACAATGAGATCAATGAGTGCAGGCCTGGAAGGGACACTTGCCCCTGCTATGAACAGTAAAACTAGCGATGCCCTCCTCGGCCTACATGCTTGCTTAGACGAACTGCATGCATATCATACAAGCCTCACAAGCAAGTGAGTACAGAAGCTTTCGGGCTAATCAGCTCTTCTACTCCAGTTGTAGTCGTGCCGAACAAATGATCTGCCTGATCAGGACGTTAATTATTTAGGCCTCTCCTTAAAGCAAAGGCGAAGGCTCATTGTTGTTGTAAGGTTTGTTTCTTCAATTAGTGCTCCCAATATTTAGCTCACCTGGAACGTAGTTCTGGGTAACTTATGGGATGGCGCATCATCCGTCCGTCGATCTGGAAACACTTGCAAACTTTTCTCCAAACTGCTGACGGGATTGTGACCAAACATAGCTAAAATTATACTTGGTATGTTGCAACTCAAGTTTGTTCACAGCATTAAAAAAATCAGGGTCTAATGGGGTCTACCAGGGCTCAGTGGGTCCAGGTTTGACCCTCCCTCCTCCCAAAATAGGTATTTGCTTTTTCCTCTGAAACTACACACCCAATTTCTATGAAACTTGACGACAACCTTCATCACCTGTGATATACCAAAGCTTGTTCATGACATGAAAGAAATCAGGTTCTAAGGGGCTTGCGGGTGGTTTGAGCGACTGTTGTAGATATCCTTGCCTCTTGTCCTCTCCTTGAGTGGCAAAATAGTGAGAAAGTCCTCCTTTGTTATTGAGTCTTTGAATGCCATGCAAATGAAAACAATCAGCTGGGCTGTATCCGTAATTTCTACCGAGTCATCAAACTGCAGTGAGAAACATTCATGGTCTGATGTCTTGGTGTATATGCTGAGACACGTCCTTGGACAATGATTCGACCCTTCTGGCTACTATTGAAGCGCCATGCAGCATGCTTTTAATGGTTTTCATAATTACAACTTTGTTTTTAAAGTCTTTGAACAAGGTGTCGGCAGCAATCGTCATTGCTTCCTTGATAACTTCACCATCGATGAATGGTTACCTCCGCCACCAAAGGTGGATGGAGGTTATGTCTTCACCCTTGTCTGTCTGTCTGTAAATAGGATATCTCAAAAAGTTGTTGATGGATTTGGACAAAACTGGGTGGACAGGTTGGGTGTGTGATAAGGAAGAATTGATTTAATTTTGGTAAAGATTGGGATCCAGATCCTAAAATTTTTAGGTGATTCTTCACCATTGAGTGATCGGGCTAAAAACGATGCATTGTTACGAATCTGGAAGTCATGAGCACACAACATACAGGTCCTATAGATCAGTTATATCGGTAAGTACATGTTGCCAGTTAGGGTCCCGACCCCAGTCTAATGGGTAATTAAATGTTCCTGCGCTGTGGAGTTATTTTAATAGTCAGGTTTTCTTTTCGTTTATTTTTACACCACCATCAACGCCAGCGTCATCTTCCCCTCGCTCTGCTCGACGCCATTGTCTGCGTGTGTTCGATCATGTGCGGAGGCGGAGATTTCCTTCACCTCAGATCGAGACTCCACCCAGAAGGACAGGGGTGGGCCTCCTTGTCCAACCGGGAAGCTCAGCATCTCAGGCTGGCTCCGCCTTAGCCAGATAGCGTGTTCGGCCCCGGCCAATCAGATCCCGCGACAGGAGGAAAGGGCTCCATGTGACGTCACCATGCCCCCGGGCCAATCAAGGAGCTTGCCGCCCGTTTTGGCCAGTGAGAGAGACGAAGAGCGATTTGCGTGCCAAAACCAGCCAGTGAGAGAGGGAGGGTCGCGAGGAGGCCCCCCCCCATCTGAAGAGGGGGGGTATAATTATAGGCGTGGTCTGCGTGCGCAGGAGGAGTTCTGGTTCTGGCAAGAAGTGTGCGCACAGGTTCTGAGGGTTCTGGCAAGGAAGTGAGCATCTGTGCACCAGGTGGGAGAGTGCGAAAGCGTCTGCACACGGAGTGGACGGTGCAACGGAGGGTCTTCTCCTGCCAGCCTTCGCCCTGCCGACTTCCGTTCGCCTGGAGCCCGATCATGAGGGCGTCTGGATCGTGCTGGGGGTCCAGTTCTGCCCCGAGGACCTGGTCCTTGAAGACCGCACGAGGCGGACAGGTTCGAGACAGGTCTCAATAAAGACCATTTTGGTCCGATTATTTTGGGTGTGTGCCTAAGTGTGTCTGTGGCGCCAGTCAGTTAAGTCGGAAATTGTATAAGTGCCGTGCTGTACATACGTGCATTTCTTTGAATCTGTTTAACTCTGCTCTTGCGTGCTTCCCTCGTTCCCCAATTATAATTGTAAATAAATATACCCATGTGTTAAGTGTATCGGTTCGTTTTTGTCTTTCTTCTATTGGTTTAACGTGTTAGAAAATTAGCCAGGCTGTTGCCGCTGTAACGGGAAATTTGGACCTACGGATCTCGGTGACAAACCGCTCGGGTTGCACACGGTTCGAGTACGCTAGCGGCTCCTTCCGTACGGGTGCCGTCGAGGGTGTGGAGACTCGGTAAATCGCCATGTGGACATCTAGGTATTTTGAAAATTGGCGAAAAACCCTGTACCACGTGGCAGAAATATTGACGCTTCACGGTCCGAAAGGGACCCGTACTTTTCCGGAGTTTTCCAAAAAGGTACGATCTAAATTCCGGGTGATCGGTCGAGCCGACTCTGCTGCTCCATCTAGCGGTCGTACTCGCAGCCGATACCCAGCCCCGCAACAATATAACACGACATCTCAAAAAGTTATGGACTGCTTCGGACAAAACTTGGTGGACAGGTTGGGTGTATGACAAAGACGAATCGATTAGCTTTTGGTGTAGATCTGGATTCCGGTGCGAGAATTTTTTTAATTTTGAAAGTGATTCTTCATCAGTGAGAGATCGGGCCAAAAACTATAGATAGCATGATATCTCAAAAAGATGCGGAAGAATTTGAATGAATATTGGTAGATGAGTTGGGTCAGTGACAATAACAAGGCGGTTATATCTTGGAGGTCTAGATCTCGATCCGGCCTATCAGTGGGATGCAAACGTAAACTGTTCAGCCTGGCGGAGGTATGCGCTCTACCGAGTGCCGTTTTAGGTTTCTTATGTTTTGCCAACAGATGGCTGATGCGAAAAGACACCTCTGTGCCAGCCTTGCCTTTAGCCACAGGTTCATTGAAAAGAGTGACTTGAGCTTTCAAAATTCCCTTTAACTCCCCAACTTTCTTTCTCCGAATCGTGCTGTTTCATGCATTGTCTTGTGATGCCGTTCCGAATGCCATCAAGCTCCTCTGACTCAAGGCTACACTCTGGTGACAAATGAGACAGATGCTCTTGTCTTTGATATTCGTAAAAAGAAATTCAACTTTCCCATTCCTGGTGGAAATTATAGGTTTTTGCCCTCATTTTGGATGGCACTGGCTCCTCGCTCGCACTTTTTGCTTCAGGAAATTAATCTTAGAAACAATTAAAAATTACAAGCCGAGCTTCTTCCATGTTTCGGCAGATCGACAACAGGCATTGAGCAACTGACAACAGTATGGTGGCCGTTGCAGTGCAGTGACTGTGTCATCGATGTATAATTGGTTTGTTTAAATGCAAATATTTTCTGATTGACCTGTGTACCAACATTTAGCTTTTCTTTTTTTGTTTTTCAAACTCTCCAACAGCTTACCATGGCTGCCACAGTTTTAAATACAACCACCACACAAAATCTCGACTTTTCCCACATACTCTCTTTTTTTAAAAGAAAGTAAAATTATTATTATTATTATTATTATTATTATTATTATTATTAATAACTAGACGACCCGTGAACCCGTTGGGTTCCCGTTGTGACAGCGGTTGATTAAAAAAAAATCATTTTAAAAAACAAGAAAAAAAAAACGAGATAGCTCCAGTGAACTATACCGCTGAGGTTGTTTGCATTGCTCAAATTATCCTGAAGAGTACTTTACTGAATCGGGAATTGATTTTTTAATAATTTTTTCTTTGCCTGATTTGAACGAAACTTGATACTGCACACCGCAGGAGAATGGTAAGGTGGCCCAAAAAATTTTGCGCTATCGTGTACCGTTTTGGCTATTTTGGATACATACATACATACTGACAAACTGACATACATACATACTGTTGTGGGCGAGGGGTTGGTGTCGAGAACGACCACAAGGTGGGGAAAGCTTACGTCGTCTCCCACCAAACTCCCCGGAATTGTAGGCCGTCGCTCAGATAACTCCGCGAGCCGGCGGGTCGTTTAACTGACCCTGGAATGCCAATATCTCAACCGCGTGGGGTAGGGTTATTTTGTCTAGATCCAATGTACCTAAGTAACCATGCGGTCTCAGCTACCGGAGATCCACGCCCTCGGAACGCCTGGCCCAACTGGATTCATTCTACGGGCAGCGGTAAAATTACACCTACCGACTACCACTCTGCCACCCACCTTTCCGGCTCGGATGCAGTCGAGCAGGCCTGCCCAGGACGTCACGGCTACAATCGTCCGATTACCGGGGAAAAAACCCTGCCTAAACTCAGATCCGAACCATGTTGGACGAATGGCAATGCAAGAAGGGACGGAAACGAACTGGGGACATTTCTACAATTGTTTATTTACAGTAAATGGAAAGACACAGGAAAGACAACGCGAATATACAAGAAATGTTTTCAATGATCAAATAAAAACACTTATACAGTTCTACTTAAAGACGGGCCCACACGCAGACATACACACAAATGAAAATAAACCCAGAGTTCTTTATTGGACCCTCGCAGCCGAGGAGAGAGACGAGCTGGGGGTCAGAGTCCAGCTGGGTACCTGACCGTCGGAGGAAGGGGGTGCTCCGTGGTTCGGCACCTGACAATGGTCGTTGGTTTGGTCCCCAGTCGCACGTGTGGGACTTGTGGTTTGTGGCGGAGCTCAAGTGGTGAATAGCGGGGTCCACGGAGGGGGATCAGGGTCGCTCTTTCCTTTCCTTGTAGAGGGCCAGCAGGGACACGTTCACCGCCTTCATGACCTTCTGCTCAACCCTCCGCTTCAAAAGAACTGCACAATCAACAACAACCCCCAGAGGCCTAACCAAAACCTTGTCAGAAACCCGTGGAGAACTTCCTCCAAGACCTTTCTTCCTCACTCGACTCTCAACCACCACAACCCTGTCAAAAACCTCAGAACAACCTTCGTAACAACCCCCTGCCTCAGAGAGTGCTCAGGAATTTCGGGACCTCCCTCAACGGGGCAGGGCTCGCTCAAACAGACCTCACTCCCCACCCTGATTGGGCAGTCTCCCATGGACTCACCCTTCCTGGGCAGGGTTTCGGCCCCTGCCGGGCAACCCCACCCACTCTTCCACGCGGGTTTGTACTTGTCGAGCAACAGTGTCAATGTTGCAAAGGTCGTCGTGAAAGAGTTACAACGTTTGTGGGAGCTGAGAAACCAGAACCGCGAGATATTGCCTTGGCACGTCAGGGTGCGAGAAGGCAGCTGGTTGGTGGTGGATCGTGATGGGCCGAGGGGTCATGCAGATGGGATGGTTGTGAGATGGCTTGTTAGATGTAATAACCTAACGAAAAGAAATCACAACGCACGCCTTTGATTCTCCCACTAGACAAAATGAAGGGGATCTGACTACACACATACTTAATGACATAACTGACTTTTGGGACATCTTTGTGTTGGATCCGTAACAATACATACATACATACATACATACATACATACATACATACATACAAGATGGGAGTTTTTTAATATATTGATGGTTTTCATTTTAAAAAATACCATCTGAGTTTAATGAGTTATATTCTCTGTATCATAATTTCACAATTAAATTCCTTTCAATTCTGTTATTGTGATTACCTCTCAAATTTCAAATTATCTTATTCAAAGCATCCAGCCCCGTTGATTTTTCAATGGGTGACTGCCTGTATTGTGCAATTACAAAGGATTTTTCTTCACTTTCCTTACAGATCAGAAAATGACCTAGCCTTGAGTGCCTTTCCGACATGGTTTGGGCCTCTGTTGACAAAGTGGTTGGAAATGGCACGCAAAAAGGCCGCAGTACGCATCTGGCAAGCGGTGCAGACTGATAAGGTGAGCAGAGATTTTATTCAACTTGGACAAAAAGGCTTCTGATTGCTTTTTTTTAATCTCCTCCCCCCACCTTACCCCCACCCTCTCAACAAAGCTTTTAGTTGTTCAGATTTCATATTGTGGAAAATCTTTTTTTATTTACAAGATTGAGACTCATGTTAGAGCAAGGGGATAGAGGAATTACACAGCAGGGCAATGGTTGGAACACAGTAAGAAAGGCGTTGCCTTCAAAATCCCATTGATGCAAAAGGTGAAGAAGCAGTGCTGAAAATGACATTGGTCGAGCCGCAGACATGTCGGACATTTTGGTTACTGGAACCAAATGTCATCGGCGTGCAAAAAAAGGAAAAAAACCCGACTGTTTCAAACAGAACTTGCGTCACATCCCACCAAGGCTTTGGGTTGATTGTTCCATCCCCATTGTCACAGGTCATGGTTCTTTGTTCCCGTTTGGATTTTACCTTCACTGGTTCATTTTACTTTCATGGCTTTAACTTGAACAAAGAAGTTATAATTCACTGGAGGTAAACCTGGCTGCAAATTGCAATTGAAAACTATACACCACCTTAGCGTTCACTGCCACACTCTTCTCTGAGCTGTCTTGCCTGAGTTTGAATCCCAACCCAGCTAAAAATTGTTGTCCTGGTGTTTCCAGACCAATAGTAGGTGGTACAGGATCTCCCACTTGGTTTGAAATTATGGAGTGGGAGTACCTCCTGTACCACCTACTATTGGATTGGAAACACCAGGACAACAATTTATGCGCTGATTCCAATGATAATTGAGGTAAATCCGGTCAACGAGCGTATTATGAGACGAAAGATTCGTCACTCCATCGGTGTCATTTCCCTGGTCTCTGTATATGCTCTGACTGAGGTGAGTGATCTCACCATGAAGGATGCATTCTATGCCACGCTCGAGTCTGTGGTTCATCAGTGCCCCAGACGACACACTCTTCGAATCTTGGGGGATATCAATGCATCAACTGGAACTAATAGGGATGGTTTTGAGATGTGTGTTGGTCCCCATGGGTCTGGAACTGTGAACCAGAATAGCACTAAGTTTCTTGGCTTTGCAAGAAGTCGTGGACTTAGAGCGGCTGGTTCATGGTTTCAGCATCCACAGACTCATCGCTGGACTTGGTATTCCAACGCTGGCGGTGTGGTAAAGGAAATTGACCATCTGCTCGTTGATGGTCGCTGGAGGATGATCCAGAACAACAGGGTCTACCAGAGTGCTCAGTTCCTCAATACTGTCCACATGCTTGTTGCAGCATCTTTGAAGTTGCAGTTTAAATCCTGGAGAATGGTACCATCCCAGCCTAGGCTGGATGTTGGCAAGCTCAAGGATGAGAGGGAAGCTGAGGAGTTTGCGAATAGGCTGAGTGGAGATTTGGGGGGTCTGGGTGCTTTGGGGGCTCCTGAAGAGTTGTGTAATGTCTTCAAGACCACCATCCTTGATGTTGCCAGTCGATGTCTTGGAACTCACCAAAGGGCGACGAAGAATTTTTTCTCTCAAGGGACACTGGATACCATTGACCAGAGTCACAGGGCCAGGCTTAATGGCAGAGCTGAGCTGTTCAGGGAACTGTGGTGTAAAACTGTACATGCAATAAGGGTGGACAAGGAGGCCTATGTGCGAGGAATCTGTGAGGGGGAAGAGCATCACCTGTGATCAAGTGATTCTCGTCCTGCTTTCAGGGGAATTCGCGCATTGCGTTCCTCCAAGCCCGTCCCTCGGTGTACTGGAAGTAGAGCAGAGGGTGGTGGGCTCTTGACAGGAGTCCAAAGTCAAGGCCCACTGGGCCGGTTACTTTGAGCGGCTGTTTCAGGCTGATCCACCAGCTGTCGAGTTGTATGTCAGGGTTGTTACTATCCCTATTTCTCATCGTCCAATCAACTGTGGTCCACCTTTGTTTGTGGAAACACGGGCTTCGGTGAATCGGTTGAAATGGGGTAAAGCTCCTGGGATCTGTGGCATCCATGCTGAACTTCTCAAGGCTGTTGGACATGCTGTGCTCGTGTCGATGCATGAAGTTCTGTGCTCTACCTGGAACACAGGCATCATCCCAACTGACTGGAAGAAGGGCCTTGTTGTCTCTCTCTGGAAAGGGAAGGGTGATCGCCGAGACTGCAACAACTACCGAGGGGAGACGCTGCTCTCAGTGCCAGGCAATGTCTTTGCTCGGATAATTATTGATAGGGTTCGCCACCATCTGCTTGAGCACCAGCGTCCAGAGCAGTCAGGCTATACACCAAAGAGGTCAACGATTGACCGTATCCTTGCTCTTCGTGACCTCACCGAATCCAGACGAGAGTTTCGGCAGGGGCTGCTTGCAGCCTATGTTGATCTCTGCAAAGTGTTTGATTCAGTGAATCATGATTCCCTCTGGAGGATTCTTGGTTTTCGTGGGGTGCCACCAAAACTGATCAATCTGATGTTTGAACTCTATACTATGGTACTGACAGTGCTGTGAGATGTGGTGGTACCATCTCTGACTTATTTCCAGTTGTTATTGGAGTTCGTCAGGGGTGGGTACTGGCCCCCACATTTTTCAGCACTTTTACGGACTGGATTATCGGGAGGATGTCTGAGAAATCCAGCTGCGGTACATCGTTTGGGAATGTCAAGATCTCTGACCTGGATTCCACAAATGATGCAGTCATCTTTGTGGAGACTTTAGATATCCTTTTGGAGGCCCTGGAGGTGCTGAATGAGGAGTCAGAGCTACTGGGATTATGGGTTTCCTGGGTCAAAACTAAAATCCAGGCTTTCAATGACATATTGGATGCTGCTGTCCTGTTTGATGCTGTTTGTGGCGAGGATGTTGAAGTCACGGAGAGATTTACTTACTTTGGCAGTGATATTATTGTCTCTGCTGGCTGTGAGCCAGAGGTCAACAGACATCTGGTTCGGGCCTGGGGAGTCATGGATTCACTGGATCATGGGGTTTGGTGCTTCCGGTACCTGTGCGGGACTATGAAAGTCCAAGTCTTCAGGTCCTTGCTGCTTCCAGTCATGATCTATGGATGTGAGACTTGGACTCTGACCAGGGATCTGAGACAAAGACTTAATTCCTTTGGTATTTGGTCTCTTCGGAGAATACTTGGCTATCGCTGGTCAGACTTTGTGTCCAACGAGCGGTTCCTGAGAGAGACTCAAATGAGATTTGTTTTGTGCATAGTCCGTGAGTGTCAGCTTCGGCTGTAGAGACAGGTGGCTCGTTTTCCTGATGCTGATCCTGCTCACCAGATTCTCTCAGTGAAGGAGCCTTGTGAGTGGAGGAGGCCAATGGGCCGACCACCTGCCTCGTGGTTGCAGCAGGGTGATCAGCATTTCAAGGAAATGGGGATGGGCCAGGCATCTGCCTGGGGGACGGCCAGACGGAGGCCCCTGGAGTACATGTGGAAAGGGGACGCAGCAATGTGCTGCTCCGGCGCATGCTCCCATACCCGACCTGACCTGACCTGTCCTAGTGTTTTACATGTTGGGTGATTCAATAATGTGTGTGCCATCCCTCTGATGGATGTTAAACGGTACATCCCATCTGCCAGCAGTAGTTGGTGAACATTGAAGACCCACAGTTTCCTTCATGAAGAGTAGATGGCCTATTTTTGGCACCCTGAACAAATTCCAAATTCTGCTATAACCTACAGGGGGCATGACTGCATCAGTGGTACAGCTGCATCCCCAGTAAATGATGCTACTTGCAGCCATGTGCTGCATAGGAAAGAAGAAGTATCCCTGCAGTAACCGATAGCTTTTGATCACTGTTTGTTTGACCAATTCCACAGCTGGACCGAATCGATTCCCAAAAGAAATGCAGTTCATCCATTGATGAGGTGATGAACTGTTTATCACTCCTGCGAGAATTCTGCCTCATTCTTGCACCTCCGAATTCTTCACAGCAACTCTCACAATTAGCAGAGGTAAACAAAATAAACCTTTAACAAAGTTATTTTTCTCTTTTTGTTCACCCTCCTCGATTGCTCTCTTCATCGTCGTTTCCTTCTTCATGTGCCTTTTTGTAATTGGACTCGTTCCTCCTGTACTACCTTCATCTGTCTAGTCCTTCCTTGCCTCTGTTCGTTTTGACTTCTTCAATGTGGGAGGATGGACTGTCTTTTCCTCACGTCTTCCCACTCTCCATTTCTACCTCCTTCCCTCATGATGTGCCATCTGCAGATGCCGATAAAGTTTGAGTGGTTATCAGAATTTTGTTCTTATCCCACTTGTTAAAAGTCTCACTTCCAGTTTACATCTGTAATTGTATACGAGCTGAACCTACACGCCTGGACACCTCAGATTATTAATCGTATTTCAGGCGAACTTGAACAAAATAAGATGTATACCTAGTTGTAATGATATTGGTGAATTGTCTGCTTACCTGATTGGTTGTATTCATCTGGCCTGTACATGTTATGCGCATGCGCTAACAAATCCAGCAGTTGGTCCCGGCAATGTGAATCCAGTCATGTCCATCATCATGACATGGTGTCAGAAGTGGGTGAGAATTGAGTGATGTGAAACACCCTAGGTTGGAATACTTACTCTTTTGCCCAATCCTTGAATGGCCAATTTGATCTTGGTTCAAATTTTGCTTGATTTTTCATCCCGTGTATGGCAAGGAAACTAAGACGTGGCTGCATGCTTTGTGAGGGTATTTAAGTGCGAATTTGATTCATTATCGCCACACTTTTTGAAAACAATGGGTGGATATTGTAATTGGCTCCACGTGTCTGTCTGTCTGTCTGTCCGTCATGCTGTCTCTGAAAGAGTTGTGCATAAATTCACCAAACTTGGTAGCTATGATCACCATATGGCAAGAAGGGGCAAGAGTAGTATCATTTTTGGCTGTGCCCCTGGGGCTCTGAGGCGGGGTCAAAACGTCAAATATCAAAACATGCAATTATGGGCACATTTTGAAACATTTCAAATGAAACTTTAGCCTGGTGTTGACTTAGTGGTTTGGGTGGCGCCTTGGGATCCTATGGTCCTGAGTTCAAGCCCCGTTTTGCCGCTGAATTAATACACCAGCGGGTTGACTCAGCCTGTCATCCTTCTGAGGTCGGCGAAATGAGTACCAGTGTGTACTGGTCGAGGGGCACTGCATCAGCGACACAGTGGCGCTTCCAAGAAATGATAGCTACCCCGGCAGCTAAGCTGTCATACGCAAGAAGAAGTAGAAGAATGAAACTTTGTAATGCAATCAACAGTGGGGAATGCATGAAATATATAATGATTTTTGGGATTTGATCCCCGATTCATGTTTCAGAGCATGGGGACTTAGGGTCACAGGGGTGAAAATGGGGGAAAAAAATATTTACCTCAAAATTTGATATTGGGTCATTCCTGCTGGACTTTTTGCAATTTTTCAACTTTGCTTTGCGTGGGAAGCTGGGGGATTTGCAATGGTGTGCCATCGACTCTGCTCTCGTTTTGCTTCCTGTAGTTGTGCACATGAATCACTCACAAGACACAGACATTTGGTGATATAATTGTACGTTTACGTGAATCCATAGGGACATTAGTCGCGAATGGAGAAATCAACACAATATGTGGGATTCAAAAGTGAAATCTCAGCATCATGAGCCACACGCTCAAATCGGAATGACAAACAGGCCAAAACCGGTCTTTACTGTTAGTCCAAAATGTAAGCTGGGTCGGAGAACATAAATTGAGGGTTTGTTGACACTGTGTTTCTTTGATCCTGCCAGGACATGTGTGGCTGCATTCTCCGCTATACGGAGCTCACAAAGACGAGCTTGCAGGAGGGTGGCTATTATCGGCACGACGGTCATTTTGATGTCACCGTGCAGGTTAATGCTGTTTAAACTCTGGGTTGAATGTTGCCATCTCGCCAGTACCATATAGATTTGTGATAATTATAATTATTGTCATAGTTTTCATTGCATACCTCCCGACCATTTGTGTGCTACCAGCTTTGCACTGCTCTCAACAATGTAGAACACACACGGCAGTTCTTGCTGAAGCAGTGTCAACTTCAACAACCTGAAGAGCCAGGAGTGGGTCTGCAGCATCCAGAGCAGCTTGATAAGGCTGTGCACGCTGCTGAACAGGGCATTCAACATCAGCTTGACGTAATCGTGGCCCTGTTCGCCAAGAAGGTTTGCTCTGTGTTCCTTCTGCTTTTTACTTGATTTGTAGCTTTCACTGCATTGACAAGATGTGGTTGAAAGAAAAAAAAAACAACGAGCTGATACTCTAGGTCCCATGCCTTTTGTGTGGTATGAGGAATAGATCTGCATAATATGAAAGCTAAATCTTGAATGGTTTTTGAAATATCACGTACACTAGCCAAGTTACTGAGATGGTTGCCATGGCAACATAATTCAGCAATTCACAGCCGTGATCTAATTAGGTTGAGATAATATCATGAGGAATACATATCTGCAATATGAAAGCGAAATGTTCAACGGTTTTGGAAATATCGCGCACACAAAAGTACATGACATGATCGGTCAGTTGGTCAGTCAGACAGAGCTCATTTTAATGTTCCCCGTCTCTGACCTCATCGGAGTGGCGGGGAACAAATACAAATGGTGTTCGCTGAGAACATTAACTCAATCAAACTTCTGTAAATGTCAACACCCCCCATCCCTTCCCTTTTTTCTTTCTGTCTGCACAATACAAGGGTTTGTAGGACCCTTCAGATTGATGCATACTTCCCTTTTTGTAGGACCCATACTTTATAGACGTACTCGCATTGTTAATAGCACATCCTTTATCCACATACATTCTTCATATCGCATCCTTTATCGACAAACTCACATTCTTAATAGTATATCCTTTATAGACGGACCATACCCACATTCGTAATAGTACATAATTTATAGACGTACTCACATTCTTAAAAATAGGACCGTGCGTCCTGAAGCTTACCTGGATCAGGAACAACAGTCAGTCAAACCCCCTGCAGACCCCACCAGACCCTTCTTTTTTATGTCGTGAATAAACTTTGCTATATCACGTGTGATGAAGGTTGCATCAGGTCAGGCCAGATTAGATCTGTGACTTGTAACAGATACCATGTAAACCTGGACTAACCTGTTTCATGGTCAGGTTGTCAGCGACTAATCACTGAACTGTCTCCCCCACCAGGTTTCTTGGTGAGGAGGGTGTATGAATATGGACACCCAACAGGATTAAAAACAAAACCTGTCAAAGGGCAGAGGAGCTCCTTGTGAGCCAACAGCCTTCCATATCTCATGCCTAACTGTGTCTGTGGATGTCCTCTTACAGTTGGGTTACTCTTTTTTAAGGAAGTTGGTGGCACGATTTACACTCTGGCCACGGTAAAAACCTTCACTCCATAAAACACAAGAAAAACGCAAAGAAAATTGAAAACCCACTCTGTGCGAGTACCTCCTGTGCAGCTGCCTTCCACAGGGCAGCTCACCAGATGACGGGATTGGGGCAAAGCCTTTGGGACCCCCACTCCTTGATGATAGGAGAAAAAAACACAGGATAACCTTCCCGGGTCAAATTGTGGTATTGTGTGTCAGGGTGGTGCTGAGGTGTCGTCCACCAGACGGCGGTCTCCTTGGGTTAACTGAAGGCGGTCCCTTCGGGTGGGTGCCTGGAATGTCTTATCACAAAGAGAGGTTGATTACTTGTCTCCGTTATCATCTGAACTCAAGCGTTTGAACATCGGTATTGCAGCACTCTCTGGGGTTCGGAAACCAGAGAGTGCCGAGATCATGGTGAGTGGTTACACCCACTATTGGATTGGTTGCTCTGATGGTTACCATGTCCAAGGAGTTGCTGTAGCTGTGTCCAATGCGCTGATTCCAATGATAATTGAGGTAACGCCGGTCAACAAGCGTATTATGAGACTAAGGATTCGTCACTCCCTGGGTGTCATTTCCCTGGTCTCTGTATATGCTCCGACTGAGGCAAGTGATCTCACCATGAAAGACGCATTCCATGCCACGCTTGAGTGTGTCGTTGATCAGTGCTCCAGGTGAGATGCTCTTCTAATCTTGGGGAATATCAATGCATCTATTGGAACTGATCAGGATGGTTATGAGACATGTGTGGGTCCCCATGGGTCTGGAACTGTGATCCAGAATAGCAACAAGTTCTTTGACTTTGCAAGAAGTCATGGACTTTGGGTGGCTTGTTCATGGTTTCAGCACCCAGAGGCTCACTGCTGGACTTGGAATTCCAACGCTGGTGGTGTGGCAAAGGAAATTAACCATGTGCTCGTTGATGGTTGCTGGAGGATGATCCAGAACTGCAGGGTCGACTGGAGTGCTTAGTTCCTCAATACCAACCACAGGCTTGTGGTCGCAACTCTGAAGTTGCAGCTTATATCCGAGAGAATGGTACCATCCCAGCCAATGCTGGATGTTGCAAGTTAAAGGATGAGAGGGTAGCTGATGAGTTTGCGAACAGGCTGACTGGAGATTTGGGGGGTCTGGGTGCTTTGGGGAATCCTAAGATTTGTGGAGTGCCTTCAAGACCACCATCCTTGATGTTGCCGATGGATGTCTTGGAACTCACCGAAGGGTGAAGAAGAATTTTGCCTTTCAAGGGATACTGGATACCATTGACCAGCATCGCAGAGCCAGGCTTAATGGCAGAGCTGAGCTGTTCAGGGAGTTGAGGCATAAAACTGCACATGTGCTGAGGGTGCAAAAGGAGGCCTATGTAGGAGGAATCTGTGAAGGGGTAGAGCATCACCTGTGGTCAAGTGATTCTCATCCTGTTTACAGGGGAATTCACGGATTGCATTCCTCCAAATCTGTCCCTCGGTGTCCTGCAGTTAGAGCGGAGGGTGGTGGGCTCTTGACAGAGGAGTCCGAAGTGAAGGCCCACTGGGCCAATTACTTTGTGCGGCTGTTCCAGGCTAGTCCACCAGCTGATGAGTTGCATGTCAGGGGTGTTACTATCCCTATTGCTGACCCTACAATCAACTGTGATCCACCTTCATTTGTGAAAACACAGGCTCTCGGGGAACCGGTTGAAATGGGGTAAAGCTCCTGGTATCTGTGGCATTCATGCTGAACTTCTCATGGCTGGTGGAAATTCTGTACTCATTCCGTTGCATGCATTTCTGTGCTCTGCCTGGAACACCAGCATCATCCCAACTGACTGGAAGAGGGGCCTTGATGTCCCTCTCTGGAAAGGGAAGGATGATCACCAGGACTGCAGCAACTACTGAGGGGTCACACTGCTCTCAGTGCCGGGCAAGGTCTTTGCTCGGATAATTTTTGATTGGGTTCGCCACCATCTGCTTGAGCACCAGCATCCAGAGCAGTTAGGCTTTATACCAAAGAGGTCAACGATTGACCGTATCCTTGCTCTTCGGGTCCTCACCGAATGCAGATGAGAGTTCAGCAGGGGCTACTCTCTACAAAGCATTATATTCATTGAATCAGCATGTCCTCTGGAGGATTCTCTGTCTTTTTGGTTTGGCACCAAAATGGATCAATCTGATTTCTCAGCTATTCTCTGGGGCTGAAAGTGCTGTGAGGTATGGTGGTTCCGTCTCCACCTTATTTCCAGTTATTACTGGAGTTTGTCAGGGGTGTGTACTGGCCCCCAACTTTTCAGTGCTTGTATGGACTGGATTCTGGGGAGGACGTCAGAGAGATCAAGCCGTGGTGCATAGTTTGGGATCTCTGACCTCGATTTCGTAGATAATGCAGTCATTTTTGCGGAGACTCTTGATATCCTTTTGGGGGCCCTTGAGGTGCATTTCCTGGGGTCAATACTAAGATCCAGGATTTCAATGACATCTTGGATGCTGCTATATTGTCTGTACCTGTTTGTGGTGAGGATGTTGAGGTCAAGGAGAGATTCACTTATCTTGGCAGTGATATTCATGTCTCTGCTGGCTATGAGCCAGAGGTCAACAGACATCTGGATTGGGCCTGGGGAGTCATGGATTTACTGGATCATGGGGTGTGGTGCTGTCGGTACCTGTGCAGCTGGACGAAAGTCCGAGTCTTCAGGTCCTTGGTGCTTCCAGTCTTGCTCTACCGATGTGAGACTTGGACTCTGACCAGGGATCTGAGACAGAGAGTTCATTCCTTTGGTACCAGGTCTCTTCGGAGAATCCTCAGCTATCGCTGGTTAGACTTTGTGTGCAATGAGCGGTTGCTGAGAGAGACTCAAAAGAGATTTGTTACCTGCATCGTCCGTGAGCGTCAGCTGCGGCTGTATGGACATGTGGCTCGTTTTCCTGATGCTCATTCTGCTCACCAGATTCTCTCAGCGAGGGAGCCTCTTGAGTGGAGGAGGCCAATGGGCCGACCACGTGCCTCGTGGTTGCAGCAGGTTGATCAGCATCTCAAGGGGATGGGCCAGGCATCTGCCTGGGGGATGGTTAGACGGAGGTCCCTGGAGTACCGGCGGAAAGTGGATGTAGTGATGTGCTGCTCCGGCGCATGCTCCCATACCTGACCTGAAAGTTGTCGTCAAGTTTCATTAAAAACGTGTGTTGTTTCAGGAGGAAAATATTAAAATTGAAATTGAAGGAAAATATTTTATTGAAAAAAAACAAAAAACAAAAATTCTTTCTCTTTAACCGCTTCATCAATCGACACGAAACTTCAAAAATGTCATCTCACACCATTGCTACATGCAGTGTGAAAATGATGATGTCATCGGTCATGTGGTTTGGCAGACATCTTGGATAGAAAAACGCACCTCAGCCGATTTCCACGAAACTTCACAAACGTGATCCCCTTCCCAATTTGAAACAATTAAATTTATGATGTTATTATTATAGGTCACGTGGTTTGATGGCCATTTTGTATTGAAAATAAAAATAACCTTTGAAATCCTCCTCTCCAAAAGAGATCGTTCGGATTACTAGATTGATTCAAAACTCAATACGCGTGATCTTCTCGCCTTGAGAAATATATGGTGTAAATTTTAATGTCATTTGGTCACATGGTCTGGCAGCTATGATTTTTTTAAAGAATATAGCTTTAAAAAGCTTCTTCCCCAGAAGCGCTTAACAGATCAAGGGGAAACTTTCACACATGTTCCCCAGGCCTTGGGGATACCAGTCATCATCACACCATTTTAAAGCCTTTTTCCCTGAGCAGGGGTCAGCTTTTTGCGGGCTCCAATCATGGTACCCTTTTCTTGTGGCAATGTTTTTATGGCCGGATGCCCTTCCTGACGCCAACCCTTTAATCGCCTTTGACACGCTGGTGCTCATTTCGCCAACCTCGGAAGGATGATAGGTTTAGTCAACTCCCCGATGTTAATTCAGTGGCGAGCGGGGCTCAAACTCAGGACCCCGAGGATCCCAAACCACTACCCTAACCACTGAGCCAACACCAGGCTTGGGGATACTAGAGTGTGCACGAATAATTAATATACCACATGTTCTGGCAGCCATGTTGGATTGAACGAAAATCTTTAAAAAAATTCATTCTCTTGAATCGCTTCATCAATCGACATGAAACTTCACAGTTATGATGTAGTCATCATGGGGAATATATCTTTTAAATTTCAACCTCATTTTTTAATTACTTCTTTGAATCTGGGTTTTAAATATATATACTTTTTCTAATGAGGCTCACTTGGCTGCACCTCTCCTCTGATTTAGCTCCCCATGCTGTCTCAGCCCTCGAAACATTCCCAGCCTCTCCAGGATGTATGTGTTCTTTTCGTCACTTCCTAAACTTCCAAAATACAGGCCGATTGTGTACCTCAACTCTTTTGTTGCTTGGTTCTCTCGGATATGGAGCCGCCTTCCAAAAACTGTGCTATCCCACTCTTCCCTCTCGGGCTTCAAGCAGCCGGTGCATTGCCATCCCATATCAACCTCCATCCTTACCCACAATCTTTATTACCCCCATCAACCCTCCCTAACGCAACCCTCCTACTTACAGATTGCAGTGTTTCATCTCCTTTCTCTCATTGTTAATTTGCTTGCTTATGTGTCCAAGAGTTACCCCACTGCCTCACTGTCAGTTCAAAACCTCCGTCATCTTGCTCTTCCATGAGCGTCGATTTAGTAGAGAATGTGTGTGTGTGTGTGTGTGTGTGTGTGTGTGTGTGTGTGTGTGTGTGTGTGTGTGTGTGTGTGTGTGTGTGTGTGTGTGAAAGCTGCTGCTGTTGGCTAGTTCCACACGTGGGTGGGTTTCAGGAGATGGAACTGAGACCTACGAGGTCTCAAAGTCTCCACCTCCTCAGATGTGTCCATATTATTTACACCGTCAGGTGTGTATATATTATTTACACATGGAGGGTTAATTTTATTTTCTTCAGATTGCTCTTATAGTTTTTTGTATTAATTTCACCTCTCCCCCCCCCGGCCCTCATTAAAATACCACTGCTCTGCTTTGAAGCATGTTACTGATACCCTAGGCTGTCTAGCCTGGTATTTCACATGCAGGGTGGATTCAGCAATGTGTGTGCCGCCCCTCGGATGGACGTTAAACAATCATCCCATCTGCCAGCATTTGTCGGTGGACGTTAAAGATCCCACAGTGTCTTTCCTGAAGAGAAGGCAAGCTATCACCAGCACCCTGACCAAATTACAAATTCCTCTCCTAACTGGCAGAGGGTTGCACAGCCGCACCCTCAGCCAATTATGCTACCCCGCAGCCTTTTGCTGCATACAAACAAAGAAGAAGACTGAACCTATTACAAAAATTAATTATCTTTTGATCATACAATTTTGTGCAGTTGTAGTTTTTATATCTTTATATGGCACATCCACAATTAAGATCCATTTTCTAAATTTGACATATTGTGTATCATCTTCTTTGTCAGATGGAGCCAGATATCAAGAAATATATCAAGCACATCAGTCTCTCCCCAGATTCCATCCACCTTGATGATGTAAGTTGAAGTGAGAAGTTCTTCTCGTCTCATCACAAACCCATCACTCTAGTTTTTTCAGGCTGGAGATGTGCAGCTCACAAGTCCACATCGGTGAATAATCTTTTCCCTTTTTGTCATCCTCAAATCTTGTGCAGGCCGTTTCACCCCTGATGAAATACTTGGATGACAACCTGGCGCTGCTTAGTAAGAGTCTGTTGATAGAGAACTTCAACAGGTGATCTAACAGTCAACTCTGCATGATGATCTCTTCTGCATATTTTCACACAGTAACTCCTTGCAATGAGTTTTTCAGGCCTGCCTACTTTAACTGATTGTTCGTCAGGATTTTTATGCAAATCACACTGAAATTACAGAGGGATGGACAACCTGATGTCATAGCAGTTCATAGAGGTTGGGTTTTTCCATCGATGCCGGTGTTTCGAACAGGTTGCAATAAATTGATCTTGAATTTGTGCAGGGTAACACACAAGGAAATCAGACACAGATGCAGGCCATTCAGCCCATCATGCCTGCGCCACATCAACACCATACCAATTTATCAACACAAGATCAAAAGAAGAAAATGCAAAATGTTTTTTTTTTTTTAGTTTTTGGAATTTTTTTTAAATTATTTTTTTTCCCAGGGGACGGGATTTGGGCTTGGTTCAAAAACACACAACACCCCTTGACGAGACCCCCACCAACAGCATTACATTCACATGCACACAATTACCCATCAATGCTCAAGCTACCGAAAAGACCTGCCAACATCCCTATAACCCACTATCCCCATAACTTCCAGGAACCTATCTAATTCTAATTTAAACTTATCTACTGTTTCTGCTGCCATTACTTTTCCAAGGAGACCATTCTATGCATTAACTACTCTGAGTAAAAGACCCCTGCCTTGCTACTGTCTTAACTCTCCTCTTCTTTACTCTCAAGCTATGGCCCATGGTCCTATCACTGTCATGGTTCATCTGCACTTATTTTATCTTTACCTTTCATTATCCTAAACAACTATCATATCTCCTCGTAACCCCCTCCTTTCTAGTGAATAAAGCCCTGTCTCCTTCAACCGTTCCTCATAGCTGAGGCTAGCTAGGCTCGGAATCTATCTAGTGGCCCTGCGCTGAACCCGCTCTTTGGCATATATGTCCTTCTGGAACTGTGGTGACCAGAACTGTACACAATATTCAAGATGTGGCCCTCAGTAAATTCCTGTACAATGGTAACACCACCTCTTTTGATTTATAAATGATCCCCCTCCGAATACAACCTAAAACCCTATTTGCTTAACCTCAAGCTGCCTGCTTACCTCCCATATCTCTTTCCACCCCAGATCCTTCTCCTGTGTGACACGCTCCAAAATTACACCTTGCATCCTGTAATCTCTATTTTCATTGTTCTTTCCCATCCCCAACACCTTACACTTACTCAGGTTAAATTGCATCTGCCAGTCTTTTGCCCAATCTATACAAGTATCAATACTTTCCTGAATCTGATCACCACCCCCTCTGCTATCCACCTTACCTCCAAGTTTTGTGTCATCTGCAAATTTGGAAAGCTTACTCTTCACCCCATTATCCAAATCGTTGATGTAAATAATGAATCGTAATGGTCTGAGTACTGATCCCTGAGGTACCCCGCTACTTACATCCTCCCAGAAAGACATCCTCCAACTCATAGCCACTCTTTGCTTCCTACCAATAATCCAGCTTGCAATCCAATTAGCTACCTGACCAGCCACTCCACAAGCCCTCGCTTTAACTAACAACCTCCAATGTGGTACCTTATCAAATGCCTTCTTAAAGTCTAGATATACTATGTCCACTGCCTTTCCCTCATCCACCCAATCAAACTCGAACTCGAACTCGAGAACTCGAAAAGATTTGTTAAACAGGAACTATCTTTGGTAAACCCATGCTGACTACCTTTAATTAGTTTGTATTTATTTAAATGGTTCCTCATCTGGTCTTTAATTAATGTCTCCAACACCTTCCCCACAACTGAAGTCAAACTAACAGGTCTATAGTTTCCCAATTCTTCTCTGGATCCTTTCTTAAATAATTGTGTTACATTTGTTACTCTCCAATCCTCCGGTACCTGTCCTGACTCCAGGGAACTATTGAAAATATCCATTAACATTTCACTTCCCTACTCAGCCACCTGCATCAATACTCTCGGGTGCATATTATCTGGACCCGGAGCCTTATCTTCTGTTCGATTTCCTGGTTGTTCCTTTACTTCCTTCACTCCAACCTGGATCTTCTGTAAAAGCCCTTCCTCACCTCCTCGATTCATACTCTCAGCTATTGCCAATTCTCCTGAGTGTTCTTGTGTAAAAGTTGAAGAAAAATACCTGTTTAATAAGCCTGCCATCTCACTTTCATCACTAACCACTCTCCCGGTGCTATTCCTCAATGGGCCCATACTGGTCTAAACCTGTTATTTCCCCCTGATGTACTTAAAGGAAGCCTTGCTTTCTTAGCCATGTTTAATGTTTCTATATTAAGAATTAGCCAAGCCAAGAATATGTTTCTATTAGCCAAGAATATGTTTAATATTCTTAGCCACCGGGCATAGTGGCGTGCGCCTGTAATCCGGCTACTCGGAGGCTTGGGTTGGAGGATCGCTTGAGGACGGGGGCTCAGTTCTGCGCTGGGCCGTGCTATGAGAGGGTGGAGGGCAGCCCGGAATCATGACGAAACCCAATCCTTATCCCTGTGTCATAAGAGGTGACCAGGGTTGCGTCAGGAAGGGCATCCGGCATAAAACCTATGCCAAATCAGTATGCGGATCATAACGGATGATCCACTGTGGCGACCCCTAACGGGAGCAGCCGAAAGAAGAAGAAGAAGAAGAAGATGTTTAATATTCTTAGCCATGTCCTTCTCGTACTCTCTTTTGGCTTGCCGAGTTATTTTCTTAACTTGCCTCTGTTTACTTTGATAGTGATATAAATCCAACTCCAGTCCTGTTATTTTAAACCTAATAAATACCTTCTGCTTCTCCTTAATCTTCTTCTTCTTTCCGCTGCTCCTGTTAGGGGTCGCCACAGCGGATCATCCGTTATGATCCGCATAATGATTTGGCACAGGTTTTACGCCAGATGCCCTTCCTGACGCAACCTTGGTCGCCCCTTACGACACAGGGATATGGTACGCCTATTCTAACCGGGGCATACACCGGGCCCAGTACACCGGTACTCACTTCGCCGACCTAGGAAGGATGACAGGCTGAGTCAACCTTCTGGTGTGTATTAATTCAAGCGGCCAACGGGACTTGAACTCAGGACCTTTTGGATCCAAAGCCGCAGCCCGAACCACTACGCCAACGCCAGGCTATTCTGCTTCTCCTTAATAGCTTTCCTTATCTCATTGCTCAACCACCCTGGTCTCTTTCTGCTTCTAGTTTTATATCTCATTGGAATGTACTTCCTCTGCACTCTACACATTTGCTCCTTAAAGGTTTCCCATTTCTCTGATGCTGCTTGTCCTGTTGTCAGTCTCCCAATCTACATCACCCAACTCTCTCCTCATACCCCCAAAGTTTGCCTTCCTTGTAAGCACAACTGTTTTTGTATTTCTTGAAACTATACTGTACTTCAATGCACTTGTTGCTTTTTCTGTAGTCGTACTGTACTCTCTTTCTCTCTGGAAGGGTCATGTTATTATCTTCTGGAGAATATAGATTGCAGTTGATCTCTTGGCAGTTAAGCATACGTATATTGTCTCAAGAACATTTGGTTTCCTCCTTTCCAGTTTAGTGTTAAACAGCAGTAGTGACTGTTCAAAAAGGTAATCATACGTGTTTGTGGTAAATAATATTTTTTACTTCTGGTTGGGGTGCCCCATAAATGCCACTATAAGCTATTTATACTTGTTAACATGGCATTTGTCCAAGGAGGAAAAACCCCTTGGGGAGGTAGGATATTATTGGCTTATCTGGAATTGGAATTACTTATAATGTATTGTCATCATGTTCCGTCCGTCCGTCTCCTATTTCGACTTCTCCGGCCAAACTGCTGGACCGATCAAGATAAAATGTTTCAGCAACGTTCCTCTCCTGATTGGTAACAGGAATTGCAAAGCTCGTTCCAGTCACATGAATTTAAGTTGGTCAAAATTGCAGACATATTAAATTCCTTCAAAAATCTTCTTCTCCAGACCCACCAGTCAGAATGCTACCAAATTTGGGTTACATTAGGCCAAGGTAGGGATGTTAAATTGCGGAGGATCACGTGACCAGAAGATCATGCCGATCACGTGACCGGAAATGTGTCAAGATGGCTGGCTTAGTCAATTTTTGGGGAAAATAGTGTAAATTCTTTTTAAAATCTTCTTCTCCACACCCACCAGTCGGAATGCTATGTTACAACATTCAGACAGGATCCTGATGTTAAATTGCAGATGCCATGCCGATCGCATGACCGGAAGTGTGTCAAAATGGCGGTCGTGCAAATTCCTTCAAAAATCTTCTTCTTCAGAACAACCAGTTAGAATACTTGTCAAATTTGGGTTACAACATTAGGCTAGGGTAAGGGTGTTAAAATTGCGGAGGTCATGCCGACCACATGACCGGAAGTGTGTCAAAATGGTCGGCTTTGTACTTTTTTGGAAAATCGTGTCAATTCCTTCAAAATCTTCTCGAAACCCGCCAGTCAGAATGCTACCAGATTTGGGTTAGGTCATGGCCCAGGTAAGCTTCAGGTCAGTGGCCCTATTTTTGTATTGATATTGTTTTGTAATAACATTAATATTATGCTATCATCTTTGGTGTTGTTATTACTTTTGTTTTTAGAATCGGCCTTGGAAAAATGTCACAATTAGCTATCTTAACATGGACATGCACTTTATCACGGATTTCACCCAAGGCAGGAAACCCTCTTAGTCCTCTTGTCAAGTTTGGTTGAGATTGGAGATTGGTTGATTTGTCAAGTTTGGCCGTTACTTAGATGGCCGAATGTATTGCGGTCAGAAAGACAGACAGACACGAAATTGCGTATTTTAGTGTCAAGTTAACCACACATTTCTGTGAGCCGGCTCCTTAATTCTCAGGGTCTGTTTGCATGCAGATTAAAAATTGATCTAGTGATGCTTTTGCTTTCAAATTCACTTGGCGGTCGATCCTGCTTTTCCCTAAAACAGGTACTTGGTGAACCGCAGAAGACAAAATGGCCGGTCTGGGTTGGTTTCTGAGCTGTTGAGACCTTTGTATTTACAGTAGCCTTCTCAGTGATTGGGTCAGAGGTGATACTTTATGGTTTTGCTGGTGAGAGTAATTTAGAGTATTGTTGTTGAAAGATGTAGCTGCAAAATCTTGCTTCCTCATAGGTTGTGGTGCACTGTCAAGTATGGCGCTTAGAAAATGACTATCATTTCACCTCACCTGGAACTCTGTAAATTTGATGGATTCTTCATGATTTGAGTGTGTTTCAACCGAATATCAACGATTATATTGCAAAAAAATTGCACCACGAGCTCTTTTTCAAGGCTTGAATCCCAAAAAGGGAAATCCTCTTTTAATAGTGTTGCCGAGTCTGAAAAGCATTACTTGCTGGTCCAAAGCACCAAAGTTGGGACACACATACATTGCACACAGTCAACAACTTCAGAATTAGTCGTTCACGTCCACGATGTCATCGGTCGATATTCCAGTCGACCCCCGAATTTTTATTCTCCCTGAATAAATTATTTACACCAGCGTTTCCAGATTTCAGTGCTTTTCTGTCTCTGAGCAAAAGAAATTTAAAAAAAGTTACAGTTATCAACATGCATGGGAAATGGATTCATTTATTCCTGGACAATCAAAGTATAAACACTCAACGTCGATGTGGTGTCACTCATCATCAGAATCGTCATCGCTATCATCATTCAACAGTTCAATCCCTTGTGGGGTTTCATCGATGTTCTCACAGTTCTCGCAAGAGAACATCCGGAGCATAGGGTCCGTACAACAAACACCATCCACTCGACATGCACATCTGTTAGATGAACACTTATCTTTTTTGCAGCCACATGCTTTGAGCATTTCTGGAGGTGCAGAATCCTGGGTCATCCAACGTATTGAGATCCCATCATTGTTAGAAATCCATCCATGATCATTTGGGTTAGGGGCGTCGGTCACAGAATTTAAGGATTGGCGATCTATAGCCACTTGGTAGTTACATGTCTTCATTTGTTGGATCAATCCGTTTCAGGGAGGAGGCAGTCTGTACTGGTTGAGTGATTTTGAGCAGAAAACACAGCAGCGGGCTTCATTGACTAATGTAACTGACTGGGACTGCCTGTATAGTTCGCACACAAAATGCTCAAATGCATTCTTGAGAATGCTTTTGAGCTCAAACGAGATACCCAGAGAACAAAAAGTGTTTTGATACAATGGCTTCGACATCAGGATTTTAAATGCTCATTTTTCCCCTTTACCATGAAAGCAGCTGATAGTGTCTGCACCAGGGAATATATTGTTGCGGTTCTGCGTAAACCGGCACTACCCCAAGGCAATGGCACACAACATATAGCAGTCCCGAGACAGTTATTTCATCAGTATTCATTTTCGACAGCCCTTCCCTGATGTGTAGTGGGTTTATCAGACAATATGCATTGCGTGGGCTTTAGGTAGTGTTTTTCCTTCCATTATTTACCCATCTTTCATTCTTTACATTATTTTGCTTTGCTATACACGACCTTTCTTCACGCATGGATGCACACAAGCAACAGGGGCAAGTCATGTGGCCAAGTGTGCCATTTCCCATTCAAATAACGCACCATTATCCAACAGATGCTACATGCAATGTTTTCCAAAAATGCAATGTTTTTGTTATGAAGATGATTTGGCTCCTCTGATGAGATTTGTTCTGTTAGGTGCAACTATTTTCATGGAAAAATGCAAATTCCATCAAATAATGATTATGCAAATGAGTTAATTAGCATACATGATGACATTAATACATAACCCCTTACATGCTGATCAATTTGATACAAAAGCATCTTCTCTATCTTGAAAATTAACGAATCTTTGTCCATTTTATGTTAATTAGGTGAATACAGTAATTTCCTGGGGTTCTCATGGACACCATCCTGAAAAACATACCTGCTACCAATTCTAGCACAACTACACCATCATTCATATAATAACCTTTAAAAGAAACAATGGTGTGGTTTGTTTTACGGGGGGGGGGGGGAGGAGAAGAGGGGTGTTTAACATCGCATGCCGATTGGCCACTGCTCTATGTGGGTACCTCGTCATGAGAAAAATCTAGACGATTTGAATGAAAGAAACGAAACAGCTTATGAAAGTTTGCGACCAATAAAGCATCTGCTTTTCATAGTGGATGATATGCAGGGAGAGGATAATGTTCGTTTCAGAGTGAAGACTTCAGCATCATGTATCTGCATAGCAAAGTCAGAGTTAGCGAAGAGAGAGAGTTCGTATCATAACTCACCTATAAGCTAATGTAACGAGTCCATGACTTGATGAGATTTCGAGGAAGTTCCTTTAAAAAAAAAATTATTTCTGTTTGCCAAGTCGAGGCTCGTGTAAGAGCTAAAACACAGAAACATGCAACAAGGCAGGAGACAAGAGGGGTGGGAGAGGGAAGGACAAAATAGTGGGGAACAAATACAATAGGTTATCTGTGGAAGGGAGAGTGATGGGGTGGGGTACACGGTTGTAAACAAGATGGTACTACAGGAAATTTGAAGGAGGTGGGTTTGGAGTGAATTAACAGGGGTAGAAAAGATTTTGGATGGGGGAAGATAATAAATGGTGGTGAACAGCTGTTTTGAAGACCTGGAGAGAGGAGTGGGATTGAAGAGAATGTGGGAGTTTGTTTCACAGGTGGGGAAAAAGAAGAATGAAAGGATGAAGGTGAGCAATGATTCTTGATTTTGGGAGTTTCACCAGAGGAGAGTTTTGAGTGCCCTGAGGAAATATATGGGGGATATATCACAGATACAGCAGGGAGGGCAAAGTCTGAGAGGGAGACAGTAGAAGACAGAAAGACCACAGACCAGCCTCCGGTGAGATCGTGAGAGACCCAAAGACTCGGCTTCATCGCGGGAGATACCAATGATCCAAAAAGCCTTGGTTTCCAGAGCGTGAAGTCGAGCTAGGTGTGAGGCAGGAGCACCACTCCAGAGGGGGAGCAGTACTCCATCAGACTGCGGATGAAAGCTTTGCACATGGTCAGGAGCTCAGATGTGCCAAGGAAGGACTTTGCACGATGTAGGATGCCCAGTCGGCGACTGGCTTTGGAGGCCAGCTTGGAGATGTGGCTTTCCCAGAAAGGATCATGGCAGACAGTGAGGCCCAAAAGCTTGAAGGAAAGGACTTCTTCAAGAGGATTGTTAAGAAAGTGGATTGGAAGGGGGGGGGGGTGTGCAGAAGTAGCATGTTCAGGGTTGAGTGACCTGGTCTAAATCCAAATTGATAGTCGGAAATCAAGGCATTGGAGAAGAGGCAGGATTTGATGTCAGAAGCGATGATGAATTCCATGAGGTTGCTGATGATTGGGAGCAGGCAGATTGGTCTGTATTTGCAGGGATCAGTTTTTGCACCTTTTTTATGCAGAGTGGTCATGCTTGCTGATTTCTAAGCAGATGGCAGATGACCTTGAGAAAATGAGAGGCTGAATAGAACAGAGAGAGGGTGAGCAAGAGAAGCAGGGCAGGTTTTTAGGCATAACACTAGGAGAAAGGCATGTCAACTGGGCAATACCTCCAAGGAGCACCAAATCGCCAGTACAGGAAAGCTCGGACCATACCCTCTGCTGATTTTCCACTTTCAGACCCTGTTTATTCCCCTTTGTTACACACTGTGCAAATGTAAACAGTGGGGGATGATTTCATGGTACATTGAACTATCTTTCAGCCAAATTCTGTTCTGTTCCATGAGAGGTGCAGTGATGAAGCGCCGCCGTATGTACCAGTGCACCATGGCCTGTTGTAAGGGCATTCTACTCCTAAATTCAGATTGTCGTTTACACAAGCTTCATAACTCATTTGCTAATTTTGCATAAGCATGTTTACTTGAGCTGGAAAACGTGAACCAAAGCCTTAGGCTATCCCCAACCATGGACCTGTCCTGCTTTTTGATATGCAGGATGTTGCGTGCCCTCTGGCGAGTCATCGTGAATCTCAACATCGATGCCGTAGCTGCTGATCCTCCACACTCACCTGAGTTCTTTGCTCGGTTTCACTACACAATGCAGGTACGTCCCACACCTGCTTTGCTACAGGGGTACTTGCTTTACAGCTGAGCATTTTTCAAGAGATAACAAAGTGACTGAAAACCCACAGATGGTATATTAAATAGCCACAATGTAGTGGAGAACAGGAAATGCATGGGTTGGTTCTGCACCATCGATGATATGAAATGCTTTTCCCCAGATATTGAGTGTTGCATAGTTGGATTCCTAAGCCTGGTGTTGGCTTAGTGGTTCGGGTGGCGGCTTGGGATCATAGGGTCCTGAGTTCAAGCCCTGTTGGCTGCTGAATTAAAATACACCAGGAGGTTGACTCAGCCTGTCATCCTTCCGAGGTCGGCAAAATGAGCACCAGTGTACTGGTAAGGGGTACATTGCATAAGCGGCATAGCCGCGTCCCAACCAATGATGCAACCAGCAGCCACAGGCTGCACTCGATAGAGAGGGAGAGTTGGATTCCTGCCATTCTGTATGTGTACCCCTGATTCATGTACAGTTCTACATTTGCGTGTTTATTCCTGCACCTGGGAGACTGATATTTTACCTCCACCACCAAAGGTGGATGGAAGTTGTGTTTGCACCCCTGTTTGTCTGTCTGTCTGTCTGATTGTAAGCAGGATATCTCAAAATGTTATGGATGGATTTGGATGAAACTTGGTGGACAGGATTGGGTGTGTGACAAGAACAAACTCATTCGATTTTGGTGAAGATCTGAATCCGGATACTAAAATTTTAAGTGATTTTTCACAATTGAGAGATAGAGCCAAAAACGATAGACTGTACATCATGATATCTCAAAAAGTTGTGGACGGGTTAGGCCAAAATCTGGTGGATGAGTTGGTTCGGTTACAAAAACAAGCTGATTCGATTTTCGATCCAGATCCAGCCTATCAGTGGGATACAAAACATAAACTGTTCAGCCTAGCGGAGGTATGCGTGCTGTTATAGTTGTTTTAGTTTTAATTGTTCAGGCATCCACCTTGTGTTCCACATACTATATGCTGTCATTATTGACAATATTTTGTTCCAAATGCAATCCATACGTGAAATGATGGTTTGATACAATGTACGAGTACAGTACATACTCCTGTAGATATGCAGCTTGATCTCTGATCCTTTGCCGTCATCGTTCCTAAGATTTTTGTTGTTGAATTG
>NC_140977.1:53346620-53409120 GCF_056783735.1 Eptatretus burgeri
GGCGAGAGGTGTGTGCACTCACCTCTTAGCTGTCTTGACTGGGTTTGAATCCCGATTCAGCTATAAACTGCCATCCCGGTATTTTGCAGGCAGAGTGAGGCGTTGACGTGTGCGCCGTCCCTCGGATGGACGTTAAACTTAACGTCCTGTCTGCACACAACCCATTGGTGGATGATAAAGATCCCACGGTGTCCTTTGCCAAGATTTGGCGAGCTCTCGTTGGCACCATGACCAAATTTGCAATTCCTGCTCTAACCAACAGGGGGCACTTCATCACTGCCGTGCTTCTGCAAGAACTAACGTTCACACGTTGCATATGAACGACGACGATGACCTCGCAGCAAATTACTGCTCATATGTTTAGAAGTTGGCGTACATTTCCTTTGGTGAATAATCACGAGGGACGATTAAAATGTACCCACAACAGCTTTGACTACATGCAGCGAAGTCTACATGCAACGAGTCGAAGCAAAAAACTCTCAAGTTAAATTGTGCTTTAGCTACATCGTACAATAAAATGAAATAATTTACAATCAAATTGTTCCTTGCATGAAAGGTCGACAGAAATCATCGTGACCGTTGCCTCCTCCCTCCACACAACAGTGCGGTTCCTCCAGATTGTTGCAGAAAGAAAGGCGCTTGCATTCTATTCACGGTCATGGATCACGACTGGCTTTCGAGGAATGACTTTGCAGGCGAGGCTTGCATCAGTTTGGCCACAATGACTGGCTTCGGGGGACACATAGGTGGTGCAATGACCGCACGGCCACCACTTTTCTCTCTGCCCTTATCGCAACCACAAGGTCAGGAAGTTGTGATAAGTTTGGATGGAAACAAAATCGTCATTGTGACTTTTAATTTTATTCAATATCTGCAAAATTGTTCACGTATACAGTGCCTTCAGAAAGTATTCACACCACTTGACTTTTTCACTTTTTGTTGTGTCACAGCCTGAATTAATTAAGTAATTAATTAAATCCATTAAAATGGATTTAATTGACTTTTTTGTCACTGATCTACACATAATACCCCATAATGTAAAAGTGGAATTTTTTTTTGGAGAAAATGAAAAGCTGAAATATCTTGAGTCAATAAGTATTCAACCGCTTTGCTATGACACTCCAAATTGAGCTCAGGTGCATCCAATTTCCTTTGATCCACCTTGAGATGTCTCCACAACTTGATCGGAGTCCACCTGTGGCCAAATCAATTGTTTGGACTTTAGAAAGAAACAAATCAATTGATTGGACCTTTTGATTAAGAAATAAACACCCCTTTCTATAGAAGGATCCCGGTTGACAGTGCATGTCAGAGCAGAAACTCTACCATGAAGCCCAAGGAACTATCAGTAGAACTCTGAGATAGAAATGTGAGGAGGCATAGATCTGGGGAAGGGTATAAAACAATTTCTAGAATGTTGAAAGTTCCCAAGAGCACCGTGACCTCCATCATTAGGAAATGGAAAGAATATTGAACTACCAAGACTCTTCTTAGACCTGGCCATCTGACCAAACTGAGCAACTGGACAAGAAGGACCTTGGTCAGGGAGGTGACCAAAAATCAAATGATCACTCTGGCAGAACTGCAGAGTTACTTGGCTGAGATGGGAGAACCTGTTGGAAGGACAACAGTCTGAAGCACTTCACAAATCTAGGCTTTATGGGAGTGACCAGGCAAAAGTCACTCTTGAGAAAAAGGCACATGACGGTGTTGTGGAATTTATTTCTTAACGTTCTATTTGTTTTATTACTCATAATTAACCGTTTAACTGACTCGATGTAAATCCTGTTATTCAAATGAAAGACACCGATTAATTAACTTGCCACAACATGAAAGTACTTCACATCAGAGAGTTTTATTATACTTGTTACTTGGCAAGTACCAAGCAGCACAAGCCACCGAGATGGTGAGACATCTTCAATGATTTGCACTCAAACAAGATTACAATTTATGGTATTTATAATGTTTTTATGGGATAGTGGAGGGGGCTGTTAATCCTTAAACAAAGAACTCCAACTGCAATACGTGTCTTCTTGGTGAAGAGCAAATGATGTAATCATAACAAAAGTTCCTGTTATCAACCAGGTCACTTTGTTCCATAGCAAGACATTCCTTTTATCAACATTTAGGTCAAAGACTCTTTGCTAAAGGAAAAACATCACTGACAGCCAATTCGACTTGTAGCATAAAAATTAAATTTATAAAACACCAGCAACGATTACAAATTAGAGTACATCAATATAATTATTTTCTTCCACAACGGCACACCTGGGGTTTGCAAAAAGACACGTGAAAGACTCTGAGAGCATGAGGCAAAAGATTAGGTGGGCTGATGAGACGAAAATTGAACTCTTTGGCCTGAATGCAAAGCACTACGTCTGGCGGAAACCGAACACAGCTCATCACCCATCTAGCACCATCCCTACCGGGAAGCATGGTGGTGATTGCATCATGCTAAGGGGATGCTTTTCAGCGGCAGGGACTGGGAGACTTGTAAAGATATAGGGAACAATTAATGGAGCCAAATAAAGGCAAATCCTTGAGCAGAACCTGCTTCAGAGTGCAAAAGACCTTGGAATGCGGCGAAGATTTACGTTCCAACAGGACAATTACCCCAAGCATACAGCCAAAGCAACACTGAAATGGCTTCAGAACAAGAATGTGAAATTCCTTGAGTGGCCCAGCCAAAGTCCAGACTTGAATCCCAATGATAATCTGCAGGACTTGAAGATTGTTGTTCACCGATGCTCCCCATATAACTTGACAGAGCTTGAGCAAATCTGCAAGGAAGAATGGGAAAAACTCCCCAAACCCAGATGTGCAAAGTTGATACAGACGTACCCAAGAAGACTCGAAGCTGTAATCGATGCCAAAGGCGCTTCTACGTATTATTAATTCAGGGGCTGAATATTTATGTAAATTAGATATCTCTTTATTTCATTTTCAATAAATTTCTAAAAACATGTTTTCACTTTGTCATAATGTGTGGATTTGTATTTTGTGTGGATCAGTGACAAAATTTTTAATTTAATCCATTTTAAATTCAGGCTGTAGCACAACAAAATGTGAAAGAGTGAATGGGTGTGAATACTTTCTGAAGGCACTGCTGCCAGGATACCTTAGATGCTTAGAGGTATGCGCACTCATCTTTGAGCGATCTTGTCAAGAGTTCAAATGTTAACCGAGCTTTAAATTACCATCCAGATGTTTTGCATGCATGGCGATACTTCGATCTGCATGCCGTCTATCAGAAGGATGTTAAACCGGAGGACCTGTCTGCCAGTAGTGGTCTCTGCTGGACGTTAAAAATCCCATGGTGTCCTTCGCCAAGAGTAGGCGAATTATCACCAGCATCCTGAACAAATCACAAATTCCTCCAAAAATCACCTCCAGTCGAACATCAGGCCTGGCCAGTCGGTTTGTTAAAGACTTGGGCCAAAAATGTTCCTCAGCCAACCCTGTAAGAAGGTGGGAATAATTGTGGATGTTCCCATCGTGCGCTGCCTTTTTGGCTGCTGGTCGTATCATTGCTAAGGAGCACAGCTATGCCACTGATGCAGTGCCCCTATTACCAGTACACTGGTGCTCACTTCACCAACCTCAGAAGGATGACAGGCTGAGTCAACCCCCTGGTGTTAATTCAGTGGCAAACGGGGCTCAAACTCAGGACCTTAGGATCCCAAGCCACCACCTTAACCAGTAAGCCAACATCAGGCTATATTGAGGCTGTTAAGGTAGTCAAAATGGTCTATTGCGTGTTTGTCTCGCAGTATATCGAGTGAAGAAATAATTTCCAAGCTCCTCGAAAAGCGTATTTTGACAATCAAACTTACGTTGCTGAACATCTATATATTAAAGTAGTGCCAGTTTTCTGTCTGTCATGCCACGTCATTTCGTCTGGGACATCATTACAGTGTGGGATGGCTGACTCCACACACATACATCCGGCATTTTGATTTCTACACAGTTCAGGCCGAACACATCATCAAACCTGTGTGAAACACAAAGCGATTGTTAAAATGATCATCAAATATCGAAAGGATAGGTGTCACGGGCCTTCCAACGACACAGTACGTATAAGCCTTAGGTTTCATGCCTTAGGCCTCACCTTCAGACCAGTTCAGGTTATTTTTTTTCTGGAAAGATCGATGCAGCGTTTCCGAATTCCTGGTGCTTATACACTTCCCGGGTTTTTTTTTTCTTGGGAGATCTTAAGACAACACTCCATTGTCTTTTCACCACCCAAACGAAGGTCTTCTCGCATGGCCAGCAATGGCTTTTACCGGGGGAGTAACGAATTAGCCGAGGTTTCTTCATACAGCCAATATCATTTTCGTAATAATAATAACATAATGTAAATAACCATAATAATAACTAGAAGGGTAATCGGTAGAGCGCATATCTCCACCATGTAATGCTTGATCCACGAGAACACATCGGGCCCAATACATTTTTGGAATATCTTGCTACACGGGACATCGTTTTTGGCTCCATCTGTCAATGATGAAGAATCACTTAAAAATGATGTAATTCTCGTTTCCAGATCCGGAATCGGATCTTCACCTGTTCAAGTCGTCCTTGCCCCACACCCAACATGTCCACCAAGTTTCGTCCGAATCCACTAATTATTGAGAGAGATCGCCACCATCTGCTTAAGCACCAGCACTCACAGCAGTCGGGTTTTACACCAAAGAGGTTAACGATTGACCGTATCCTTGCTCTTCGGGTCCTCAACAAACGCAGGTGAAAGTTTCATCAGCCTGTGTTTATGTTTGCAAAATGTTCGATTCAGTGAATCAAGATGCCCTCTGGAGGATTCTCGGTCTTTTTAGGTTGCCAACTCAACTGATCAATCTGTTTTCTGAACTTAACACAGCGACTGAGAGTGCTGTGAGGTGTGGTTGTTCCATCTTTGACTTATTTTTCAGTTGTGACGAGTTGTCAGGGGTATGTACTGGCCCCCACACTTTTCAGCACTTGTATGGACTACATTCTGTGGAGGATGTTGGAGAGATCAAGATGCAGTGCATTGTTTGGGAATGTCAAGATCACTGACCTTGATTTCGCAGATGATGCCATCATCTTTGCGGAGATAGGTGCTGGATATTCTTATGGGGGCCCTCCAGGCACTGAACAGAGTCGGAGCTGCTGGGATTATGGGTTTCCTGGGTCAAAACTAATATCCAGGGTTTTTGTGACATCTTGGATGCTGCTATCTTCTCTGTCCCTGTTTGTGGCAAGGATGTTGAGGTCACAAAGAGATTCACTTACCTTGGCAGTGATATTCATATCGCCACATGTGAGCCAGAGGTTGAAAGAGGTTTTGGTCGGGCCTGGGGAGTCATGGATTCATTGGATCATGGAGTGTGGCACTGTCAGTACTGATGCAGAAGGACAAAAGTCCATGCTTGTCTTTCAGTCCTTTGTGCTTCGTCTTGCTCTCTGGATGAGAGACTTCAACTCTGACCAAGGATCTGAGATGGAGACTTAACTCTTTGGTACCAGGTCTCTTTGGAGAATCCTTGGCTATTGCTGGTCAGACTTTGTGTCCAAAGAGCTGAGAGAGACTCAGTTGAGATTTGTTACCTGTGTTGTCTATGAGTGTCAGCCCTGGCTGTATGGACATGTGTCTCATTTTCCTGATGCTGATCCTATTCACCTGATTTTCTCAGCAAGGGAGCCTTGTCAAGATCAACAGGCTGAAGAGGTCAACAGGCTGACCACGTGCCTCATCGTTGCAGCAGGTTGATCGGCATCTCAAGGAGATGGGGATGGTCAAACGGAGGCATCTGGAGTACCGGCAGAAAGTGGACGCAGCGATGCGCTGCTCCGGCGCATGCTGTCATTCTTAACCTATAATCGTAACACTGAAATCCCTTTGGTCATGCCTGCAAGGTTACTGGATTAAAGCGGTGTATTATCCATGACTCGATGAGAAGCGGCATCTTATATATTATTTCCGAGTTTGTGGTTTCGTGTCGCGCTATCTTCGACTTTGTTCTGCGCTCGAGTAACGTGATATTCGGCTGACATTATCTCAAAGACCAAATGAGGTGCATGGTACAAAAAAAAGTAAATAAAATGGTTCTGAAACAGTGAAATCGTATTCCACTTCCTGCATTAAATTTAAATTACTACTGATACTCTGCATCAGTTCCTTTCTCAAACACACCCACCCCAACATGTCGCGCAGAGTGCGGGTTATGCTAGTACTGATAACTGCTAACAAGCCATATCTAATTCCCTGGGGTTGGGGGTTGGTCGGGGGAGAAATTTGGGGTGTGGAGAAGAAAGTTGGGTTGGGGGAGGGAGAGAGTTGTAGGTTGGGGCCAAAAACAGTTTAGAGGTTGGGGGAAGGTGGGAGAGTTGCAGGTTGAGGGGGGGGGGAGAGTTGCCCCTTTTCCCATTGCCAACAACGACTTTTACAGCTGAAGTTCCGCCACCTTCATTTTTCCATTGCCACCTTCATTTTGCAATTTATCATTTATTTTCACCTCTGTCTGATTTCTGAGAACATGAAACAAATTCATAACATTATTTTTAGGCAATAGGTGGGCGGATGACTGAAATGAATGCTGGGTTGTGGTGAGCAGTAAACATAAACTTCCAGAGCATGTGAGGCAGCGCTTCGTTGACTATACACCACCCAAATAAAGGGAGTTCCACGGGTCCTCGCTAGTTCCTGTAAAACGCTCCCAATCCCCTCGCAGCTAATGTGCAAGCATGATGTTTGTAAAGTGTTTGCTTTTAGGTTTGATCGGTGTCCTGGTGTTTGACAACCTTTCTCTATCCTGCAGAGGGCCGCGTCCTGAAGATCCTAGAGGAGAGGGTGTCCGATCGAGAGGCTCAAGATTTTATCAAGAGGCGGAAAGGCCTGATAAGTGGTGCTTTGGATCAGTAGGTGACTGAAGCACATGGCGTAACTTTTTGGACAGCGTCAAATTTTTGGCTGAAAATGAAATTGAAACATCTGAACGTATAACAGACAGTAACATTCTGAAAAATGCTTCATTATATGGAATATGTTGTTGGGTAATTTTTCCATCGTTTGACTTGCTTGTGTGTTTCCGGCTTGATGTGAAGTTGACATTTTTACAGGAAACGCCCGTCGCTCGGTTATCCATCGCCACATTTCTACACGAATCGTGGAACCCGGCCCGTGGTCACAAACTCACCGACATTTGTGAAAGAGAGTCGACTGTAAAGGAAAAGACCATTTTGAGCGTGCCTTGTTCACCGCTTCGTTTGTATTGATACGCTAACAGTGCGTAGTTGTGCGATGTCCCTCCGCCATGCCTTTCTCCCTTCAACGTAACACCATCAGCACATCCAGTGACGACTGTAGCTACCGTGTGTCCGTTCTGACCCCCATTCTAGATGGGCCGAGCCGGGAGCAGTGTACCGACCGTGTCAAATGTATGCATGAGTGCGTGCACGTGCGACATGAACGTTACGTGTACCATTTGTTTTCTATGGACGGTTATAATTGCGTTGGCTTTGTATCGTTGATATTTCATGAAAACCCCCCCCCAAAAAAAAACATCTGGTTTTTTTTTCCACGCTGATGGTGAGTGAGGTCGCTTCGCTTCATGTTCGGCGATTTTTCACAAATTAGACTTTGTTGAAACAACTTTCAGTGTTATAACTTCGACATAAATCGAGCACATGCAATGTTGACAATGGTTGTCTCCATTGCACATGCTCGTTTTATATTTTTTATAATTTAATTTTCAAGATTTGTCTTCATCCTCATGGTCAAGATTTTGTGCAATTGGAAAGTGTGATGTTCAAGATGTTAATTGTCACAAGTAAAAAATGGAAACGCTTGACCTCCACGAGTATGACATGATTGGTCGTACTTTTCTTACGAATCTGAAAGGTGCTGCACTTCGGTGTTGCAAGTCTGTGCCACATCACCTATTCTTCCGTGATCGGCTCTCATGGCTGCTTCTCAGGCCTTGGTCACACACGACGGGGGGTGGGGGGGGTGGTTTCACCCTTTTCACACGCATTCATATGGATGATTAACAAAATCGAACATGGTAACACAAAGGCCTGTGCTGATATAAAAGGGGAAAAACTTGATAATCCATATTTAATAAAACTATCTTCATATACATTAATTGAACAGATGTTTGGTACCACAAAACTTTAATATTGATACAAACAAACACAACATAATAGTGACCGAAGCTTTTCGTGCTGCACTCTTCAGGGTAAAAATCGCAGGAAGTGAAGGTGCGTGCTTTATACGCAGGTCTCAATAAGGTAGACGCTGATTGGTTCAACCGTAATGACGTCAGTGTTAATCCGAACGCCCATTGGTCGGCTCATCATCTTCACCTCGAGGTCCCATTGCTGGAGCATAGTTCGCCGATGATTGACGTTTGCAACCACATCCTGGAGAGAGGGGGGATGGGTTTCCCCTAAGGTCCATTCACCATTTGTTACCGTACTTTCCTTGATCTTTCCATGCTGAAAGAGACAGAGATCGTACAAATTCCTTTTGACGACACAATATTGGATCGGTGGTAAGGATGAAGGTTGCTTCCAACATACGTAAATGAAACGAGCTCCGACCTCGGCTCAATATCCTGAACATATCTGCATTGTACTGGTCTGCACAGATAGGGTTGGCAACCAGGTGCTGTGCAATGGCAGATGAAGCAGGTACAGTGGCCGGTGGTTGCTGGATATTTCTACATGCACGCAATGGTTGTGTTCTAACCCTCACAATCTTTCTTCGAATCGCCAAGGGGATGTGTTGTTTGATCCGATCAGCCAATCTTAGTATTGTGCTCTCCACGTACCGAGCTTCATATCGGCACTTTAACTCATAAATAACATTGCTGGTTTGTGAGATGGGGAGGACATCCTTGTTGACTGACGTCAGCAAACGGCGAGAGGTAAAGATTACTCAGGGTTGCACAGCCAGAAATGTGTTGGACACAATATGTTTGATTTGTACTTCAAACCTTCGTGATGATTGCCCTTTCCAGGGCATCTTGATGTAGACTGGACATTTGTCTGGACCAATCTTCTGATCTTTTGTCATGTTTAGAAACTCATGTATGTATCTCTTAACTATATGCTCAGGATAACCATTCTCACTGAGTATATTCATGATTTTGTCAATTTCAGCAGGAAGATTACAAGGTATGATAATAACGTGTGAGACCGTGGATTTTCACATGCAACGGGATGTTCTCTTGGCAATACAAGGATTGAGGAGGAATGCTGCCATTCACATCTGTAAACTGGATAAAGGCACCAGAGTGGTAATCATGAATAAGATTGATTACATCGACAAGATGATGGACATCCTGAAAGACGAAACCAAATTTAAATATCTGGGCGGTGGAACGGAACATGATCGCACGCCTCAGGTGGAAGGTCAGATCGTCAAACGACTGTTGCAGCTTCTCAAACGTGGAGAATTATCAAAGGAGGTGAACGACAGAATTAAACCTGTTGGAGCGCAACGTCCAAGAATGTGCGGCCTGCCGAGGATTCACAAGGAGAATATCCCTCGAAGACCGATACTGTCAATGGTGCGATCAGCACCACATGAACTTGCCAAGTGGTTGGGAGAGGTACTGCAACCAGTATTGGATTCACTTTCTCATTTCGTGGTTAAGGATTCCTTCACATTTGCAGAATCAATTAGAGCTAAAACACCAACAAGTGAGGACAACATCATGGCATCCTTTGATATCAAAAGCTTGTTCACGAACGTAACATTGACGGAGACGATTGAGATATGCACACATTTGCTGAATCACACCGATCTGGAACAACCGATGATCTCGGAACACGTCTTCGTGGAATTAATGAACACAGCAACAAAGGAGGTGGAATTCAGTTTTAACAACATGATGCATGTTCAAACGGATGGTGTGGCCATGGGTTCTCCATTAGGCCCAGCTCTTGCAAATATCTTTGTAGGCTATCATGAAATGCAGAAACTGACTGGTCGGCAAGGGGTCGATTCCCCCATCGGATACTATCGGTACGTTGATGACATTTTTGCTTTGTTTGAGTCTCGGACGGCATGTGACAATTTCCAGGCATGGCTCAACACTCTCCATCCAGAGCTGAAGTTTACCACGGAGCTGGAATCGTTGAACACATTACCGTTTTTGGACGTGTTGGTTGATAGATCCAACCTTGGTTTCACAACATCCGTCTACCAGAAGCCCACTTTCACAGGGCAGTATACTCGGTGGGAGTCCTTCAGCTCCACGAGAAACAAAATTGCCTTGATCAATATCCTGGTTAACAGAAAGGGCAATCATCACGAAGGTTTGAAGTACAAATCAAACATATTGTGTCCAACACGTTTCTGGCTGTGTAACCCCGAGTAATCTTTACCTCTCGCCGTTTGCTGACGTCAGTCAACAAGGATGTCCTCCCCACCTCACAAACCAGCAATGTTGTTTATGAGTTAAAGTGCCGATATGAAGCTCGGTATGTGGGCCGCACAGCACTAAGATTGGCTGATCGGATCAAACAACACGTCCCCTTGGCGATTCGAAGAAAGATTGTGAGTGTTAGAACACAACCAGTGCGAGCATGTAGAAATATCCAGCAACCACCGACCACTGTACCTGCTTCATCTGCCATTGCACAGCACCTGGTTGCCAACCCTATCTGTGCAGATCAGTACAATGCAGATATGTTCAGGATATTGAGCCGAGGTCTGAGCTCGTTTCATTTACGTATGTTGGAAGCAACCTTCATCCTTACCACCGATCCAATATTGTGTCGTCAAAAGGAATTTGTACGATCTCTGTGTCTCTTTCAGCATGGAAAGATCAAGGGAAGTTCGGTAACAAATGGTGACTGGACCTTAGGGGAAACCCATCCCCCCTCTCTCCAGGATGTGGTTGCAAACGTCAATCATCGACGAACTCTGCTCCAGCCAATAGGAGCTCAAGGTGAAGATGATGAGCCGACGAATGGGCATTCGGATTAACCGTGACGTCATTACAGTTGAACCAATCAGCATCTACCTTACTGAGACCTGCGTATAAAGCACACGCCTTCACTTCCTCCTTCACTTGCTGCGATTTTTACCCTGAAGAGTGCAGTACGAAAAGCTTCGGTCACTATTGTCGCGTTCGTTTGTTTCAATATATTAATTAATAGATATATTAATTACTGATCCCGACCGCATTCAATTAATGGCTCCAGGTACGTGTGGTTGAGCGAGAGATAATGTTCCTGCATGGCAGACAGAGCTTCTCACTCCGAGAGCGTGCAGCAAGGGCTGGATGGGAAACGATCCTGACGCTCACCACTCACAGTTTGGAAAATATATATCTATATATTCCTCCGCCGCCAACGACATACAGAGGGGTGGTGTCTGTATGTCACTCCAGGGTGGAGCTTCACTGACCTGACTCCAATAAAAATTGTCACCATTTTGGTCAGTATTTTCAGTATTAACTTCTCGGCCTCAGGCCTCTGGTGTACATTTGAAGACTGAACAACACGTCTCCTGTTGTGAAGTGAAATAAAGGTACGTTTTGAGGAAAGAAAAGTATGCCTTGATTATACCCCATGCAGCGAAAATGAGGTAATCCATGTTTTGTTGGAGAACAATCGAGGCAGCAGTCGACTGTACACCGTCCAAAGAAAACTTTCATACTGTTATGGTTTCCACCCGTTTGGCGTGCGAATGATCGCATTTCGCTAATTGCGGCCCCACGCCCACCGGACGGGCAATCCAGTCGTAGCTTTCCGGATCAACGCCAAAATCCAGCTACGGGTGTGGTTTTAAGCACACCACAACCTTGTCAATTCTCCACCCGCGCACGACAGGGTCCGATCGCCGAATGGTCGATTTATCTAATTATTCGCGCGGGCAGACTACCGAGAGATTGTACCTCAACGGGACCTGCTTGGAAATGAGCCGCTTAAGCAGCTCGCTGCCTTTGCAATTTGCCAAGCGGTGTATTATGGCGAGGCCCCGTTGGACCCGATTAGCTTATCGGTATTTAAAAACCAGCTATTATTCCGAACGCAAGTATGGCAGTTCAATGGAGGAAGAGGATGCAACGAGCAGGTGAACATTCAAACAATGACATTTATTTGTCACGTATGCAGTCAATAAAGCAATGCAGATATACAAGCACGTATGCAATGCAATGAATGCAATGAATGGGGGAAAGGACAAGACATGAGCAAACAAAAGACCTGCAGCCATATCTATTTATTATGTACACAATCACTTCACCACAATTCTACTTAGCGGACACGGCGCCACAACTTTCATACAAAGAAAACCCCAGGAAAGGAAAGGGTAAGAACAGGGCTCGTAGGCCTTTAATTTTCACGGAGCTTTGGAGACTGAAGGAGCTCCGTGAGACCGTACTGGTTACCTGCCACCCTCGTGGTGACTCGCTGGGCGACCCTCGATGTTCCGTCAACACGGTAGTTGGTGTAATGGCGACTCGGTTGGTCCGAGCCTTGCCGTGCGGCCTGGTCGATCGGGCCTATCCGACGACGCCTCAGAGGAACGAACGGGTCTTTGCTTTCAAGAGTTGATGCTCTTTTACGAGCCCGCCCGTTCCTCAGCGTTTGCTCCGTCGTCCGCGTTTCGCTGGCTGGCGACCCCTCTCCGGCCGTCACCACCGACCCACAGTTCGGCACGGTACTGCAGGCTTGGCTGCGCTCCGATGACCCCGACTGTCCTCCACTGGACTCGAACCTTGGCGCTCTCCACCCTGACTCCAGACAGACTGCGATCCCCGACAGACTTCGAACCGACTGCAGACAGACTGCGATCCCCGACAGACTGCTGACGTCTCCTCTCCTCAACCCGTCTCCAGGCAAAACTCAAACTAGGCGGCATTCCAGCGCGCCTTTTTATGGGGTCCGGGGAGGTGAGTTTGATCTGCCACCTTCGAACTCTCACCCCCCGCTGGCTCCGCCCCTTTTGGTGTTTTGATCCGATCTCGTTGCCAAATGCGGAGAGAGCTGACGTTGTGGAAATCATCGGCTCCCGCCCCAACGAGGGAGTCCCCTTGTCTGTCGCGGAGATGCTGTTCTTTGGGATCCGCTGTTGCTGGCGAAAAGACGGCGGCGCATTGGAGATGAAGGTGAGGCGATGTTCATTTGTGGAGATTTTGTTGAGATGGTGAGATGTCGTGGTTGGCGCTGTGGTGGGGATGGCGTGGTTGTTGAGATGCGGTTATGGTTGTTGAGATGCGGTCGTGGTTGTTGAGATGAGGTTGTTCCAAAATAAAGATAGCAAAAGAATAATACTACCTCAAAGATCACAGCCCGGTCACACGAATAAATCCCTTTAGACATCGGTGGGGAAATCTAATCTGAACACACACTTATCGACATAACTGATCTGTGGGAAACCTGAATGGTGTTCTGTGAATTTCCACAACCGTAACAATACACTCAAGAATACTGCTAAGTTTATGTACACGAGCATATAAAACTCATCACTTCGTTGACAGGAATACCAATCTTTGCTGCGATGGCTAATCGATGGTGCAAGAACAAAAAGGATTCCTGGGAGAATCTGCCCTCATGTGGGGATAACCAGCATCAAGTTTAGCGTTTGTCCATCTATACATGAGCCTTCCTTCCTTCCTTTATTTTTAGTTCCCTTAATCCACCATCGTTGGTTTCATTGAAATCTATTAATCTGTTCTCAAGTTACAACATGACAAATAGACAGACATGGCACTTTTATAATTATTGATTTCAAAACTAAATAATGCGTCTTCTGTCATTAAAGAAAATGGTGATTATTCATGTTTGAAGTCTGAAATAAAAAATAAATAAAATTCCAAAATGACCTTTTGGTTTTCCCAAGTTTCATTGGCCAGCAAGCACAATCCTGGAGGGGTTTCCACTCCAACTCAGGAAATCAGGGGAGGAATTTAGAATTTGTTCAGGGTGCTGGGAATAGTTTGTCTCCACTTTGCAAAGGACACCGAGATCTTTAATATCCATCAACTCATGCTGGCAGATGGGATGTCCCGTTTAACGTCCATCAGAGGGACGGCACACACATTGATGAATCACCCTGCCTGTGAAACACTGGGATGAGTTTATAGCTCGGCCAAGATTCAAAACCTGGCAAGACAGCTGAGGCAAAGGTGCATACCTCGAGGCCATCTTGCCAGCCCACAAAAGACACAGACATCCCCTGAAATTTTGTAGCCATTTCAAGCACTGCACGACCACATCTTTGGCCTGGAACGAAACGCTAATTGTGATGGAACTTCATGTTTTTTTTTTCCTGTCCTGCCACCAGTTGAACGGCAAAGTTTGTTTTAAAATGCACTTGTACATCTTACCTTCTTCAAAGCCAGCCACAGTCTGGGTATGCTCCATCATTACTGGAGCAATAAATACTCAACTGAACAATGCCTTTGTCACGAGCTTAATGGAATACTGCTCTCCCCTGTGGGTTGGTGTCCCAGCATCACATATTTTTTGGAATCTCAAGGTCTCACCATAATTTTAATCTCCTTCCATGAATCAGAAGCAAAAGGACTACATGCTCTCATTGCAGAGAAGTTGATGGTCTGTTCTTCACTGCTTCTCCTGCAGTCGAAGCTTCCTCTGACCTTCCCGAGCACCTCGAGGAGTCGTGTTCTTCCAGTAACCCCTTCCTGGTTAGTCTCTCAAAATCAACTCCAACCACACACCTTTATACTTTTGTTCCTTTTTTTCTGTTCGTACAACTAGCTTCCAGAAATTGTGTAATTTTACTCTTCCCACCAGGACTTGCAAGTGGAGCACAACACTCCCATCCAAACCTTATCTATCCATAATCTCCAATCTGATTCACCCATTAACTCAACCCTCTCACTGGTAGGTCAGTTCCAACTTCCCTGCTTGTGGCCAGTTGGTGTCACCATTGTTGTTTTTATGCCTCTGCAGCGAGCATGTTTTCAGGTTGTTCGTCCAAGATGTGCATGCATAGTAGTTTCGTTACCCTGGTAACTTAAGAACCACTGAAAGGATTTTGACCGAACTTGGTACAAATACACTATGACGAAACGATGAACCGATTATATTTTGGAGTGAGAGCTATGGTTATGTGACCTTTAATTGAAAATCTTTACCCCAATAACTTGTGAACGAAAGAAGGAATTTCAACCAAACTTGGCACAAGTATGGACCACGATACAACAGTGAAGAGATTCAATTTTGGGTTAAACACATCAAAGGTCATATGACCTTTCAAAATCATTTTACGACCTATAACTTGAGTTGGAAGCACATGCTTTCTTTTCTCTTGATGCAACTTTAATTTTTCACGCAACATTTCACGGAGATCAAAAGTACATCCGATCATGCATTCACATGTCAAACTCAATTTTATTTTTTTTAACCCAATCAGCTCTAATTGGCCTTTGATATTACACACCGAGTGAGTTGAAGAGACGACCAAGGTTTGATTAAAGTACATTTTTGTTCATTTCCTGCATCCATGAGGATAATCACCATTGCTATCGCAGTCACTACTTGTGGAAGGTTGGTGGGCTCTTCAACACAAGTCTACATCTGGCTTTGTTCCTCCTATCAACCCAAATCACAGGTTTCTTAAGTAACCCTCACCTGTTTCCTCTCCACCTGTGAGCTGGTTATCCACCTCCATTCCTCAAGATTATTCCACAATCTCCCCTTCAGTAACTCATCCACACTCTCACTCATTCTTTCCCATGCCATCGTTTAATTTTTATGCCTCCTTGTTACCATGTCCAACTCCTCACACCCCAAACTCTTTGGTAGTTTGTGAACACGCTGCCAATTTCGCACCTCCCGAAGCCCAAAACACATTTCATGATAGTCTGTGGCTCTATTCTGCAGGTAATGTTCAATTAAAGTAGTGCAGGATTTTCAGCAAGCATGAGAACAACTTCACCTGCAACACAGAACTTGCTTTTACCACTTTTATGTCTGAGAACTACACTGCACTCCCAACCCACTTTTTTACAGCACGGTGACATCGCGCTGTTATATAATTGGTTATTCTGACCTGTGTCTTCTGTCACACTTGTGGCCACGTACATCCCTTTGATCTGAGGGCTATAAATATAAATTTGTCCAACGTCACAACTCTTCCCATCATGCATGCTAATTCACCGTGTCTACATTTAAATTTTTTCATCATTCTTAACCAAGACTTTTACTGCCCCTAGCCACGCGATATCGAAGTATTCGCTTCTTGTTATTTTATAAACCCGATAAAATCACGCAACCCACTTCCACAATGTAAAGCAATTTAAAGTTAATTTTAATGAGCCAGGCTGCAAAAGTTTGCTGACACCATTTAACAAAGTTAATCTCGTATTACAATTCATATCAAGCTATTTTAATTCCCCATTTCGATCCGAGACTACAACCAAACCATGAAAGGAAATGTCCCACCAGCCCAAGGAGAAACGAATAAGCTGCACAAACCAGTTTTGCTTTTCCTTCGGCCCAAGACATCTTGACACACTCCAAATACAACTTAAAACTCCAAAGAATATTTCACTTGCAACTCAAAGATCGGTTCAATGTGTTTATTAGCAACATACTGTACAGTGTACACAAATATTAATATCACAACACAACTACCCAATCATGAGCATGACCGAAAAGCTCAAAAACAAATGTGAAGACACCACAAACAAGGGTTTCAATGGATATCTGCAATCCAGCCTCAATATGAATCTTACATCAACAAAGTACTTTTTCTTCTTTTAATACAAGCTAAACCCAAATAACCACCTCAAGTCAAAAAACAAGTATATACGACAAAAATAAATCCAGACATCAGAAAATGGTACTGGGTCAGGAAGTTGTTCATTTCAAAACAGCAAAGCAGAGACAAAGGACGACACTTCAACTTCGAGATCATGAAATATGGCTGCCGAACCACGTGACCAATAAAATCAATTTTTCCCCATCCCATACAATTTTTCATACCAATCAGACAAAGCGTTTGACGTGTGCAATGACATCGCAACGAAGCCACTGATGACAAAAAAGTCACTTATTTCCATGGTGAGTACTTTACATGTGCCAAGTTTCAAATTTTTTTCAACCCACCTTGTTGTGATCGTTGAAGGATTCTACCTGGCCAATTGTGGAATCCTATTTGACTTCAGAGTTTAACGTTTGTCCGATTTGGTTATAAAATCCTGCATAAAACCCATTGACACTGATAACCGATGTCCACACAAGTCCTTCCTTGTGAAAATTTATTTTCTAATTATCCACCATACACTTTTCACCCTCATACAATGAACTTAAGAATCCCCATTGATTGCAATATTATTTGGTTCTATTTAATTTATTCTTACTTTAGTTAACAGTTTGACCAACCCAATTCAATTCACTTCCACATTACATCAGAGTTTTATTCTAACTTGGTACTTGGTCAGTTCCAAGGAGTACAAGCCACTGAGATTCTAATACTTCCTCAGGTACTTGCACTGTTGATTTTACATTTCAAAGCATTTTATACTTTCATAAGAGAGTGGTGGGGGCTACCAACCCAGACTACAGACGTGTCCTTTAGACGAGAAGCCACTTCGTACATTTTGAGGCAAAGGTTCGCTGTTATCAGCTCAGGTCACTCCGCTCCAGACCATCATCATTTAGGGCAAAAGTCTCTTGGCCAGAAAGGACAGCCAATTCAACTTGTAGCATAAAAGTTGCATTTCTAAAACTCCATTTGTTACAATTTAAAATACATTAATATAATTTTTTTCCCCCCCCCACACCCCCCATGGAGTGATTTCAGTGATACAGAGGTCCAAAGTTTACTTTTTTTTCCAACATGGGCTGCCACACCACTTGTCGTGACGAATGACAATCATAAAAATATTCCACATGAGTAGTCACGATGGTGAAAATTTTGTCAATCAGATAAGCAATTGCAGAGAAAACAAAAATTAGCACTTATGTGGAATCCGAAAATAATACCTCCGGTGACTTCGTCAATGGAGGCATTTAATTAAAATAAAATAAAATAAAAGGTAAACCCAGAGAATCAAAAACCACTGCCAATAAACCAGCCACCAGGCTCAGGGATGTGCCTTTTGACACCGTTTGGCTTTCTTTACCTCCATCATGAGGTCATGCAGGTAGTGAAGCTCTCGCGACAGCGCATCGGCTTTACCACGAAGCTCACGATTACGACTTTCTAATTCTTCTTGCTCCACAGACACTGCCTCACACTCTTGGCGTTTACGTTGTCTGTAACGCAGCGCTGCAGTTTTGTTCTGCTCCTTTTTCTTTAACCGACGATTGTTGAGGGACCCAACCACCTTGAGATTGCACTCAAAATCACTTTCCTCACATTTCACAACTGCATGCATCCCCGAGATTCTTCTCCCAGACTTGCCACCTTTCCGTGTTGAGCATTTAATTTGAGCCGGCAGATCCTGTTTTACCTCGGCTACGACAACCGGTGGATCGACTTTCGGCAAGAGGTCAGAAATATCGTGGACGTCAATAACATCCAACGCATTGGTGAGAAGACTCGGGCTCTTGGGAACACTGCCAGTGGAGGGGCTAGGACACTCAGTTTCAAGCTCATCAGGAACCAAGGAACCCATGGGATGTGATACCAAACCCATTTTGCCGGTTTTTGGAAGCTTAGCTATTGGCAAAGGGCTGCGAGGTGCTACCTGTTCAGGGGAAACCGGATCTGGGGGAATGCAATCATCGGCAAATGATTCGAGGAAAGAGTCACCAAAAGGCAAGGTGAGGTCAGCAAAGGGTGCAGGACTCTGCAGTAAGGAAATGTTCTCTGTCCACGGCATGCTGCTGAAATCTATGGACGACAAGTACGAACAGTTCAGACTTGCTTTGTACAACAAAATAGGAGAGGGACAACTCAAGAAGTCAAATATGGTCAATCACTTACCGAATATGTCTCCATCCTCATCTGTCAAACTGTCACCATCCTGAACCTCTGACCCTCCCCAGTACCCACCACAATCACCCAGCAAGGAGAGAGAGCCAGGGAGGACCCCGCAAAACTCCTCCGACATCATAGCCAAAATGTCCTCCATCATAGGACAACGATATACTTGTTCTTCCACTTAGAGTGATAGTAAAGAAACCATAATGGGACCTGGAACAACATGTTACAATTAATCAAGGAGGGTGGGGGAAGAAAAGAGGATTTCTGCATCACCTTTTTATCCTTGACACTTCAAGTCTCCCCATTCACGATTCAGAAATAAATGTCACATGGTGGGAATGATTGACTTGTACAATACTGCTGTGTCTGCGATACGTCTCCCCCCCCACCCCCCAATATTTCCGCAGGGTGCTCAAGGTCCGCCAGCAAACCCCTTCTGGTAAAACTACCAAAATCACGAATCACTGCTCACCTTCACCTATTCCTCTCCCCCCCCCCACCTTTGGAATAAACCCCCACACTCTCTTCAATCCAACTCTTCCCTCCAGGCCTTCAAAACAGTCTACTACCATCTCACATCTTCCCCCATACAAATCCTCAATCTTTTCTACCCCTGTTAATTTACCCCAAACCCACCTCCTTCAAATTCCCTGCTTTCCTTCCTAAAAGTCCCTGTAATGCCCATCTTGTTAACCTCCTCCATCAAAGATGGATGGAGGTTACTGTTTTCACCCCTGTCTGTTTGTTTGTTTTTGTTTGTTTGTGAACAGTATGATGGAAAAACTCCTGGAAGGATTTCGACAAAACTTGGTGGGGGGTTAGGTATGGTCCAAGGATCATGCCATTAGATTTTGGACTTGGTCCAAAGTCCAATATGGCCGCTATGGTGGCCATTTTGAAAAAATATTTGAATTTTTGTTTTTTGCAATTCTACATGTTTTAAGTGATTTCCAACAACAAAAAAATTGTTCGAGAAAAAAAAAAAACACAAATTTTGCAACTTTTTTTTCAAAAAAAATGATTTTTTTTTTTTTTGGCATTTCTACATGCGCGTCGATCTAGTTTAGTTTATTCAATCGTGGTTCAGTAGAGTCTGATCCGTTTTGACCTACAATGAATAGGATATCAGGTTCATTTAAGTGACCCAGCAGTATTGGCGGCGGAGGTTTTGCACTCTTCTGAGTGCTCCCCCTCTAGTTTACCCTGTGTTCTTCACCCCATCCCTCTCCGTTCCACAGATTTCCTAATGTCTGTTCCCCACCGTTTTTTTTTTTTCCTTCCTCTTCCACCCCTCGTTGTATGTTCTGTGTGTTAGCTCTCATACGAGCCTTGTATTTATTGACATCGTATTAAAAAAAAAAAGAATAAATAAATAATAAAAACGAGATCTTTATTCATTTGATGATCAAGAACAAGTTATTCTTTGTGAATGGACAATCCTGCGCAAAGATAACGGAACACCAACCGACACAAGGTTGCAGAAGGAAGACAGTTTTGTAACCAACATGGATCTGTGACGTCACTGTTGGATGGCCCGCAGCCATTACGACAGTGCGGCACCTCTGGGCATGGATTACAGATGTATTCCACTGAAATTTTTCACGACAGATACATGTAGTTGTCTGAAGCTCAATTAAGAGTCTTTTCAGCAAACCATTTTCAAGCGGTCCAAGATCAGGACAGTAATCATGCCGGTGTCATACAAATAACCTTTCCACCTTAATTGAGAGAACGTGCAATCACCCAACTTGGAAAAACTATGTATTTAATTAAAATAAATTGACTACATCCCCGCCAGTGATCCGAGATAATCAGCTTTGCTGAGAGTCGAGGAATAAATTAATATTTTTGCATGTAATGGCGAGCTTTCAATGTACCAGAAGTCATGACAAGTACGTACACCATGGCTGGACCCGCAGGTATCAAGGTGCAATTCTCCAACGCATCACCGAACGAACTGCTATCCATGAGCCAATAGGATCTTCATATTTCTGGACTCGTGCACTCTCAAGCTGCCAGGTGTGCCGTGCCTCCTCAAGAGTCGAGTCGTGGTCGATTGGTTCGTTTTCCCTTTTGAATAAATGTCTTGGTACAAAGTTAATCTTCCACCAAGAGAAACAATCACTCTTCACATGAAGAGGAACTCGCTTTCAGAAAGCTCGAATAGTTTTGTTTGTTTGTTTGTTTACCTCTGCCACCAAAGGAGGATTGAGGTTATGGATGTTTTCACCAGTGTTTGTCTGTGAACAGAATATCTCAAAACGTCATGGACGGAGATTGGAGGATACTGGTGTGTGACAAGGGCGAATCGATGACATTTTGGTGAAGATCCGGCCCATTAGTGGGATATAAAACCTAAACTGTCCAGCCTGGAAGAGGTATGTGCTCTAGTTTTGTTTTTGCAGACATCTACATATGGTCTTCTCGATCGATCTTCAAAAAACTTTTTTTTTAAACCTCAAAAACAAATTGCTGAGGTCCATCCAAGGAACATCTAACCCTGAACTTCACACACTTAAACTTGCCTATTGAACCACAAGGATGGTTAAAAAAGCCACAAATTAAACTGGAAATGGAGGTAACGTTGAACCATCATTAATAAAATGAAGAGTCTACACATATCACAGCGTCGAATGGAAGGATATCAGCTGACCATCCCTTGTGCGTCAATATCCTGCGGTCTCCAACCCACCCCATGAACCTCACACAAAGAAAAACCCAGAGTGAGGATTAAAACAGTGCTAAGGCCTGAATCTGAAGATATACATCAGAGGTCCACATTGAGAAACAACTCACCAGAGATGATGTCATGGGTGCACAAAAACAATAACCAATACTAGAGGGGGAGCACTCGGTGGAGTGCAAAACCTCCGCCGTCAATACTGCTGGGTCACTTAAGTGAACCTGATATCCGATTCATTGTAGGTCAAAACGGATCAGACTCGACTGAACCACGATTGAATAAACTAAACTAGATCGACGCGCATGTAGAAATGCCCCCCAAAAAAAGTTGCAAAATTTCAAAATTTTTTTTCTCACAATTTTTTTTTGGGGGGAGGGGGGGTTGGAAATCACTTAAAACATGTAGAAATGCAAAAAAAAATTTCAAATATTTTTCAAATAAAATGAATTTTTTTTGAAAAAAGTTGCAAATTTTTTTTTTGTTTGTTTGGAAATCACTTAAAACATGTAGAAATGCAAAAAAAAAAAATTCAAATTTTTCAAATAAAATGAATTTTTTTTGAAAAAAAGTTGCAAAATTTTGTTTTTTTTTCTCCAACAAATTTTTTTGGGTTGGAAATCACTTAAAACATGTAGAAATGCAAAAACAAAAATTCAAATATTTTTTCAAAATGGCCGCCATAGCGGCCATATTGGACTTTGGACCAAGTCCAAAATCTAATGGCATGATCCTTGGACCATACCTAATCCCCCACCAAGTTTCGTCGAAATCCGTCCAGGAGTTTTTCCGTAATACTGTTCACAAACAAACAGACAGGGGTGAAAACAGTAACCTCCGTCCATCTTCGATGGCGGGGGTTAACAAGTAAGCTGGGACGATCGTTGCGATTTGATAAATTGTTTATTCCCTGTGGTTTAACCAATTAGAAACATCTAGTTTTTCTCCCTTATAAAAGCAACGAGGAAGTTGATCGACGTGAAATCGATATATTTAAACACGAGTAACGTCTCACTCCCCTCCTTGGAATGAATCATGGCGTCAGTGAAATTCCACGTGTACATGCACACCTTCTCACCCAAACCCAACCCTCACTTTAAAAATAATTAAAAAAAATTTATAATCAGGTTTCACAAGCCCACACCCTTTATATTCAAATGTGACATGAACCAAACATGAATACATGACTATCAGCTTTTGTTTGGGTAATCCCCCCCCCACCCACACCCCACCCCTAACCATCAAGGGGATAAGGGATCACGAGCTCCTCCACCAAAGGTTGTGTTTTCACTCCTGTCTATCTGTCTGTCTGAAGGATATATCAAAAATGTTGTGGCCAGATTCGGACAAAACGTGGACAGGTTGGGTGTGTGAAAGACTAATGAATTACATTGTGGTGAAGATCTGATCCATCAGTGTGATACAGAGTAAACCGCTCAACCTGGAGGAGGTACGCGCTCTACAGGGTGCCATTCTTGGTTTTAATTGTGCTCACAGGTACGCCCCCTAATGTGTCACAGGTACCTCCCCCCTTAATGTGTCACAGGTACCCCCCCCCCCTTAATGTGTACCAGGTACCACCCCCCCCCTAATGTGTCACAGGCAATCATTGTCACAATCGGTAAAAACCACACCCGGTGGAACATCGGCTTGAGGGTCCTCTAAGAGTCTTGGAAGCCGGCGGTTCGAACCCCTTTCAACTAAGAGTCAACAAAGATCCTTAATGGTCACAGCATTTAAAGAACGGCCCGTGTAAAATGAACCCTCGTTCGAGAACAAATTGGAGGGAGTCGGCGTCATGACGTCACCGCGTACGTGTCGCAAGCGGGACACGCTTTGCGCGCCATCTTGCCCCCATTACCTCAGGAAACACCAGGGGTCAAAAAACGAGCCGAGGGAGCCGATCGCTTCGGGAACACACAACACAAAAAGGCAAAAGTCGTACAGAACCAGACGGGGCGAGGGGGTTTCGGATCGAATCGGATCAAAACAAATAAAACCACCGAATGACATTTTAATAACCCATCGAGAGAAGCCTTGTGTACTTACTCCATATTTGCTGTCGACGCAGGGTCACACTGCTTGCGCAGGTAGATCAGTTTGCCATTGTGCCTGTTACACGTCACCAGAAACAACCACGCTGAATAAAAAAAAGAGAAGAGTACGACGTCTGACACGCGCTTTTATATACGTCACCGGTTGTATCAACCCGCGCCAGGGAAGGGGGGGAAGGAAAAAAAAAACTAGTTCCGATTGTAAATCATTTAAAAAGCAGTTTCAATGCGCTCTGGTAGAACCAGTACACCCGTCCTTTAAACGATACACAAAGATATCTCTCATTACAGTTGTACTCTAAACCCTTACGTTTTTTCATCGTTGCCAGTGCGCATTGACACACATTCACAAGGAATGCGTGTTGACGTCATCGCCTTACGCTGTGCCATGAACGCCTCGTTCAGATTGGCTGGAAACGCACAGAGACTCGCCCGATATGACGTCACACGGGTGTGGTCCAAACAAGTTTCCGACGGCTTTTGGCATTTCCGGCAGGAGACGCGTCGACTGAAAAGGGACGTGTGTTATCAGTCGACCAATCACAAGTACCGTACGGGGTATAATCAAACAACACATCATCATCATCAGATCATTTTAAAGGCATTTTTCCCTGAGCAGGGTTAGCTTTTGCGGCCTCCATGACAATCGTGGTTCCCTTTCTTGTGGTAATGTTTTTACGGCCGGATGCCCTTCCTGACGCCAACCCTCGAGTCGCCTTCGACACGCAGGGATAATTACCAGGATACTGGTGCTCATTTCGCCGACCTCGGAAGGATGACAGGTTCAGTGGCCAAACGGGGCTGGAACTCAGGATCCGAGTATCCCAAGCCACCCCCCGAACCACGAAGCCAACACCAGGCTCAAATCAAACAAAACATGTAATTAATTTAATAGGGGAGTGGGGTACACAACCTGCAAGACTACAAGAGACTACAAGAACACTATAGTTATGGTGAGGAGGGGGCGGGGTGGGGGGTCGGTGGACACAACAAGAACATAGAGAGAAGAGAAAGAGAGAGGAGAGGAGAGGAGAGGAGAGGAGAGAGAGAGACACAGAGAGAGAGAGAGAGAGAGAGAGAGAGAGAGAGAGAGAGAGAGAGAGAGAGAGAGAGAGAGAGAGAGAGAGAGAGAGAGAGAGAGAGAGAGAGAGAAGGGAGAGAGAGAGAGTGTGAGGGGAGGAAGAGAGGGGAGGGGAGAAAGAGAGGAAAGGGGGAAAGAGGAAAGGGGGAGAGAGATCAGTGCATTCCACATCCCTTTCGTTGGATGTCCGCCAGAAGAGCTCGAGGCAAGAATTAATTCGAGAAGCTTAAAATAGGTTGAAACCGTTTTTATAAGTCATTACCACTCATTTAACAACAAACCAACGATTATATTTGGACGTTCTCCTTTCAGTTCGTTTCACGTCTCCAAAATGGCGGTGGACGGATGGAGTGACGTCACAAAAAAAAACTGTCGATAAACCACTCGGTTACCTGATTAGTCATAATTATGAAAAGATTGATAAAACAAAATTTTGATTATTTTACCGATTTAAATATTTTTTTTTGCGAACGAACTGTTGATCACATTAACTTGTCTTCAAACAAACTCAAATGAGCTACGATCCTCGTCCTCTTAATGATGACATCATAAAAACGACTATGACGTCATTGTGATGTATCAGGTTTGTGATAAATTATCCGTGCTAATGCCCGGCTTGATTCCCGCAAACAAAATTCAAACAGCTTGCCGAGTTTCGGAGATAATGGTATAGGCGATTTCCATTAGCGGCGATATTATGACGTCAACTTTTTTTCTGGGAAGAATTTCCAAAATCGGCGATGGTTACTGCCTGCGCGTGGGCTTTCTGTATATACATGGCAAGTTTCACGGAGATCCGATGAAAACTCTGGGTTGTGAAACAATAAAAATGTCAAAAAATAGGAATGACGTCATAAAATTGATATGACGTCATAGTGACGTATCATATGTGCGGTAATTAATCTCTGCTAATGCCCTGTTCGATTCCCACAAACAGAATTCAAAAAGCTTGCCGAGTTTCGGAGATAATTTTTTAGGCGATTTCCATTTGCGAAGATATTTTGACGTCATAACTTTTTTTCTGGGAGGAATTTTCAAAATCGGAGATGGTTACTGTCTGCGCAGGGTATTTTTACATATATGCGCCAAGTTTCAGGAAGTTTCGATGAAAACTGTAGGATGTGAAACAAAAACGTCCACAAGAACAACAACGTGAGTTGGACTTGGACATCCTCCACGAGGATCTAAAAATTCATAATGTAAACCGGTTTAAAAAAAAAAAAATGGTCACGTGACTAAAGAGACAGGCCTGGCAACTTGCGCTGCCCCCTTCAGTCGACAGTTCGCCTGTCAAACATTCAGAAATCAGCCAATCCGTGACCACGCCTGTTGCTCGCGAGAGCGATGATTGGTTCATATCGCGCCACGTGATTAAACGAGTCGGTTCGTCGAATCACCGGATAATTGAGTGGAGCGCGACTCGTTCAGGATGAAACCTTGAAACAACAACAACAACAACAACAAAAAACATATAATAAAATTCCCCCCCTCTTTTTTTTTTATTTTTATTATTTTTATTTTTTTTTTCCTTCCTCTCGATGTTTATGGAATATTATCGATTTTGTACGAAAATTGTTCAATTTATCGAAGAGAAACCACAATGAGAAGATCTCGATTCGATTTATACTGCTGATCGGAATTGCGTGCGGATGTGACACGGCGTGTTGGGTTAAACGCCCATTCGCCTCACGAAACCTCACATTTTGCTCTGCACTGACTTGGTTGGGGTCGTCACGTTTGGATCCCATCATGAGGTTTGTGAAACCTGTGAAGAATGTGACGCGGGATAAAGATTTAAGTGTTGACGGACTATCTTTTTTTTTTTCAGGCGTTTTGCTTACTCCAACAAATTTGTACGAATGGGTAAACTCGGCGAGAATATGTCTTCGTCGCTTGTGTATTATGATTATTATAATGTTGTTATGATTGTAACCGATTGTATTGATGAGCCTGTGTTGTGGCGTTTCGGAATTTTTTTAAATCGTGGCGGGCGAGTGGCGGTTCGAGTGTAGTTTCATGCTGCCAGTGCTGTGGGTGTTGTGGTTCGTGGCGAACGGTCTTTGCGGCTCGGAGGCCTCGGCTCTGTTTGGCGCCTATAACGGTACAATGACCAAACGTTGTTTGATTGATTTAAAACGACATTCAGCCCCTTCGCCTTCGGTTGCCGTTTTATATTTGTACATTTTTTTTCGCTCAGTTTTACTTCCTTCGCCCGTTCTTCTTTATTTTCGATCTTCACCCAAAACCCATTCGCCTTTTCTCTTCCCCATCACTCTGGATCGTCACCCAACTTCCGTCTTCAAAATAGTTCCAGTTTCTCCCTTCCCCCCCCCCCCCTGCTCCCTTTACTCCCCTGATCAAATATACATACACAGTATATGTGTGTATATATATATATATATATATATTTTGTTCTCTCACGGTTTGCACCGAAATCCTCACCCCAACGATACCTCTCACCATCACCCTCACAGCCCCACAATACGTCTCACATCCACCCTCCACACGACATGCCCTTATTTGCCTCTGCTTACTCCCCCCCCCCCGACACGAGATTCCCCTCTTTCCTTCTCCTCCCCCCCCCCCCACGAGATGCCCCTCTTTCCCTCTCCTCCCCCACGAGATGCCCCTCTTTCCCTCTCCTCCCCCCACGAGATGCCCCTCTTTCCCCCCTCCGACCGCACGAGGTGCCCCTCTTCCCCCCCGACCGCGCGAGGTGCCCGTCTTCTCCCCCCGACCGCGCGAGGTGCCCGTCTTCTCCCCCCCGACCGCGCGAGGTGCCCGTCTACTCCCCCCGACCGCGCGAGGTGCCCGTCTACTCCCCCCGACCGCGCGAGGTGCCCGTCTTCTCCCCCCGACCGCGCGAGGTGCCCGTCTTCTCCCCCCGACCGCGCGAGGTGCCCGTCTTCTCCCCCCGACCGCGCGAGGTGCCCGTCTTCTCCCCCGACCGCGCGAGGTGCCCGTCTTCTCCCCCCGACCGCGCGAGGTGCCCGTCTTCTCCCCCCGACCGCGCGAGGTGCCCGTCTTCTCCCCCCGACCGCGCGAGGTGCCCGTCTTCTCCCCCCCGACCGCGCGAGGTGCCCGTCTTCTCCCCCCCCACCGCGCGAGGTGCCCGTCTTCTCCCCCCGACCGCGCGAGGTGCCCGTCTTCTCCCCCCCGACCGCGCGAGGTGCCCGTCTTCTCCCCCCGACCGCGCGAGGTGCCCGTCTTCTCCCCCCGACCGCGCGAGGTGCCCGTCTTCTCCCCCCGACCGCGCGAGGTGCCCGTCTTCTCCCCCCGACCGCGCGAGGTGCCCGTCTTCTCCCCCCGACCGCGCGAGGTGCCCGTCTTCTCCCCCGACCGCGCGAGGTGCCCGTCTTCTCCCCCCCGACCGCGCGAGGTGCCCGTCGTCTCCCCCCCGACCGCGCGAGGTCCCCGTCTTCTCCCCCCCGACCGCGCGAGGTGCCCGTCTTCTCCCCCCCGACCGCGCGAGGTGCCCGTCTTCTCCCCCCGACCGCGCGAGGTGCCCGTCTTCTCCCCCCCGACCGCGCGAGGTGCCCGTCTTCTCCCCCCGACCGCGCGAGGTGCCCGTCTTCTCCCCCGACCGCGCGAGGTGCCCGTCTTCTCCCCCACCCCGACCGCGCGAGGTGCCCGTCTTCTCCCCCCACCCCCGACCGCGCGAGGTGCCCGTCTTCTCCCCCCGACCGCGCGAGGTGCCCGTCTTCTCCCCCCCGACCGCGCGAGGTGCCAGTCTTCTCCCCCCCGACCGCGCGAGGTGCCCGTCTTCTCCCCCCGACCGCGCGAGGTGCCCGTCTTCTCCCCCCGACCGCGCGAGGTGCCCGTCTTCTCCCCCCCCGACCGCGCGAGGTGCCCGTCTTCTCCCCCCCGACCGCGCGAGGTGCCCGTCTTCTCCCCCCCCCGACCGCGCGAGGTGCCCGTCTTCTCCCCCCCGACCGCGCGAGGTGCCCGTCTTCTCCCCCCCGACCGCGCGAGGTGCCCGTCTTATCCCCCCCCCGACCGCGCGAGGTGCCCGTCTTCTCCCCCCGACCGCGCGAGGTGCCCGTCTTCTCGCCCCCCCCGACCGCGCGAGGTGCCCGTCTTCTCCCCCCGACCGCGCGAGGTGCCCGTCTTCTCCCCCCCGACCGCGCGAGGTGCCCGTCTTCCCCCCCCGACCGCGCGAGGTGCCCGTCTTTCCCCCCCGACCGCGCGAGGTGCCCGTCTTTTCCCCCCGACCGCGCGAGGTGCCCCTCTTTTCCCCCCCGACCGCGCGAGATGCCCCTCTTTTCCCCCCGACCGCGCGAGATGCCCCTCTTTTCCCCCCCGACCGCGCGAGATGCCCCTCTTTTCCCCCCCGACCGCGCGAGATGCCCCTCTTTTCCCCCCGACCGCGCGAGATGCCCCTCTTTTCCCCCTCCCCCCGCATGAGGTACGCCTCTACACATTCACACACACACACACACACACACACACACACACACACACACACACACACACACACACACACACACACACACACACACACACACGATATTTTTCTTCTCCTCCCCCCTCACATGAATCCTCTTCCCTCCTCTCCCCCCGGTCATTGCCTCCTCTTCGCTCCTCCCCCCCCCATCGTTTCCGCCTCTTCGCCCCCTCCCCCCCGCCTCCCCATCGTCGCCACCTCTTCGCTCCCCTCCCACCTGTCGTCGTTTCCTCTTTAGTGCTCTCCCACCCGTTGCCGCCGCCTCTTCGCTCCCCTCCCACCCCTCGCCGCCGCCCCTTTGCTCCCTCCCACCCGTCGTCGCTGCCTCTTCGCTCCCTCCCACCCGTCGCCGCTGCCTCTTCGCTCCCCTCCCACCCGTCGCCGCCGCCTCTTTGCTCCCTCCCACCCGTCGTCGCTGCCTCTTCGCTCCCTTCCCACCCGTCGTCGCTGCCTCTTCGCTCCCTTCCCACCCGTCGTCGCTGCTTCTTCGCTCCCTTCCCATCCGTCGTCGCTGCCTCTTCGCTCCCCTCTTTTCTTGCTTTTTTTTTTTTTTTTTTGTATACCTTGGTCGAGGCTCGTATGAGAGCGAACACACAACTCACAGCAAGGAGGCATGAGACAAGAGGGGCGGGAGTGGAAGGGACAAAACATTGGGGAACAGACACAGGTGAACTGTGGAAGGGAGAGGGATGGGGATGGGACGGGGAACATGGCGAGGAGAAGATTGACATTACAGGGACTTTCAGGAAGGAAAGCAGAAGAATTGAAGGAAGTGGGCTTGGGTGGATTATCGGGGGTAGAAAAGGTCGAGGATTTGGATGGGGGAAGATAAGAGGTGGTGGTGAACAGCTGTTTTGAAAGCCTGGAGGGAAGAATGGGAAAGAATAGAGTGAGGAAGTTTATTCCTAAGGCGGGAAAAAAGAGGAATGAAAGAGTGAAGATGAGCAGTGATTCGTGATTTTGGTAGTTTTACCAGAAGGGGGTTGTTGGCGGACCTTGAGCGCCCTGTGGAAATGTGGTTGGGACAAATCGCAGAGAGAGCAGGGGGGGCAAGGCTGGAGAGGAGTCGGTAGAAGACAGAAAGACCACCGACTAACCTGCGGTGATTGAGTGAGAGACCCAATGACTCGGCTTCATTGCGGGAGATGCCAATGATCTTAAATGCCCTGGTTTCGACAGCGTGAAGTCGAGAAAGGTGGGAGGCAGGAGCACCAGCCCAGAGGGGAGAGCAGTACTCCATCAGGCTACGGACAAAAGCTTTGTAAGTGGTCAGGAGCTCAAGAGGGCCGAGGAAGGACTTTGCACGACGGAGGATTCCCAGTCGGCGACTGGCTTTTGAGGCAAGGTTGGAAATGTGACTTTCCCAGGAAAGGTCATGGCAGATAGTGAGACCCAGAAGCTTGAAAGAAAAGACTTCTTCCAGAGGATTGTTGAGAAAGTGGATGGGGGGTTTTGTAAACGGTCCTTTCGAAGAGACATAGTGAGAGTGTGAGATTTGTCTGGATTGAAAGACATGTTCCACGTGTTGGACCAGTTTGTGATTTTATCCAGATCTGCAGTGAGCGAAGAAGCTGCTGCTTGCCGGTCTGAGGGATGACAGATGGTACGGCAGAGGGTGGAGTCATCGGCAAAGAGAAATAGAGGATTTTCCAGAGAGTCCGAGAGATCATTGATGAAAACCAGAAAAAGAACAGGGCCCAGAACGCTACCTTGAGGAACTCCAGCCTGCACAGGAAGAGGGGATGAAAGAACTCCATTTAGGGCCACACGTTGACTGCGACAGGAGAGGAAGTCTGCGAGCCATGAGTGGAGATGGCCTTGAATACCATGGGAAGAGAGTTTGGTGAGTAGTGCAGGGTGCCAGACTGTGTCAAAAGCACGTGATATGTCCAGGGATACGGCTCGGATTTCCTGTCTGGCATTGAGGACCTCCATCCATTGATGGGAGAGCAGTAGCAGCATATCCAGGGTAGAGTGACCTGGTCTGAAACCAAATTGATGATTGGAAATCAAGCCATTGGAGAAGAGGAAGGATTTCATGTCTGAAGCGATGATGGATTCCATAACCTTGCTGATGATTGGGAGAAGGCTGATTGGTCTGTAGTTACAGGGATCTGTTTTTGCACCTTTTTATGCAGGGCAGTGATGTTAGCAGATTTCCAAGCAGATGGCAGATGACCTTGGGAAAATGAGAGGGTGAATAGAACAGAGAGAGGGTGAGCAAGAGCAGAAGAGCAGGCTTTGAGGACACGTGGGCTGATGCCGTCTGGACCGGTTGCAGAATCTGACTCGAGGTTTGAAAGCAAGCTCTCCACCTTGTCAGGAGAAAAGGATACAGAGTCCAGGGACAGTTTGGTGCGACTAGGTAAAGTGGGTAGAGATAGTGATGGGTTTGGGACACAAGATTTAGCTGCAAACACCGAGTTTAGACATTCAGCTTTATCACGTGTGGAATCAGCAGTGCGGCCATTTGAGGTAAGGGAGGGGATGGAGGGGGAACATACACCAGAAACAGATTTGATTAAACGCCACCAGGATTTTGAGGAGGGAGAGAGGTTTGAGAGTTCAGACTTGAGATGAGAAAGATGTTGTTTTCTGGCTCTCCTGAGGGTAGATACACACTTGTTCCGAGCTTTGTGGAAAGAACTGAGATTGCCCTCAGTTGGGTTTGCTTTCCATGAGGCAAAGGCAAGTTGTTTCAGGACAACTGCCTCACCACAAGCTTCAGTAAACCAAGGGCGGGAGGAAGGGTAGGACAACTGAACACGAGAGGGGATAAATCTGTGCATGAGGGAGAGCAAGTTTCTTTGAAAGAATTCCCAGGATCAGTTGATGTTTGAGAAAGTAGTGATAGGAGACCAGTCTGTAAGTTTGATGGCTGCTCGGAGACCCTGCCAGTCGGCTTGAGTGAAATGCCAGACTCGACGGCGGTGAGGTGGTTCTCTGATAACAGCCAAAGAGATGTCCACTTTAACAAGGACGTGGTCAGAAGAACCAATTGGAGCGAAGGAAGAGCAGCAGATATTGTCAGGGAAATTTGTCAAAATCAGATCCAGAAGAGATGGAGTACCATTGGTTGAGATCCGGGTCGGGAAGTTGACCGATTGAGTCAGTCCCAATGAGTCACAGAAAGCTTTTGCTGATGTCCCATGGCAGGTGAGAGAGGTACCCACACCTAGCCAACTGGCGTGATGACAATTGAAGTCACCACATAAGAGGAAGAGAGAGTTTGGATGAGAAGATAGAAGATGGTCCATGTTTTCGGAGAGTGAGGTGTAGTGAGGTCTTTCTTTCAATCCCCCCCCTAACCTCTCACAGAATCCTCTTTGCCTTGTACTTGCTAATTCTATGTGACTATGACGTGCTCCCTATTTTCGGTTGTTGTCCACACTGATTTCTGGTGGAGCTTTTCCTCATATTCATGACCCCCCCCCCCTCACCTTCCACTTGTTTGTGTCTTCGTTCCTGTATCTGGGTATTCATTTCCCCAGGTTGTCGTCATTCTCTTTGTTTGTGTTCTTTCTGCAAGAAGTCATTATCTTTGGCAGGTAAACGTGTACCTGTTTGCGCTCTTCCCGCCGGTTGTAACAATGACAAACGACACTACTTTGTATGTTAATTATTCTTTGTTTGTAGGTGTTTCCTGCACGATATGATTAACCCCATCAAGATCTTGTTCTCCTGAAGCAAACACTGTGCTTGGACTACCATGGTAAGCACATTTTGCCGTTTGTTGCACTAACTTGCAGTCACGTGGTTTATCACTTGCACACCAAGATTTTCAAACAACCCGCGAATCGCTAGCTGGAATCTCTGATGTGGATCACTTCTGGATTGGTGGGCACTGTGAATCTCGATACTCTTCCTTCCGTAGCCCTCGTTCATGTGAACTTATCGTTTCGGATTTCCAGTCCATTTGCAGTCATCGGCCCTCTTCTGATGAAGTTCTGTCGCTTTGCTCCCCATTTAGTGGGGCGGCTTAGCCCAAATATTCAAAAGAATTGTGCATTTTGTGATACAAGCACCAAATTTGGCACAAATGTACATTAATATGTTGCGAACATTTTCAGATATTGGGCCACTTGAAATTCTCTCTTTATGTCCACCATATTGGATTTCAAAATGGCCGCCACTTGAAATCTACATTTGCTATTATCTCTGGACGTAATGCAGCTATTGACTTGATTCTGGTATCTAAATGTATGTTATTGGGGGCAAGGAATCCAATGGTACCATTTTCAACTTAATATTATCTATCACAGTCTGTTATATAATTTTATTTGGAAATTATCTAGGCAAATATTGGATTCAACACAATACTTTGAAAAGAATGTCTTAGTTCTGTAAATGTCTTAGGTATAATACTGACATGCTACATGGTCTAGTATTTGAGGCTCGGTGTACTGGTATCTGAGGCTAGGTATATACCGGTACTGAAGATACGTGTACATAAACAGTGTCATGTTAACAAGTTCAGCATTGCCACAAGTACATGTATGTTGTTGACTCATCGTCATGTGCAGTCCCCTTCACACACACAGAGGGCTGTGCACTGAAGGGCAGCCTTTTTGCACTTGCAGCGCCTCACGCACCCTTTCTTGCACTTGCAAGAAACCAGCTCAATGCAGCTGTGAGCTGCCTCAGTTAGCCTGCTCCAGTTAGGTGTGTACTGTCCTTCTCCAGTCCTTGACCAACCCCAGTTGGTTGGTGGAGGGAGCTCTGGTGCTGGCAGCAGTATCTGACCCCACACATGTCCACCTTGATACACTGCCCTCTTGACATGTTCCTCCAGAGCTGCCTTCGTTGGAGGGATGAGCTGCACATTGTTCTTCCTTGCGAAGAGTTTCCTCCTGGCCTTGTCAATGTCTGTGCATTTGCTGGTTCGATCATACAACAAGATCACGAACCTCTCGATGATGCGCATTGCATCGTCTGGTATGTCACGAGGTGCAGAGGACAGCAGCAGCAGCGCCTCAGTGAGTTCTGGCAGAACCGTCCAGACTGCCCACGCAGTCTTCTTGCCATGTCTATGAAAACTAGACACAGTGTCGCCTCCAGTTAGAGCGTGGAACATTGGCAGTGCACGAGCCTTCTCTCGTCCCAATCCAGCTGCTATTTCATGTGCTGCTTGGTATCGGAAACTCTGGCCTGTTCCGAATGCCAGCCACAGTTTGTCTTCTGGTTTCAACTCCTGTGCCAGGGACACTGCCAGCACCACAACATCGGTGTCTACAGTCCGGATGAGTATTGCATGGTGTCCATGCTGGACTGCGTGAGATGCATGCAGCAACATCCGACTGTCAGCTTCTTCATGGTTACATGGGGCGAGTGAGGTCAGATCTGGCAGTCGTGGCTTGCTGAGCGCTGCCTCTCCATCAGTAATGACGAGTTGCTTGTCCTCCTGGTCAAACCAATCCATGAGAGCTGCTGAGAGGAACCTGAACAGCTCGATCTTGTTGCTGTCCACTCGTAGGAAGTTCTGCCAGTTTCCTGGTATGGCTGCGGCAGCCACCACACGACTCCGCACACCTTGTCCCCGCTTTGCACGTGTACTACCTTTCAGTGAATCAGCAAGGTAAGTATCCCAGACCAGATCCAGGCGTGACACTGTTTGCAGCTTCATGGACATATATGGGATGAAAATCTGTTGTGCATACTCTTCAAAGGTCTTTGATGCAGCCGGCTTCAGCATCTGGACGATGGCTGCTCCATCAAGCACAATACAGGTCGTGACAGGAGTCTCTGTCTTTGCGTCGGAGACTTCTTCCAAGCATGTGAGGAGATCACTCTTGGTACCAGTGCAGAGGCTTCCATCATCAGACAATGCAGGAGGACATGCCTGATTCTCGTGACAAAAGAACTCCTCAAGGTTTCCATCCCTCGTCTGGCAGCCAATGTACAGGCGTGCGAAGAGTTCACGGTCATTCTTGATGGAGGCGAGCTGTTGCTGACCTATGCTCTGGCTTCTTGGAGTGGAAGTGCTGAACACCTTCAGCTTGTTACGAAGAATAGATGCGTCCACTGTCTTTGTTCTGTCCAACAGACACACTCTGGTGAAAGCCTCAAACTGCTCTTGGCCAATCCTCTTGGCATTCATCACGATCTCCACAGCAGCAGGATCTGTGATCTCCTTTGGGTCCAGTTTGACTCCATCCTGACTCTCCTCCTCGAATGGATTGCCCATCTCCTCTATGACACCGACGAGAGAGCGAACATCTTTCACAAATGAGGCCTGTACACTTGGCGTCTGATCATGATGACGTGTGTCTGCTGTTTGCCGTCTCCACTGTTGGTTCCCATCCTGGAATTCTTCGATCACCCTGGCAACTTCTGGTCCCGCAACCATCCAGCGACGTAGGGCACTCGGGTTGTCAGTGAGCCCAACTGCTCCACCGTCTCCTTTGATGCAGGCATTATTCTGCTCATGTGCCTGGTCAATCGGGATTGAAGAGAACACCCTCTGTGTTTTCTGAACGGTGAAGTGGCTTTCCCTGAATTTCCTGGCTACATCTGGGTGTTTGATGGTGAGTTCGGCCACGTCCTTCAGGTGCACTGGTATCAACCTAGCATAGTGGGTTGCCCAGATAATTTCCAAATAAAATTATATAACAGACTGTGATAGATAATATTAAGTTGAAAATGGTACCATTGGATTCCTTGCCCCCAAAAACATACATTTAGATACCAGAATCAAGTCAATAGCTGCATTACGTCCAGAGATAATAGCAAATGTAGATTTCAAGAGGTGGCCATTTTGAAATCCAATATGGTGGACATAAAGAGTGAATTTCAAGTGGCCCAATATCTGAAAATGTTCGCAACATATTAATGTATATTTTTGCCAAATTTGGTGCTTGTATCACAAAATGCACAACAGGTTTGCTATGCTGCTACACCAATTCCTCACTCCCATGGATTGTTTCACCGTTAAGGGTGATGCGATGTTGACGTTTCCCTTGCAATGTTTTCAGGCTTCGGACGAGGCCTCCCTTCGTGCTTTGGAAAGCATCATGACGGAGTTTTTCCACGATCTGACGAGCAACGAACGGAAGCGGGAAATTGGTGAGTGTTGAAATGCTGTTGCTTCAGCAAGCGCAACATGTTTTGACCGTTGATTAATTATTAAATGGAGACGTTTGTGATGCAACCCGCTACTTGCTCCGGCTGTTTTACCAATGAACAACTAACTTGCCGTTCGGTTTCATTCGTCGTAACACCTTGGTGTGTAAGAAGCTATCCGGCTGGACCTGAATTAAAAGTGCATCAGGATGGAATCTTGTGGGTTTTTAAATGAAAATAAAAATAAAAATTTTCCTTGTTACCATTTCCGAGCTTATCATGAATGTTTTGGGAAATGTTGTTCATTGTGGGTGTTACGAACCACTTTGGCTGATTAATCGATCTGATCCTGAGACTTGCACACATTTGCTTCGTCCATTGTTTGCTTCTTGCTTATGGTTGTGTAAATTTGGTGCCACATTGTGTCCTTGCCGTTTTTCTCGGCTATGTTTTGATCACGGACTAAACTTCAGTGGAGAGCACTCGCGATTATGAGCTTTATTGGGATGAACTGATCTCCTTTGGTGAACAGTTCGGTTTGAATTTATGTGTCTGTCTCACTGTTCTCATCGCCACTCCTGCCCCCCACGCCCAAGTTCATAAACTGATGGAGATTGAATTTGTGGTGTTGATGCCATGCAGACATGATGGGCCAAATGCGCCCTCCTGCGTCAGAGTTTCTTGCGTCTCAGTCATTCAAAACTATTGTTGCGGGCCGGGGGTCGGGTGACAAGACCACCTGTTGGGGGGGGGGGGTGTAAGCTATCTCGGGTTCCCACCAGACTCCCCGGAATTGCAGGCCATCGCACACGGATAATTCTGTTACGCTGCTGGTCGCGAACCGACCGTGAATGCCAATAACTAACCACGTGACGTAGGGTCCTCCATCTATGCGTTAACGGGGTGACCTAATTACGAGGGGACGCCCTCGGTAGGCCTTGTCCGAAACAGATCACTTTACTGGATCAGATGCAGCCGAGCGACACTGCCAAGGATGTACCGGCAAAAAGGAACAGATTTTTGGGAATAAAATCCCGGCTTGTTTAGGATACGGACCATGCTGGATCAATACAAGAAAAGACAAAAACGAGCTGGGAATGTTTCCACAAAGGGATTTATTAATAGGCAAGCGAGAAAGGCATGTGGCACAGTAAATATAACTTCTAAATTGTGGTGTGGAAGCAGCGATAGCAAGAAAAGTGTGGTGCAACAATAATCAAGCAACTTACAAAATCACACAAAGCAGAGTTATCCCGATATAATTCTTCCACAATCTTCGCTTAAGCAAGGACAGGCGCCAGGACACTCCCACATGCACACGCACACGCACACACACACCGATGGAGAGGAGATGAGGCTAACTGTCTCAACACCTTGCACGATTGCCCGACCGCACCACCATTACGTTTTGGGGGGATGCTCCGCTGGGCGATACCTCCTTTGACAGGTGGCGCATCGGCTCTTGCTTCATCACACTTCATCACATCGGCTCTCGCTTCGGTCCAGAGAATAACAAGACCATCAGGCGTAGAGGGAAGAAAATAACAAGACAAACGGCAAAATGCGATTACCATGGTAGTTCAAGCACAGTGTTTGCTTGAGAGTGGATGGCTTGCTTGATGGATGGCTTCGTGATCCGCCTTTTATAAACCCCGAGGGGGGGGTGGGGGCGCCACCCAAGGTGCGGGGTGGCCACCCGGAAGCGATGTCGTAGCATGAACCGGCGCTCTGATTGGTCCCGGCCACTGCGCGGGCTGGCCGTGACGGCCGGAAGCGACTCCACTTCACTTCCGGCAAGATGTTTCCAAGATGCGGAATCGGATCACTCCGGACCCCGTGGTCGGAATCTCCTCGCCACCGGACCCCGTGGTCGGAATCTCCTCGCCACCGGACCCCGTGGTCGGAATCTCCTCGCCACCGGACCCCGTGGTCGGAATCTCCTCGCACCGGACCCCGTGGTCGGAATCTCCTCGCCACCGGACCCCGTGGTCGGAATCTCCTCGCACCGGACCCCGTGGTCGGAATCTCCTCGCACCGGACCCCGTGGTCGGAATCTCCTCGCACCGGACCCCGTGGTCGGAATCTCCTCGCACCGGACCCCGTGGTCGGAATCTCCTCGCACCGGACCCCGTGGTCGGAATCTCCTCGCACCGGACCCCGTGGTCGGAATCTCCTCGCACCGGACCCCGTGGTCGGAATCTCCTCGCACCGGACCCCGTGGTCGGAATCTCCTCGCACCGGACCCCGTGGTCGGAATCTCCTCGCACCGGACCCCGTGGTCGGAATCTCCTCGCACCGGACCCCGTGGTCGGAATCTCCTCGCACCGGACCCCGTGGTCGGAATCTCCTCGCACCGGACCCCGTGGTCGGAATCTCCTCGCACCGGACCCCGTGGTCGGAATCTCCTCGCACCGGACCCCGTGGTCGGAATCTCCTCGCACCGGACCCCGTGGTCGGAATCTCCTCGCACCGGACCCCGTGGTCGGAATCTCCTCGCACCGGACCCCGTGGTCGGGATCTCCTCGCACCGGACCCCGTGGTCGGGATCTCCTCGCACCGGACCCCGTGGTCGGGATCTCCTCGCACCGGACCCCGTGGTCGGGATCTCCTCGCACCGGACCCCGTGGTCGGGATCTCCTCGCACCGGACCCCGTGGTCGGGATCTCCTCGCACCGGACCCCGTGGTCGGGATCTCCTCGCACCGGACCCCGTGGTCGGGATCTCCTCGCACCGGACCCCGTGGTCGGGATCTCCTCGCACCGGACCCCGTGGTCGGGACCTCCTCGCACCGGACCCCGTGGTCGGGACCTCCTCGCACCGGACCCCGTGGTCGGGACCTCCTCGCACCGGACCCCGTGGTCGGGACCTCCTCGCACCGGACCCCGTGGTCGGGACCTCCTCGCACCGGACCCCGTGGTCGGGACCTCCTCGCACCGGACCCCGTGGTCGGGACCTCCTCGCACCGGACCCCGTGGTCGGGACCTCCTCGCACCGGACCCCGTGGTCGGGACCTCCTCGCACCGGACCCCGTGGTCGGGACCTCCTCGCACCGGACCCCGTGGTCGGGACCTCCTCGCACCGGACCCCGTGGTCGGGACCTCCTCGCACCGGACCCCGTGGTCGGAATCTCCTCGCACCGGACCCCGTGGTCGGAATCTCCTCGCACCGGACCCCGTGGTCGGAATCTCCTCGCACCGGACCCCGTGGTCGGAATCTCCTCGCACCGGACCCCGTGGTCGGAATCTCCTCGCACCGGACCCCGTGGTCGGAATCTCCTCGCACCGGACCCCGTGGTCGGGACCTCCTCGCACCGGACCCCGTGGTCGGGACCTCCTCGCACCGGACCCCGTGGTCGGGACCTCCTCGCACCGGACCCCGTGGTCGGGAACCCCCTCGCACCGGACCCCGTGGTCGGGACCTCCTCGCACCGGACCCCGTGGTCGGGAACCCCCTCGCACCCCGGTCATCACTGCCAACAGTTAAAAAGTGGCAGTTCTAGTCATGTCTCGTATTAATTACGTAACACAAACGCCACACAAAAACATGCAAACACCACAAAACAAGTCGTGGTGTGGGTCTGCAATCTCTGATTGTTATTTTTTTCTTGTTGTTATTTTAAGTAAATGAAAATCGTGAACGATCACAGAGCGTTTTGAAAGCATTTCCTCTCCTTCAAATTTTGTGTGATCTTTCTGTTTCCTGCACTCCCCTCCCCCTCCCCTTTGCCCTTCCACCACCACCTGCCATTTAGAGGAGCTGTTGAACAATTTTGCACAGCAAGCGGGTGCTTGGCATCACTGCTTCTTCTTCTTCTCGAACACAAGTAATGAGTACGTGATGATGTACAGCCTAACTGTGCTGGAGGTATGCCTTGTACTCAAACGGTTTATTTTAAATTTTTATTCAACCCGAGACCTTTGTTAGCGTCTCAAAGTATTATTCTCTTGGTCCCTCACCCATGCTCTCAAACCTTCCCTTTCGCGGCTGTTCTCCTTCTTCTCCTCCTCCGTCTCGGTCCTCTTTCCTGCCTCTTTCCTGCCTCTTTCCTGCCTCTTTCCTGCCTCTTTCCTGCCTCGTGATGAATATCAACACAGCATCACTGTTTCTATCATGTGGTTATTATGTCATCCTCCACCCCCGCCTTTAGAACGTAGTGAATCGGTTGTGGCCTGGGGTAACTGAGAGGGAAAAGGTGGAGTTGCGCGATGCATTGCCAAAGCTGTTGCTGTCCAGACAGCGCTCGCTTCCTCCATCTGTTCGGAATAAACTGTGCAAAGTGATTGTGGACATCGGACGCCAAGACTGGCCTGCATTCTACCACGACTTCTTCTCCAACATACTGCAGGTGGACTTCGTAGCTATTTTTCTCAGCAGAAGTCGAGTCTGGAGCAATTGCATAATCCGTTTGGTGTTGTTTTGTTCCTTCGCTGGATATTCTGCAGTTTCACTTATTGAAGAGTTTTGTTTTGTTTTATTTATTTGTTTGTTTGCTTGTTTATTTATTTTTTACCCTTGTCAGAGCAGAGAATATTGCATTTGGGCGTCTGTATGTCTGTCCGTTTGCACAGAACGTGAATGTCTTGATTTCGTCATGTTGAAATTTTAATGATAATTATCCCATAATAATGATAATTATAACTTAAGATAATTATAAATAATGGTACATAATCCTTGCTATATTTCATGGACTGGTGTATGTTTGTTGCGCGGCGACTCGTACAGTTCTTGACTGATTACATCCAGACTTGCTACATTGGATCAGCATGACCCCAATTTGTATATCAGGGTGTTTTTTATTATAATCTTAGCCCACGGTCTTGAGGGGGGTGGTGGGGGGGGTGAGGGTAGTGGAGGAAAACCCTCTACGTGAATGTGTATTGTCATGCTGCTTCAGGTGTGGGAGGGAATGGCAGGTCCCCATCTTTTACAGTACAGTTTTGCTGTCCCCACATTTTCCAGTGCAGTGAGCAGTGAGCAGTTGGCATGTTTTTGCTTTCTGCATGTAACCCAGGTTATTTTTATTATTATTATTTTGGGGAGCAATTGAGGCATCTGTCAGTTGCCTATACACCACACAGATATATGTCAGAAAAACGTGTTGCATGCTTGGAACAACATCGCCCGTCGGGCGAGTACTCTGCTTGTGATGCATAATGATCGTGATACACACTCGCAGAGTACCCACCCTATGGGTGATCTTGTTCCAAGCATGCAACATGTTCTTCTGACTCGTACCCTTATTTGGGCGGTGTGTATTCAACTGACAGCTCTGTATACACAAAAAAAAAACCCATGAAGTTATGTGCATGAAGTAGAAACCTAACTACTGCTTATAATTCAAAACGCCTCATTGCACTGGAAAACATGGGGACAGGAATATTATACTGTAAATGGTGAAGACTTGTAATGCTCTCCCACACCTGGAGGTGGTGCTACATGATGCACATTTACATCGAGAATTTACGTACGTCCCCTCCCCCCTCCCCCTCTCCCCTCCCCCCTCCCCCTCCCCCCTCCCCCTCCCCACTCCCCTCCTCCCCCAAGACCACCGGCAAATATAAAAAACACCCCTCTCCACGAATTTGGGTCATGCTGATCCTATTTAGGAAGTCTGGATTTAATCGGCCCACAACTGAAGGAGTAGCATAACAAACAAATTGCTAAAACACACAAACACTGATCCATGAATTATAGTGAGGATAAGTGAAGAAGGGGGGAAGTTGAAATGCTGTTTCTTCGGCAAGCGCAAGATGGTTTTGACTGTTGATTAATTATTAAATGGAGACATTTGTTATGCAACCCGCTACTTGCTCCGGCTGTTTTACCAATGAGCAACTAACTTGCCATTCGGTTTCACTTGTCGTGATCTTGGTGTGGAAGAAAGCTATCCGGCGAGGCCTGAATTGAAAGTGCAACAGGATGGAAGCCTGTGGGTTTTTAAATAAATAAAATTTTCCTTGTTACTATTTCCGAGCTTATCATGAATGTTTGGGGAAATGTTGTTCATTGTGGGTGTTACGAACCACTTTGGCTGATTAATCGATCTGATCCTGAAACTTGCACATATTTGCTTCGTCCATTGATTGTGAATTTAACAATTCATATTTTTTTTAATGTTAACATTGTTCTTAAATGGGGACAGGACCAAACACAGGCATGAGAGGTTGAATGGCCTTCTCATGCGCCATAGTTCCCTGTGTAATGTTAAGAACAGGAAGAAATGGGGAGGGTAGGACAGAGTTGGCGGTGAGGATGCATGTATTTGGAAGAAGGAAATTGAGATGTGGGGGGGGGGTGGTGGAGGACTTGGGGTTGGGTACTTGGGTTTGGGGCAGTTGAGGACTTGAAGCAGAAAAGGGGAGATGATGACAGAGTTGGGTTGGGGGGGCCGGGGGAGCAGAGGGGGCAGAGTTGGACTTGAGGGGTTTGAAGCTTTTGAGGAGTGGGGGGATGAAGTTGACGATTTGAAGAAAGTGGGAGGGGAGTACAGAGTTTGGGTGTGGTGGTGGGGGGGGGGAGTAGCTGAGAGAGGACAGAGTTGGGAGGCGGGGTGGGGTTGAGGACGTGTGTGTGTTAGTGAGTAGGGAGGGGGGACATACAAACACACATACATGCATAATCACTTACACTTGCTCCAATATAGATTTAGTAAACATGCCATCACTCGGGCTGCATACCTTGTACTCGGCGGCCTTGGCTTCACTTTTTATCCCCCATAATTTTCACTCATTCGCTCGTGATAGCGAGTTAGAAAGTGTAGTGATCCAGAGTCATGTATACTATGTACAATATAGCTCGGTTTCGTGGACTGTTGACGCTTCGTCTCGGAAGAGATAATGAACACTTAGCTCCATTATAGTATCAATGATGATGGTACATGATGATATCTAATTATAATGGTACATGATAATACATAATGATAAAGATTGTACACATAATGGTACATGATCATGGTAAGACAAATGGAATGACCCTGTACCATTATTGTCAAATCATCCAGTGCTCGGGACCACACCATCTCATATTGTGCTTGTACTTATGTGAAGGTTGGGTACAAGTATGAAAACACAGGGTCTGAAGTGGTTTTTCCCAGCTCCCAATATTAAAGGGAATCTGGTCACTTCGCGTTTTCCCGTTGCCAACAGCAACGAGCGGACCACGCCCGTCGCCCATTCCTGTAAACCTATTTTCCCTCACAATTCCGAAACGATCTCAGTTGGACTCGCCAATCCTGGTGTTTAAGGTGAACTTTTCATGTAGGTTCTGAATCTGCAGTCAAAATCATGCCAGCTCAAATACTTAGAGATGATTACAGTAAATATAAATCTATTTTTGCAGTCTCTCAATTGAACCCCAAATAATCGGTGTGCCTGTGAATGAAAATGATCCTGATCTACTTTTCCAGATTCCAGAAGACCTCAGCTTGGAAATATAAACAAGGACAAATGTGTCCAAGAGCCGCGTCATAAAGGTTTTGTCTTCACCAGAAGAAGAAGAACATGAAGAAGAACGCAGAGCTCTCTTAGAACCAGCGTTCGCAACGCGACGCGGCTAAAAATTCATTACAGAAAGTCGAAACGTCAGCATTTTGATCACAATAACAATAACAACTTCCGATATTTTGTCACATGCCTTGATGGAGCCAATAGTGAGACCAGTCATGGAGGCTCCTTGTTCATGACGAGAAAATAGTGTATTTACGAAATTACAACACATTAAGTGGAATAATCTTTAAATAGTAACGTTAACGTTTCGAAACTTTAAAGCAAATGTCCAAATATATTTAAAAGTTCATGATAGACGCTCTCAAAATTAACCCTCAATGCGAGGATGTGTACAGGTGTTTAGTATTTAAGGAGATCCGGATCCTGTATGTAAAAGAGCCGCGTCCTAAAGGTTTTGTCTTCACCAGAAGAAGAAGAACAAGAACAAGAACAACACAGAGCTCTCTTAGAGCCAGCGTTTGCTACGCGAGACGCGGCTAAAAATACCAAGAGGATGTTTTGTCTCATTTTTCAGAAGTAATGAAAATTATTTCAAGTGCAGAAATCGTTTATTTCCCATTTTCCGAATGCGTACCGAGGCTGTTCTACATAATAATAATAGCTAAAACAACAACAAAAGGAATACGATCAAACTTGTTCGGTCACCCTTGATGATAAATGAACCTCTCTTTCAACCCCAAAACACATGGCATGAAGGTGATCATGAATTGTAGATCCATAGTCGAGTCACAGATTTCTTGCTTTGTGTCGTCTGAAGCATCTCACGACCTTGTTGTGACTGTTGCTTGTTATTCCGCCCCCGGAGGGAGGGAGGGAGTGGGATATTGTAATCATCTGGTTTGTTTGTTTGTCTGTTTGTTTGTTTATCTGTCTGTTAGCAACTTTACAGCAAAACCGCTTTAGCAAACACTATCAAATTTAATCCACAGGTGGGCAATGAACCTTGGACGACCCCATTAACTTTTGGGTCCAATTGGATCAAAGGTCAAGGTCACGAAAAGATCAAAATCGTTTTTCACTTGTAACTTCGACAAAAATGATCTGATTTACTTCAAACTAAGCTTATAGTGAACCTTATTCTATTTGTCACTTATAATCCTATCCATTCCTAGAGTGAAAAATGCATATTTGTGAAGATCGGTAGTGTCCGAAGTTTTGGGGGTCATGGTCATCGGTCAAAATTACAAATTTTCCATTAAAACTAAAACATAGTTATGAAAATACAACTTTACTAGAAAACGGCTGGCTCAAACACTGTCAAATTGTATCCACAGGTGGGTAATGAACCTCGGACGACCCCATTAACTTTTGGGTCCAATTAGGTCAAAGGTCAAGGTCAGGTCACGAAAAGGTCAAAATCGTATTTCGCTCATAACTTTGTCAAAAATGATCCGATTTACTTCAAACTAAGCTTATAGTGAACCTTATTCTATTTGTGACTTAAAATCCTAACAATCCTATTGTGAAAAATGCATATTTGTGAAGATCGGTAGGGTCCGAAGTTTTTGGGGTCATGGTCATCGGTCAAAATTACAAATTTTCCATTAAAACTAAAACGTGGTTACGAAAATACAACTTTATGGGAAAACGGCTGGCTCAAACAATCAAATTTTATTCACAGGTGGGCAATGAAAGTCGAGAGTCAAAATCGTTTTACAATCAGAACGTATTCATTTATTAACCTCCGCCATGGAAGATGGACGGAGGTTACTGTTTTCACTCATGTATTTGTTTGTTTGTTTGTTTGTGAACAGTATTACGGAAAAACTCCTCGACGGATTTTTTACGAAACTTGGTGGCGGGATTAGGTATGGTCCAAGGATCATGCCATCAGATTTTGGACTTGGTCCAAAGTCCAATATGGCCGCTATGGAGGCCATTTTGAAAAAATATTTAAATTTTTGTTTTTGCATTTCTACATGTTTTAAGTGATTTCCAACCAAAGAAAAAATTGTTAGAGAAAAAAAAAATTTGCAACTTTTTTTTTCCAACAAAATTTCGATTTTTGGGGGGGGTTTCTACATGTTATAAGTGATTTCCAACAAAAAAACAAGCCAAAATTATAATTGCGGCTGATTTTGGAACTTCAGGTGGATATACCCACTTAAAAAATCAATTTCTGTCTCAAGGAATCTAGTTATGACGAATGAATTGAATATGTAAAAGGGAAAGTTGCAAACTATAACTCTGCGAGCACTGTTGACATCAAATGAATGAATTGGATATCAGGTTCACTTGAGTGACCTCGCAGTATTGGCGGCGGAGGTTTTGCACTCTACAGAGTGCTCCCCCTCTAGTTTGTTATTTAATATTCTTGTTGAACAAATAAACATAACACAGAATATAAATTGAAAGAATATTTGATTGTTATTAACAAACACAAATAACAAACCGTTCTCAATACTATTTTACATATAGTACATCCCTATAATATGGACTGTATATATTGTAACTGTGAAAGTGAAATTATTATTTATAGTATGGATACTGTGAGCTGTAAACTAGTGGCCAAGTATATCTTAAGTTTATATTGTTAATTGGCTTTCATTTGACACCATGACCTTTGACCTTACGTGGCCTTGAAAGGTCAAAATCGTTTTTCGCTCATAACTTCATCAAAAATGGTTTAATTGACTTCAAACTAAGACTAAAATATTCCTTATTCTATTCCTTATAATCAACATTCAGGTTAAGGATGTATCAAATTTAAATTTGATCCCCAAAATAACTTTATGCCTTAAATGGGCAGGATTTGTTGTGCCTGGCACCACTTGTTCTTTATTCAAACTTGTAACAGCGGCCATGACTAGCTACTGAAGTTTGCACAGGAGCACTGCACAGTACATGACTGAATGGGACATTACATTGATCCCTTCTAGCTGGCTTTGAAAGCTTATTGGTAGGTTGACTCCTGTGCATGAAATTGACCATTATGTCTCTGTTCATCCGAGCTTACTGAGAAGCAGCCAACATACTGTTGCGGACCGGAGGTCCGGTGACGAGAACGACCGCTAGATGGGGAAAGTTACGTCGATTCCCACCGGACTCTCCGGAATTGTAGGTCGTCGCTCCGGATAACTCCGTGAGGCGGCGGGTCGCTTAACCGACCGTGGACGCCAATACCTCCACCGCGTAGCCTAGGGCCTTTTTGTCTAGAACCAATTTACCTAATTAACCACGCGGTGTCTACCGGGAAACCACGCCCTCTGCACATCTTGCTCGAACTGGGTCACGCTACCGACTGCGGTAGAGTTCCAACTACCGACTACCAACTCCGGTTCTGGTGCAGTCGAGCGGAACTGCCAAAGCCGTGCCGGCTCGGATGAACGAATTATCGGGTATAAAAACCCAGCTAAAACTCAGATCTGGACCAATGAAAGAAAGGATGGAAACGAACTGGGAACATTTGTAATAATGGTTTATTTACAATAAGGACACAGAGCAAGACTTATCGTGGAATATACAAGAAAGAATTCACAATGATCAGAAATAAACACTAAAGCATTTCTACTTAAGAGACGGCGGCACACACACACACACACACACACACACACACACACACACACACACACACACACACACACACACACACACACACACACACACACACACACACACACACCGACAAAAATAAAACCCAGGTGTTTTATTAGGACCCCCGCAGCCAGGGAGAGACGAGCTGGGGTCGCGGTTCGGCGGGGTACCTGCACGTTGGAGGGATGGAGTGCTCCGTGGTGCGGCACCTGCCAATGGCCGTGCAGCCCGGCCCACAGTCACACACGTGGGGCTCGTGTCTTCAGAGAAACTTGAGAGGAGTAGTCGGAGTCCCAGGGCGGGGGTCAGGGTCACGGACAGGACCCAGCAAAACTTCCACGAACGCCCCAGTCTCCAGCAATGAATTCCCTGTCTCCAATAAATCTCCGACGAACGCCCTCGAATGCCCCACACAGAGCTGAACTCCTTATGAAGTGAACTGAACTCAGACTCCAGCTCAGAACACATGACGCACACCAACCAACTCACTCCTCCAAAGAACTCCTCTCAAGACTGAGGATGGTGTCGTCTTTTTATGGACCTCCCCTAACGGGGCGGGGGCTCAGTGGAACAGACGTCACTGTCCGCCCTGATTGGACAGGGCCTCCACGGATCCACCCATTCTGGGCGGGGTCTTGGCCTTGTTTGGGGAACCCCCCCCCCTTCCACGCATGTTTGCACTCGTCGAGCAAGAGTTACAACGTTGAAAAGGTCGGCGTGCAAGAGTTACAATGTTGAAAAGGTCGTCGAGCAAGAGTTGCAATGTTGAAAAGGTCGTCGAGCAAGAGTTACAACGTTGAAAAGGAACGTTTGTGGAAGCGGCAAGGAACGGCTGCAAGGTCTTCCCTCGGCAAGTCAGGGTGCGAGTGGACAGCGGATGGGTAGTGGCTCGTAATGGGGGATGGGATGGTTGTTGGATGTAAAGATTTAATAACCTACCTAAAAAAAAAAAGAACATCGCAACGCACACCTTTGATTCTCCCACTAGACAAAAGGAAGGGACCTATCTTCACATGTACTTAACGGAATAACTGACTTTTGGAACATCTGTATGTTTGAATGCATATAGTTTTCAGATCCGTAACAATGCATATGGTTTTGCATATGGTTTTCATATATGTTTTCATATACATATGGTTTTCAGATTCATCATCATACACTGCAGTCACACACTGCCCTGGCTTCAGTTCTCGTTCACTTGGAAATTCATCATCCACAGTGGGTTCAGCTTAACCAACCTCGACGGCTGTGCTGACTGTCGCTTGAGAGTTGATACGTTCAAATTTCATCATTGAATACTGGTATAAACCTATGATAGCTCCGTGTGTCTGGCACTGTCTTGGTATTTTTCAATCTCAAGTAAATCTTTGAACCCTGGGCAGAAACGTCCTCTTTCGGGACAAAGATGACCTTTATACCAGAGACATGTTCATTTGCCCAATAATAGAGCTGAAATGGTGTCACAATCTGCCCCTGTTGAGTTGCCTCTAAACTAGTACGTGCGACCAGACGTTTGTGCCACCAATCCCGTCACACGGGCTTTTACCATGACTGGTAGCAAAGAAATTCCAGTCAGCTGTGATACCAGTCTGACTTGTGCAAACATAGGTTGCAAAAATGTTGTTGTGGAATCATGGTGTAGGATGAGAGTAGGTCGCAAAAGTCTCTATTCCTGAAAAATGAGACAAAACACCCTCTTGTTTATATATATATATATATATATATATATATATATATATATATATATATATATATATATATATATATATATATATATATATATATATATATATATATATATATATATAAAATAAAATGACCGTTTTTACAGCCATTTTTCCCTGCTGTGCAGGGGTTTGGCTTTTTGTGAGGCTATGTTTTATGGCCGGATGCCCTTCCTGACGCCAACCCTGGTCGCCTCTTACGACACACAGGGATATGGTACACCTATTCTAACCGGGGCATACACCGGGACCAGTACACTGGCACTCATTTCGCCGACCTCGGAAGGATGACAGGCTGAGTCAACCCCCTGGTGTTAATTCAGCAGCAAACGGGACTTGAACTCAGGACACTGGAATCCCAAGCTGCCACCCTAACCACTAAGCCAACACCAGGCTTGTGTGTGTGTGTGTGTGTGTGTGTATGTATGTATGTATATATATATGTATATATGTATATATGTATGTATATATGTATATATGTATATATATATGTATACATACAACGGGGAAATTAGAAGTGGCCAGATTCCCCTATATATTGGGAGCTGGCTCAAACCACTTCATATCTTGTGTTTTCATACTTGTACCCAACCTTCACATAAGTATGAGCAAAATCTGAGATTGTGTGGTAGGGAAATGTCACTTGCATTGGTTGATTTGACATTGAATGACCCTACACAATGATAAAAAATATGACCGCCTGTCCTGAAGCTCACCTAGATCAGGAGCAACTCGAGGGGGAGCACTCGGTAGAGTGCAAAACCTCCGCCGCCAATACTGCTGGGTCACTTAAGTAAACCTGATATCCTCTTCATTGTAGGTCAAAACGGATCAGACTCTACTGGGCCATGATTGAATAAACTAAACTCGATCGACGCGCATGTAGAAATGCCCAAAAAATAAGATCGAAATTTTTTTGAAAAAAAAGTTGCAAATTTTTTTTTTTTCTTCTCTAACAAATTTTTTTTGTTTTGGAAATCACTTAAAACATGTAGAAATGCAAAAAAAAAAAAAATCAAATATTTTTCAAATAAAATCCAAATTTTTTGGAAAAAAGTTGCAAAATTTTCTAAGTTGTTTTTTTCTCTAACAAATTTATTTTTTTTTTGGTTGGAAATCACTTAAAACATGTAGAAATGCAAAAACAAAAATTCAAATCTTTTTTCAAAATGGCCGCCATAGCGGCCATATTGGACTTTCGACCAAGTCCAAAATCTAATGGCATGATCCTTGGACCATACCTAATCCCCCCACCAGTTTCGTCGAAATCCGTTGAGTTTTTCCGTAATACTGTTCACAAACAAACAAACAAAAAAAAGACAGGGGTGAAAACAGTAACCTCCGTCCATCTTTGATGGGGGGTTAACAATCACTCAAATCGCCTGCAGGACCCCTGTACTCTTATTTTATTATTATTATTATTTTTTGGTTGCTGTGAACAAACTTTCGTACATCACGGGTGATGAAGGTTGTGTGTAGTTTCGGAGAAGAGAGCAAATAACTTTGGGAGGGGTCAAAGCCCCCCCCCCCAGAGACCCCATTAATGAGCAGATTTTAATGCGGTCAATACACCTTCGTTAGGCATCAGATATGAAGCTTGTGGACAGGTTTCATCAAAATCATGTTTGGTTCAAGCGATAATGACTGAAGTGTTCATGGACTGACTCACTGACTGACTTGTGGACACTGCTCGATCGCATAAGCTCACCTGACTAAAGTCCAGGTGAGCTAAAAATACATAATGATAAAGATTACATCCATTAATTACATACTATTGGAACATACCTTTTTAGACCTTTCGAACCCTTTATAGGAACTCTTCAGCCCCCTTAGACCCTTTTTTAAGACTATCCCCTTGGACCTTTTGAACCCTTTCAAGCCTTATTTATTCATTTATGCGTTTTTAATATAGACCTTTTGGAGCTTGAGACCTTGACACCTTTTCAGACCTTTGCCCTTTCGTTTATACTATTTATATCTTTAATTTGCAATCGATGACCTTTCCTTCAGTAAAACCTACCATTTATTTGCCCCACAAAGTACACCACATAAATCCTAGCGAGGGTCTGCAATCTCTGCTTGCTCTTTTTCGGTTTTTTTTCTTTTTTTTTGTAATTGACAATTGTATGTGTACCCTTGTTTTGATTTCCTTTCCACTCTCATCTCTATCCAGCTAACGCAGCATCCATCGAATGCTCCGATCGGACTCGTTCTACTAAAAACTGCATCTGAGGAGCTGGCCTGTCCACGTGAGGACATGAGTGTTGCACGTAAACACGAACTACGGCGCTTGCTGCTTGATCAGGTCCCAACCGTCCTTTCTCTCCTTGCAGGTAGCTTGATTCAAAAGGTGGTGGGGGGTGGGGGGAACCTCTTTGTTTACTTTCCCTTTCCCTTTAATTGCATGCTCTTCCATATTACTTGTGCTTTACAGATATTCTTGAAACTATCTGGGACAAGCACGTTTCATTGAACTCTGTACCTCCACCTTCACCCTTCACTGTCAGCATGGGTCAGTGTTTACCTGATGATCGCATTGTTCCATGTTATACCTTCATCTTTATTCTTATTATTATTATGAGCAGAGGACCTGTCCTACAGGTGATCTTGTTCCAAGCTGTTCCAACATGTTCTTATCACACATACCTTTATTTGGGTGGTGAGTAGGCAGCTGACTCGATTGCTCCCGAAAATAAAACAAGACTAGAACGACGTTGTCAATGGCACACCATCGCATATTCCCGCACGCACTGCTTTGTCCCATTAACGCTCGGTGAAATTTTATTCATTTAAAAATCTATGACAATTTTTTTTTTTAATCAACCCCCATGACCCCAACCCCTCTGGCCTGGCCCCTCGGGGTCATATCAAAAATCCGAAAGTGTTGTGCACTTCCCCATACATACATCTACAATGTCCCAAAGTTTCAAGTTCCTATTTCAAACGGTGTAGGAGGAGTTACAGGGTAAGACAGACGGACGGCGGAGACAATCACAATATTCCCGCTTTTCTTAGAAAGCGTGGGAATAATAACCCAAGTTACATGCATGAAGTAAAAACATGCTCACTGCCTATAATTCAAAACACCTCACTGCACTGGAAAACGTGGGAGCAGCAATACTGTTCTGTATTATAAAGGGTGAGGACTTGTAAAACCCTTTCCCACTGAGATACACATTTATTTAGATAATTTGCCTCACCCCCCCCCCCTCCCCCAAGACCACAACTCCCCTCTGCACTATTTTGGGGTTATGCTGATCCTATGTAGCAAGTCTTGATGTAATTGACCCAGAACTGTATGAGTGGGCATATTAAAAATAAAAAAAATGTGACAAACAAATGCACAAACAAACATTGGTCCGTGAGTTATAGTAAGGGTTATTTTCCAACTGTTGATAATTACATGGAATGAGTAACTTTGCTGCTGGCATCTCCTGCACGCAGGAGAGTTGCTGGGGAGTCTATTCCACATGCCGGATGGCGGTCGCTTCTTCACGCAACCTGTGCCGACACTGGATCGCGACAGCCAGCACGTTTGTAGCTTGACGCTGGAGTGCCTCGTACACCTCTTCAGCTGGATCCCGTTGTCCACTAGTATTAGCCCTCAGCTGCTCGCCACCATCTTTCATTTTGCACGCTTGGGTTGCGATGGGGGAGGCACCGAGAAGGCCTCGGTAAAGTGTGTGTGTGTGTGTGTGTGTGTGTGTGTGTGTGTGTGTGTGTGTGTGTGTGTGTGTGTGTGTGTGTGTGTGTGTGTGTGTGTGTGCGTGCGTGCGTGCGTGCGTGCGTGCGTGCGTGCGTGCGTGCGTGCGTGCGTGCGTGCGTGCGTGCGTGCGTGCGTGTTGCGCATGCGCATGATTTTCTACATGATAGCTTAACTTACTGCTCATTTCTTCATTTTCACTGAGACTGCTTCCCCCCGAGCCCCACTAATAATGACTGTGACATGTATATGGCTCTGGAATTGAGGGAATGTACTTAGTTGAATAATATTCTTTGAAATGCTTATCTCTGGGTTTCATTTATATTACAATGTGGGTTGATTAAAAAATATATATATTTGTTTTTTTTTGACAAAACCAAGGTTCTTTCTCCATTTAATTCCAGTCGGTTGCGATTGGTGCTTGACCTTCCTCTGGTTTCTTCGTTGACATTTATAAGAGTTTCGACTTCCTCTTCCTGTTTGTACACTTTTAGTAAACTTTGTGCAGAATTTACAATATTGAACCTGCAATGAATGTTATATAGTATACAGATATATATATATATATACATTTTTTTTCCTCCACATGTTTTACATCTCCTTTTCATCAGTCTTGTACATAAAGAAGGTGAATAACGACACGTGTCCTACTCTGGTTCAAATAGTTAAGGGTGCCTCTATTTTCTAGTCATTGTGGGAGTTGCACTTTGTTGCTACAGTGTAGGTATTCATTCCCTGAAGTGCAGTGATAAACATTACCGGACCTCTTCGTTACCTCTCTCATACATGGAGAAAGACGAGGTTGTTTTATATTTATTTTATTTGTATATAAAGTCGAGGCTCACGGAAGCAGTAGAACACAATGGATCAGGATGCAACATAACAAAAGAACAGCAGAAGAAGGGGGAAATGCCAACAGCAGGACTGAGGGACAAAATAAATGGAGACTGGTAAGGATGTAAAAAAAATAATAATAAAATAAACGGAGAACAAGGGATCCGCGGGTAAGGATGAGAACTAGAAGGTGCAATGATGTCAACATGGACAAGATGGATAAAGAAGCAAAATTTTGTGGGTGGGGGAATGTTCCTTTGTATCATGCTGTCGATCGTCGCATGATTGGTCCTTGTATCCGAGGCTCTTCCTGTCGTGTGTCAGGCTCTGGGCGTGTTGGCGATGAGCTGCGTGAACGAGCTGATGTCCAAGAACTGTGTTCCGTGCGAGTTTGAGGAGTACTTGTTGCGCGCCTTTCAGCACACGTTCTACCTTCTGCAGAAGATCACGAAGGATGCGAAGGGCAGCACGGTGCGAGCACGTCTTCAAGACCTTGACGAAAAGTGAGATTTATTTATTTATATTTCCTTTCTCACCGAGGCAGACGTTCCACCACCAAGTGCATGAAGAATGTGCAAAGCAGTAAATTTTACTGTGTGCATGAAAAGGTTCAATGTTGTCTCCGATTTGGACCCAAACTTGGTCATCAGCGCTTGGTGTTCAATTGGATTTCCGAAATGGTCTTGTGCCTTCAGTTGATGCATTCTGATTGGGCTTTTGGAATTTGATTTGAAGCAAGCTAATTGACATTCCTCATATGTTTGTATTTATTAGCTCCACCACCAAAGCTGAAGGAGGTCATGTTTCTGTCTGTCTTTTTGTTTGTGTACAGGATATCTCAAAAAGTTGTGGACGGATTCGGACGAAACTTGGTGGACATGGGTGTGTGACTAGGAAGAAATGATTCAGTTTTGGTGAAGATTCGGATTCGGATCCAGATCTGATAATTTTTAAAGTAGTTCTTCACCATTGAGAGATGGGCTGAAACCAATATATAGCACAATTTCTCAAAAAGTGGTCAGCGGATTCAGACAAACTTGGTGGGCAGGTTGGGTGTGTGCCCACGACGAATTGATTCGATTTTGGTGAAGATCCGAATCCAGATCCGCCTACTCGAATTTTTTTGAATGTGCTTCTTCACCATTGAGAGATAGAGCTCAAAAACCATATATTATATAGCATGATATTTCAAAAATGTATTGAGCCAGATATGTTCTCGTGGATTAGGCATTACAGGGTAGACGTATGTCCTCTACCGAATGCCCTTCTCGTTTATTTTAGCAGTGCTTCAATAACACTTTTAAAAAACTCCTCAGGTCAGGACACATTTGATTTATAGAGACCCTTTCTGCAACACACGAACCTGGTCCTTGTAGTCTTTGCAGAACGCCCAGCAAGCTTTGTTTTACCATGTGAACCTGTCTTGGAACCCTCTTCCTATTTCTTCTTCACCTCCAGTAACATAATATAATCACATTATTGTGATGGGATTTGGAGGATGAAAAATGACTGTCCAGGAAAAATACAACCCCCTACCAATTGGGCAATTGCCCTGAAATATTGCTCTGCCACATTATTGTAATGTGTGGTCAACGTTGCAATAAGAAGAAAAAAATAAAATAAAATTTGGGTCGACATCACAATAAATGCAGTTTTTAATGAAATTGATGTTATAACGGCACTGTGGACAATTGAGCGTGGGGAGAGTTGCGGAGCTTGTCTTGTTGCTCAGCCCTTTCCGCATCACATTCAAAGGTGATGTCTTTGTCATGCAGAACTAATTGAGTTCAAGTATTTATATTCTGTACGCATAATGGAAATTGATGTACAGAGGGCACAGTTACCATGGGATTATGCTTGGTGTAAGTAATCGTTGTACAATCTTGTACGGCCTCAAGGAAATGAGGTCATTTGTCCCATCATTGCCGTGGTGCATTCTTGGGTTGATTTTTATTTTTTTTATTTTTTATTTTTGCTACAGCTTTGAACATCAATCTTCTTGATGGTTTACTAAAGTCTAAATACAGTAACCCAACTTGTTTGGACAAAGGGCACCTATCATCTACTTTGAGCCTGCCTCACCAGTGGGTACACAGACCTTGGTACGGCCTCGGCTTTGTCCCATTCAGAGAAATTGCAGGCTGTCTGAGATGAGGAATTGGGAGCCTGATTGCTCGGTCAGAAGCTTCGCCGTTTTTGAGCTCAGCCTTCAATCCCACACCACACAAACCTTGGCTATAGTAATTCTCTAATGGCAGACCGACAAATGACGTGCATTTGCTTGCTTGTTATAATCCTGCTGAAGCCGTGGCCATTTGGATGGAGATGTACCATGTTCAATATAATTTGCATTGCAAATTGTCCCATGTGTGGACATCCGTCAGCAAAAGGATTTTCCATATGTAGCAGAGTCTTTCTTGGGGAGAAATATGTGATTGGTAGAAGCAAAAGGGTTTTGCTTCTTACGACCCCACCACATTCCCAGCCACGGTGACACGTACTGTGCCGCCATGACTGCTCTCTTCTCGGTGTTTGCAGGGTCTGCAAAGACTCCTAGCAGCTGCAGTAGGTAATTCCGCCCTCCCCTCCCCCATCACTTTTATCATCTTCTCAAATACCATTTCGAGCTCTCGGAGCTTATTAATTTTATTTCCATTTGTCCCTGTAAGGGCACTGATTTAATAATGTTTTCTCTTCCTTCTTCCCTCTTCCCTTGTTTGCCACAATACTTCTTCCTGGGCCATTCCCTTGTGCCCCCAAAACAGTTACTTGGAAAGGTTCACAGAGTTCCTTCGGTTATTTGTGAACGTACACCTTCGCAGAGTGGAATCCAGCTCACATTTTCCCGTGGTTGAATTCCTCGCGCTCCTCTTCAAGTACACGTTTAATCAGGTGGGTGAGCTTTCTGAGCTTGGTTTGAATGTTGCCTGTTCGAAAAGCCTGTTCTCCTTCTTAGTCCGTGCATCCAATGACAAACTCTTTCCAGCCGACCAATGAGGGGTACTTCTCATGCCTTGACATATGGGCGACGTTCCTGGATTACCTGAGCGGGAAGATGAAAAACCGTTCTTCAGACAAGGAAGCCGTGCTGGCAAGGTGAGATTGTGATAGCTTTGTGATTAACTGCAAACATCCCCATCGCCACCCCCCCCACCCCCTTGTCTGTGTCGACTCTGCTTCACAAGGAAATGAGAAGCAGGTGGAGGTCATTCAGCTAATCGTGCCTGTGCCACGTCAACACCACATCAATTTTTCAACACCAGATCAAAACAAGAAAATGCTGGTTGGAGTATGTCCAGAGCGGTTGTTTTGCAACACCGGGGTGGAACACATTGGCTTATGTCTGAAGCCAGTGAGCAGATTCGGGAGGTTGAGTCGTAATGTATACAAGAGTGTAAAATGGAAACAAGTGTGTAGAGAAACAGCGTATGTCGAGGTTTTGCTGTACTCCAAACACCATACAAAAATAGGACTACTGGCCCTGTAGTTTGTCTGGGTCCTGGCGTAATTTGGTAGCATTCTGATTGGTGTGTCTGGAGAATAAGATTTTTTTTTTTGAAGAAATTTGCTGTCCTCCATTTTGACCGACTTAGAGTCGCGTGACCGGACCGAGCTTTGCAATCCCTGTTACCAGTCAGGAGCGGGAACATTACTGCCAAGTTTCAGTCGGATCAGCCCAGCGGTTTGGCCGGAGAAGTTGTAAAAGGAGACGGACGGACAGACGGTACGCAATGACAATACCTTATCAGGAATTTAAATTCCAGATAAGCTAAGAATAACAAATGAATGGAGGTGACCAGTGAGTTTGGATTTTGGGAGTTTCACAAGAAGGTGGTTACTGCCACACTGACTGCGTCCTGCAGAACCCTGGGGGGGGGGGGGTGGAAGAGCAGACAGAAAGTGGATAGAGCTTGGAAAGGGCTATGGGTGCAAGACCAGAAAGGAGGTAGTAGAAGACAGAGTTATTGTTTATATTTGCTGATGGGATATGTTTATCGCATCAGTTTTTGTCAGCCAGACCTTTTATGCACTTCTATGTTACAGCAAGTGCACGTCTCCTGATAACTTTTTGTCGTCGTCCGATACATGAAGCATTGGCTTTGCCGAAGCAGTTTCTTGGCTGGTGTTGCAATCTGACGCAGGATACACGACTGAGTTTGGAGGAATTTTGAATTTGACCACTGCCTTTGAATCCACATGGAATATGTGCAGGCACAAGTAAGGCAATTTAATTAATTTCTTTTACTTTAACACGTCGCCCCGTTAAGCCAATCACACATGTAAGTTCTTCTTTTACACTTCATCCCATCCTATCGATCTTGACTCAAACGTGTTTCCAAATTCCCTTTCATTTCAGGGAAACGCAGTTTGCAGCTGGAATGGTCAATCCTGATGCAACAGTGATTTATTTTGATGAACCCTGTTCAATCGTCGAAGCGGAGACGCACTCACTGTTCCCGTTCTCAGTCTCGCTTTCTTCGTTCAACCTCCCTTTTCCCAATTGCATCTCTCACTTGTCATAGGTACAGAGATGCACTGCCAGCACTGATGGTGGAGGTTTTGCGTCGTGTGCAGTTCCGCTTCAACCAGTCCGAGCTCGAGGAGCTGGATGATGAAACCCCTGATGACGATGTGAGTGTGGGCTTCGAGGCTCATTTGGTGGACTGTTTGGAGAGTTTAACTGCTTCCATTATATCATGGAACTCTTACAGAAAAGCAATGTTTGTTTTTTGTTTGTTAAATTTGTTCTTCTTTCAGTGTTTTTCGATTAATCCCTTTGTATTCCATTAATCATCACTGCACACACACGTTCAGGATCGGACCGAATGGCAGCATTTCTTGCACCAAAGCCTGGAGATCGTGGCTCGGGTGGCAGAGCTATTGCCAGAGCAAGCTTTTTCCATTGTGGTGAGATTATTTCAGAAAATTCTATTGATCTCCATCCTTCTGACAATTTAATTTATTCATCCAGAAGTTATTCAATGTAAACTTCAAAATTTCCATCATGATTGGCTTGTGATGCACTGTTCACTGTTTCAATGTCTTGGTTACAAACTGTGCTGCAGTTGTCTGCTCATGGACAAGCAATGTCAAAGGTTTTGAATTAAATGACTTTCGTAGCTAGTTGTGCCATTTAATGTTCTGTCCCCTTGCAGTCCCCGTTGCTCCGTGAAAACCTGAACATCTACCTGGGCCTTCAGCAATTTGTGGTGCCTTCAAGGTCAGGTCAGTATTTTTTAAATTTTAATTATTAGTATTTATTTTTAGTTTTGTCTACATATTCATGACAGGAGTAACTCTTGCCTGAACTTTCTGATACGAGACTTTCAAAATGACCTTTGAATGCTCACGAGCCTTTTTGCTCATGCGCTGCGCGTATTTACAATGACTCGGCTTGGCTCGACAGGCACGTTTAATGTACCATTGCTCGTGCAAAATTCGTAAATCAAATTGTCCTTTTGACAAAATTTTAAGCTTTTAGATAAAATGGTGAACCACAATTGTTGTGTTGGTGAATGCACTTTGGACTCGTGAGAATGTCAGAAATAAATGAAATTTCCATGTTTGAGAGGAGTCCAGTTCATACCTTTTCCTGTTTATACAAGCGAGCAAAGGCAGTGGCTCTCACACACTCACATACATACATACATACACACATACACACATACATGCGTTGTTATATCCATTTGGATTTCAGGAGGTGGGAGGAAGTTCGCCCAGAACTCAAAATATCCATCTCCTTTTTTGGTAAAGGATCATGATTCATGAACAAAACTGTGAAACTTCGTTCTCATTGCCTCGTTCCAAGGGCTTGACTTAAAATCTTCACTGAACCTCTGGCAGCCTCCACTTGTAGCTCGTTTGGAGTGATATTCCCCTGAATGATTTTTAAACACTCATTAAGGGTTCTCATTGCTGGAGCTCTGACTATGACTGGTACAATTTCAGCTTTCTTCAGTTTCCAAATCCTCTTGATCTCATTTTTCAGATCCTGGCATTTGGTCATTTTCCTGATTTCTGGAGCATTTCATCCAAAGTCATTGGGAACTGAAACCTCGATTAACAATACTGACTTTTCCTTTTTTTGCGTTTGATCACCATGTCCTGACGCAGTGCTTTGTTTGCATTGTCCACACTTGATGGGATCATCTTGTCATACGTGAGCATTTTATGTTGATTATCAAGGATCACATTTGGTTTGTGTTTCCATGATTGTTTTGGGACCGGGACTCTCTCACTCCAAATTTTCTTCCAGCCATCACATACAGCCGTTAATAAAGATTAACGTTTGTGAACGTCTCCCTGAGATGACTATATATATATATATATATATATATATATATATATATATATATATATATATATATATATATATATATATATATATATATATATACAGTGGGGAGAACAAGTATTTGATACACTGCCGATTTTGCAGGTTTTCCCACTTACAAAGCACGTACAGGTCTGTAATTTTTATCATAGGTACACTTCAACTGTGAAAGATGGAATCTAAAACAAAAATCCTGAAAGTCACATTCTATGATTTTAAATAATTAATTTGCATTTTATTGCATGAAATAAGTATTTGATCACCTCCCAACCAGTAAGAATTCTGGCTCTCACAGACCTGTTAGTTTTGTCTTGAAGAAGCCCTCCCATTCTCCACTCATTACCTGTATTAACTGCACCTGTTTGAACTCGTTATCTGCATAAAAGACAGCTGTCCACACTCAATCAATCAGACTCCAACCTCTCCACAATGGGCAAGACCAGAGAGCTGTCCAAGGACATCAGGGACGAAATTGTAGACTTGCACAAGGCTGGGATGGGCTACAGGACAATAGGCAAGCAGCTTGGTGAGAAGGCAACAACTGTTGGCGCAATTATTAGAAAATGGAAGAAGTTCAAGATAACAGTCAATCTCTCTCGGTCTGGGGCTCCATGCAAGATCTCACCTCTTGGAGCCTCAATGATCATGAGAAAGGTGAGGGATCAGCCCAGAACGACACGGCAGGACCTGGTCAATGACCTGAAGAGAGCTGGGACCACAGTATCAAAGAAAACCATAAGTAACACACTATGCCGTCATGGATTAAAATCCTGCAGCGCATGCAAGATCCCTCTGCTCAAGCCAGCGCATGTCCATGTCCATCTGAACTTTGCCAATGACCATCTGGATGATCCAGAGGAGGAATGGGAGAAGGTCATGTGGTCTGATGAGACCAAAATCGAGCTTTTTGGTTAAAACTCCACTCGCCGTGTTTGGAGGAAGAAGAAGGATGAGTAAAACCCCAAGAACACCATCCCAACCGTGAAGCATGGAGGTGGAAACATCATTCTTTGGGGATGCTTTTCTGCAAAGGGGACAGGACGACTGCACCGTATTGAGGGGAGGATGGATGGGGCCATGTATCACGAGATCTTGGCCAACAACCTCCTTCCCTCAAAAAGAGCATTGAAGATGGGGCGTGCTGGGTCTTCCAGCATGACAACGACCTGAAACACACAGCCATGACAACTAAGGAATGGCTCCGTAAAAGCATCTCAAGGTCCTGGAGTGGCCTAGCCAGTCTCCAGACCTGAACCCAAAAGAAAATCTTTGGACGGAGCTGAAAGTCTGTGTTGCCCAGCGACAGCCCTGAAACCTGAAGGATCTGGAGAAGATCTGCATGGAGGAGTGGACCAAAATCCCTGCTGCAGTCTGTGCAAACCTGGTTAAGAACTGCAGGAAATGTCTGATCTCTGTAATTGCAAACAAAGGTTTCTGTACCAAATATTAAGTTCTGTTTTTCTGATGTATCAAATACTTATTTCATGCAATAAAATGCAAATTAATTATTTTAAAAACTTACAATGTGATTTTCAGGATTTTTGTTTGTGATTCCGTCTTTCACAGTTGATGTGTACCAATGATAAAAATTACAGACCTCGACTTGCTTTGAAAGTGGGAAAATCTGCAAAATCGGCAGTGTATCAAATATTTGTTCTCCCCACTGTATATATATATTGTTACGGCTGTGGAAATTCGCAATACACCATAAAGGGTCCTTAGATCAGTTATGACGATAAGTAATTGTGTAGTTAGATTTCCCCACCGTTGTTTAAAGGGAATTTCCATGTTCACAGGGCTGTGATCCTTTGAGTTAGCTGTTTTTCTTTTCTCTATCATTATTTTGGACCAATCATCCCCCAACAACCAAATCGCCACCACCAACATCATTCCCAAACAACTACAACTCAAACACCACCACCTTCGTCTCTTTACCTCCACAACTTCATCCCGCAAACATCGCTTCACCGCCATTCTCAAACGACGCCCGCCAACAACCAAACTCCCACCACCTCCGCCTTTCTACCACAAGTCGTGCCATTGGCTGTGAATGCGTTCCTTTCGCCTCAAAAAGCGGATCAGGAATGCTTCACGCCCCCTTTTCATCCGCCCAATGGCTGAGCATCGGGTGGTGTGGCCCCGCCTCCGAACCCGCAGTGATCCAGATATTTGCATAGACAACCCTCCCCCGGGCTATTTGAGCGCAAGCACGGCGCTGCTCGCGGCAGAAAAGTCAAGTCTGGAGAGCGCAGAAAAGGTGGCAGTCTGGAAGGTCTGGAGAGTGCGGAAAAGTGGGAGCAGTGGAGTGGCAGCAGCAGTGTCGGCGGGGCAGTCATGTCTGCAGTGTCGGCGGGGCAGTCGAGTCGGGAGACGGAGCTCGAAGCCGACGGGAAAGGCAGACGGGGAGCGCCGGAGAGAGCTCGCCAACCACTCCAGGGGCACGAAGCCAGGCGCAGCTACTCTGACATCGCGGCTTGCCCGCCATCGCGCCACGAGGGCGCGGGTAAGACCCTTCGGTCTCGTGGACCTGGCCGCTCCTTCAGGTTCCACGCGCATTAGGCCCACGGGCCCAGTCTGACTCCCTTGTCTATGAGGGGGTCTTTTCTTGCTTTTTCTTTGAATGCGTGTTGTGGCGCCGAGTCCCGTAAGT
>NC_140977.1:53416620-53439120 GCF_056783735.1 Eptatretus burgeri
ATCATGAACCTTGGATTTGAATCTGTACACCAAACAGAATGGGTATATCAACCCAATGATGACGTTTTTGGAGGACTGCGTGTAAGCCTTCCTGGAAGCCAATTCCGTGCCAAATGGAGAATCTTTAATGTGATTATAAACGCTGCCCGTTTCCACCCAAATATTCCCAAGTGCAAGGAGATGGATTTTGCCAGCAGGATACAGCAATTCACAGTGACATCTTTGTCTGACATTACACTTTGTGACCAGTGTTTTTGGCAGCGACACTTTCTATTTGGGATCGACAACCACTCTTTGCGGAGGAAGGGATTAATATAACTCGCAGAGTAGCTGCCCGATGGTTGATCGTGTTCCAAGCGTGCAACACGTTCTTCCGAGACGTCCATTTATTTGGGTGGTGTATGAACAACAGACCGCTGCCTCGATCGCTCCCGAAAATAATAAAAATCCAGGTTGCGTATGCGAAGCGATAACATGCGTACTGCTTGTGTGCATATGTAATACATCGTGGTGAGATAGCTCGGATAATTCCAACTGTACCCACCCTCCCCCCCCCCCCCCCCAAAGGAAGAAAATGCCAAGATGGGGTGAATTGTTTTTTTCAAAACTTGATGGAATCAAACGAAACTTGCACGTGCACCACTTCAGGGTCCCTGAAAGTTTCAGCTTCCTCGGTCAAATCCTCTCTGGAGTAGAAGAAACATACATACATACATACATACATACATACATACATACATACATACATACATACATACTTTCCCTCCATGATGCAGAGATTTGTGGTTCGCTTGAAATGACTTATCTGCCAAACTACCACATTTTGGAGACGTGTTTGTCCTGATGCTCCCCCAGGCAAGGGCACATGCAATGCAATTGATCCATGCACTTGGGTTGTATGTGCAGAAGTCTTTCCCAGAGAGTGCTTGGATTGTACCCAGAGAGTACCCGCCATTGTGCCTGGATTCGCCAAATTGTAACAATTGAGGCCGAGTTGTGTTGACCGCTACATCATGTGCTGCTTGCTGTTTTTTTTTTTGGGCTTAAACGGTCGCTGTGCATTGGAACGAAAATCAAACACTTTGCCACTTTCAGTGCAAACTGCAACTTTTAAATAAATAATATAATTGTGTACCTTCGGAGTTCCGAGGTGCAGTCGTGATGCGAATGTCACTGCATGCTGGCGATTTTTCTGTAAAGTACTTCCGCATTATTTTTCTTTTGTTAATTTGCCCTTCATCATGCCATGATCAGGTCCAGGTACTTGTTTTCCGCTCTCTGTCAAACTCCTTACTGCTGCCATGGCCTGGCGTTCCTGACGGTGAGCAACAGTGGGACTCTCGCTCACGCAACTATGATGCCTTAGCGTGTACTCTTACATCTAGCTACCGGACCCTGCGTGAATGTACCACCCAACTTGACCAAGGTACGCACACATATCACGATTTATGACCATTTATGAAAGGTTCCACCACACTTTAATTGTAATCCCTTATTTGATGGATAAATATGGCTTGGTTCCATTTTATTTTTTGGGGTGTGCAGGGGGACGGGGGGGTCTCACCTGCTCTCGGGCAGCATCCATGGTCGCCATATTGCTTGTTATATTTACTTTTAACTGCATTGATTTAGATTTGTAATGGAGTCGTAACATGTTGCGTTCTCACAAGTCGTGATATTTTATCCGATGCTGTTGCTGTTCCTCGAGCCCAGGAGCTGCACCTCACCACGGAGTACACTTGGCTGTCTGTGATTTTGGCAATTGCTTGGGTTATAGCAGGGATGTTTCTCAATCCCCCACCCTGAGCAGCCAAGCCGGCCGTGCTTCGGACGCTGGCCTTGCTTCGAGACCTGGTGGAGAGTGTGACCAGCGAAGCTCAACGGCCAAAGCAGATCTGTTATCATGCCATTGAAGGAGTGGTCCACACCACGCTTATGCTCCTCCCAGCCTTCATCACCCAACCTGGTGTGCCTTGCGTATTTTTGTGGTCTGTGCTGTGCCTTTGTGGTCTCTCTTTTTGGGTTGGACATGCATTGGTCAACAGCACTTTCAATCCTCTAAATGAGGGTTATTGTTGAACAATAATGATTTCAAAATGTCTAAATTTATCTGCCTCTTTTTATTACCTCCACCACCAAAGGTGAAGGAGGTGGTTTTCACCCCTTTCTGTCTTTGCTTGCTTGCTTGTTTGTTTGTCTGCTTGTGTGTTGGATATCTCAAAAAGTTGTGGATGAATTCAGATTAAATCTTGTGGACAGGTTGGGTGTAGCAAGGACGAACTGATTGGGTTTTGGTGAAAATCCGAATCTGGATCTGGATACGAGAATTATTTATATTTTTTAAAGTGATTCTTCATTGAGAGATCTAATGGGGCCAGAAACGATGTAGTATTGTATGGCATGATATTTTTAAAAATGTAATGGGCCTGATATGTTCTCATGGATCAGGCATTGCGTGGCAGAGGTATGTGCTCTACTGAGTGCCCTTCTAGTTTTCGAATGTGTTTGTTTATTTAATTTTATTGTCGGAGAAAAAGGTTTAACGAACCAGATTGTCCTCCGTGGTCAAATCTTCCAATTTTGGCAGCCATCTCTGTGTTTCAGATATCATGGACGAGGTCCTTGCCTTCTTTCTCACACTCTTCCAAAGCCTCAAAGTGCAAATGGGAGCTCCTTTCACGGAACAAATGCTTCAGACGTTCTTAAGCATGTTCACCAGGTGAGGCGTTGTGTTCCTTGACCACAGATTTTATTTTATTTCTATCATAACAGAGTGATGCTCATGTACTTTAATTTTAATGTCGTAAGTGTAAGGTGGTGACCTCTTGGTTTAAAATGCAAGAGTAACATCCTGCTGCTTCTGGGTTAAAATCCAGCTGAACATGGCAATATTTAACAGGGTTAGATCTTCAGTTGTTTTTTTTGTTTTTTTCTCACTGGCAAGCTCGATCGTTGAGAGAAAAACCTCAGTGGTCCTCAGAAAAATGTTTCTGTGAATACAAGTAAATGTATTGTTGTGGTTCGAGGTTCGACGCAAGAGCGGGTTGCTAATCAACCACGAGCGCCAATTGGTACCGCCAATCCTGGCAGGGTTTTCACGACTTAGTGCGTTACCTTTCGTTTGGGCAACTGCTCAAAGGGGGTTTCGTACACTCGGATTACTGCCAAGCGATACAGTGAGTGTACGCCGGCGAACGAGCAAATCACGTGGGGGTAGAACTTCCCAGCTAATGCTACGTGTGGACTCCACTGGACCAATGGAGGAAAAGACTTTACCAACTGGGTACATTTATAATACTAACAGTTTATTTCAGCAAGGGCGAGGAAAGGTATGTGTACAATAAGCAATGGGTTTAATACAAAATATCCATACAGCAGGGAAACGAGGATTGGTGAGGTGCGGCAAAATAAGTAGTTATCCACAAAAGATGACTCGCTGCAGCGCTCAACCGATCTAATACTTGCACGGTCTTATCTATGCGAACATTACAGGCGCCAATTGGTACCGCCAATCCTGGCAGGGTTTTCACGACTTAGTGCGTTACCTTTCCTTTGGGCGACTGCTCAAAGGGGGTTTCGTACACTCGGATTACTGCCAAGCGATACAGTGAGTGTACGCCGGCGAACGAGCAAATCACGTGGGGGTAGTACTTCCCAGCTAATGCTACGTGTGGACTCCACTGGACCAATGGAGGAAAAGACTTTACCAACTGGGTACATTTATAATACTAACAGTTTATTTCAGCAAGGGCGAGGAAAGGTATGTGTACAATAAGCAATGGGTTTAATACAAAATATCCATACAGCAGGGAAACGAGGATTGGTGAGGTGCGGCAAAATAAGTAGTTATCCACAAAAGATGACTCGCTGCAGCGCTCAACCGATCTAATACTTGCACGGTCTTATCTATGCGAACATTACAGGCACCATCAGAAACGCTCCTGAGGAGAGATAAGAGAGAGTACGAGGTGTTTACAAGGTTGGCGTACCTGCGCAAACCCAGTCGCTGAGGAGGGGTAAAGAGGAGGAAAACTGAGGGTGTCTAAGGTGTGTGGTTGAAGGAGGTGCAAAATGAGGGTGCGGTGATGTGCAGACAGGAAACTGTAAAAGCTGCGGAACAGTGGGCCCGTGTAATCGCTGATGCTCTCTTTATTGAATATGCTTCTGCAGACGAGATGAACAGGAAAGAAGAACATGTGAGAATATGGGCTTCATGATGTGTGAGGAAGTCTGTAAATGTTACTGCGAATGCTCTAATAACTGCGCTTGGCCTGGTGCCTGGTTCTCTCACTTGTCCAGCTCCTCTCCGTTCCACCGCTCTGCCAAGCTCTGTCTGTAGAGCCACAAACCAAGAACCGACCAAAAATGCCCGTCTGTGTGGAACGCATGTGTTTTATAATCCCCTGGCGAGGGAGGAGTTTCGTATCTGATCAAACTGGTCGATAGGTAGTTCTCAGTGCCCCCATTGGCATACGGACAATTACCATGGCGCTGGTCCTGATCATGCGAGGGTACGGCCATGAAAATGGCCCCATTAGGCTCTGGGCTGTGCTACACAGCTGAGCTCTGTAATTAACATTGGACTTGGGTGTTTGGTCACGCTCTCCGTGTGCGAACGTGCGCCACACACCAAATGGGGGCCGTAATTTAACGGCATGCTTGGGCTACCGACATGATGGTGAATGGAGTCGGCGCACACTGGCACTCCAAGTGGGGTGTCTGCACATCCAGATTCCAGCATCGGCAATGGCATGCCGTGCTGTCCCGTTCCATGGCAGTCCCAAAAGGGAGTGGCTGTCATTGGTGGTAACCGTGGTTGAGGCTATGGTAGTGTCAACATAGCGGTGAGTTCTGGCATGGTGGTTCCTGTTTGTGGTTGTGGTTGTGATAGTTTGCGGTGGCTGTTTGTTATGGTTGTTGGTTACGTTGAAGGCCTCAATGACGACTGACTGTAGGTGAGCTTGGATGACAGTTAGATGGTGTGGTGGTCAAAACAAAGGAGTCGTGATGGTATATGAAATGGTGAAGGTCATGGTGAAATGCCCATTGAGTTAAGGGGCGCGGTTCGAATGGCTTTGGCTCGTGTCTGCTATTTGAAGTGCTTGTATGCACGTATGAAGGAAAGGCTCGTGTGCAGAGTTATGGTGGGAAAAGGAGGAGAAAAGCCTGCCTAATCCCACACAACTCGTATGACATGTAAATCCATTACACATAAAGGAAGGGCTATATAAAATGAATAATGATTAAATAACTCTCTCAGGAATCGCTCTATGTTGTGTGCCATTGCCTTGGGGAGTGATGGTTATGCAGAACAGTCACAATATTACGTTTGTAAAGGGATGGGTGGTAGATATAATTTCAGAACAGTTAGATATGTTTCGGTTAGTCTTGCCAATCTCGATGTATCAAGTCGGGAAATGGTAAGTTAAGGATTGTCCTGTTTAAATGTGCATCATACAAGGGGTGATGTCTTGTCAATAACGAGACAGGGTTTAAGCCGAAGAAATTGTGCATGAATCCTTCTGTGACCTCACCGAGGTCGGCTGCTGAGTGTGGCCATGTGAAAGAGAGTGGTGGGGAGCATCCAGTGAATGAGGGGAGGGGTTTTCAGGCTCTCGGTGTTTTGCGTGCTCTTGGGAGAGTTGGTTCGCCCTCAGAGGAGAGGGACATTTTTGGTGCTCCTGAGAGGAACGGATTGCCTGCTTTTGTTCCTGCTACATCCTGTTCGTCATCCTGTTCGTCATCCTGCCTCATTGCTTTCTCGCCCGTTTCATTGCTCCTGCTCATGTGCGTGTTTGTCGCATGCCTCGTCTGCTCGCCTTTTTGTCGTTCCTGCTTCGTCGTGCCTGCTTCGACGTCTTCAGAGATGAGGCCTCACCCGCTTTTTCGTTTCCCTCCCCACCCGTGCTCGGATCTGGTGTGTGGCACGAGATAAAATATCGTTATGGTTCATCACGGGATTAACGCTTCCTGCCGTAGCGTGGTCGATATTAATTACCCATTGATGCTACAATATTGTTCGGTTTGGTCTTTTGTTTGCATTTCCAAGGCAACACTGCTCCCTTGTCTGTCCCTGGCTATATCTTTTTTTAATGGATGTCCGGACGAGCCACTTGGGATTTTCTTGTCTTTGGGTGTTATCACTGTGCTCTGGTTGGTGGACTCATACTCAGATCGATCCCTGTTAAAGATGTGGATTCTAATCTTCTGGAAACTGAGCCTGTCTCTTACCATGTCATTGTTGTGGTGTCTGTGAAAACCCAGACCTTCAGGTGGGTTTGTGAGGATGAGGGGGGGGGAGATAGTTCAACCTTAATGCTTGATATGATGGAAATGTGGTGCAAATCCACACTTTAGGATTGACTCTTAATGTCCTCACGGCTTCTTGGGAAGGACCCCAAAAGGTTCCTGAGATAGCAGTGCCCCTCCACCTCCCAGAATTATCCTCCGAAGAAAGAAAATAATAGAAGACACCCATCAACTATATTCTGAGCACTCGACTCTAATTATATTTTTTATATATTTTCAATCTGCAGGCAGCAATTGGCAGAGAGTGTGGAATTAGAAGGTGGTGCAGGTGAGCAGGTGGTCGTGAGATTGCTGAAGATCCTGCAGGTGGTGGTACAAGAACCTGGTGCTGCATTCCGCTCCTTCCTGCCCAGCATCCTCACCCTGTGCCTCGAACAGCTTTACCCCCTCGTTTCACCCGTAAGCAAGCCTTTGGTTTGTGTGACCATGACAGCATGGCCTACGTTTTGAGGCAACCCTTGCAGTTTTGTGGATAAACTATATTGACCCCCACTGAATCCATTTATCATTAAAATCCCTTCCAGCATCCATCACCTTCCATCAAGGTGGAACTTTACGAGTTGCTGTATCTGGTGCTTCAGCACAACTGGCGCCACTTCTTCCGTGCAACGGTGCTTGCCAAGGTGGGCCGTTGCCGCACCGATACGGCCGAGGAAGTTGTGGAGCATCAGTCACACTTTGTGGCCATAATGCAGGTGGTTTGTTGTTATTTATTTATTTATTTATTTATTACTGTCGTGGAGTTCTGTTACTAGAAACACGTCTTGTTGCAATGAATTTCTTTAACGAATGGTATTTTTTCGTGTTTAATAAGGTTTTGTTTACTGTAAAGTAATCACTTTTTGCATTGATATAACTTTCGTGCTTTTCACGGTCAAGGACTTTCAGCGAAAGTTGAGTCGCATGAATAAATATTCCTTGTTGTATCCGTGAAACGGTAGACCAGTCCATGCTCCACCGATTTCAACCGCTGGTCGCGCAATTTTGGTTCTCGTCTCATTGGCGTATTCGCCATGCTTTCTGTTTTGAAAACCAACAACGGTTTTGGCAACTTTGTTTACAAGTGCTTTGCATGGTCCCTATCTGCTTCCTCTAATGCATCACAGTTGAGGGAAATTGGCGGTTTGGTAATCGTTTATTTCCACGCACACGTGGTGAGATTGAGTGAATCTCTTGACAAAATGATTGAGAACGATTCGAATAAAAACTTCACATTTGCATAACACTGCCTTATTTGAATATAATGGATTTAAATACAATTTAAATATGTGATGTGATGATGAATGTGAATGGAAGGAGAGCGAGAGACTCTCCGAGGAAAACGTGGGATGTGTTGCTGAGATGATTTTGGATTTTGAGGGCTAGCAAGGGATCGTACACCCTGGAAAGCAATCATTAGGTGAACCACGGCTTGCACATGCAACCATGGGAACGGCTGTAAAACAATGATGATGATGATTTGCTCAAAGTATGACCCCTTATCTGTGACTTGCTACAGGTATCATGTAAAGCTGTACTAACCTGTTCCATGGTCGGGTTGTCGGCGACTAAACCGTCTCTCCCACCAGGTTTTTGGTGAGGAGGGTGTTTGGATAAGGACACCCAGCAGGATTAAAAACAAAACCTCTTAAAGGGCAGGAGGAGCTCCTTGTGAGCCAATGGCCATCCATATCTCGTGCCCAACTGTGTCTGCGGACGTCCTCCTGCAGTTGGGTTACTTCTTATTAGGAGGTTGGTGGCAGGATTTGCACTCCGGCCACCGTAAAACCCTTCATAAAACAAATAAATCTGAAAACCCACTCCGTGGGAGTCCCTCCTATGCAGCTGCCCTTAGCATGGCAGCTCACCGGATGATGGGATTGGGGCAAAGCCTTTGGTACCCCCAATCTTTGATGATAGGAGGGAAACCACGCGGTAACATTCCCGGGTCAGATTGTGGGAGAGTGTGTCGGTGGTGGTGCTGAGGTGTCGTCCACCAGATGGCGGTCTCCTTGGGTTAAACTGAGGCGGTTACTTCCGGTGGGTGCCTGGAATGTCCTTTCCCGAAGAGAAGATGATCACCTGTCTCTGTTATCACCTGAGCTCAAGTGCTTGGACACCAGTATTGCAGCACTCTCTGAGGTTTGGAGACCGGATTGCGGTGAGATCATGGTGGGTGGTTACACCAACTATTGGTCTGGTCGCTCTGATGGTTACCATACCCAAGGAGTTGCTGTAGCTGCGTCCAATAAGCTGACTCCAATGATAATTGAGGTAACACCAGTCAACGAGTGTATTATGGGACTAAGGATTCGTCACTCCTTCAGTGTCATTTCCCTGGTCTCTGTTTCTGCTCCGACTGAGGCGAGTGATCTCACCGTGAAGGATGCATTCTATGCCACGCTCGAGTCTGTGGTTGATCAGTGCCCCAGGCGAGATACACTTCTAGTCTTGGGGGATGTCAATGCATCGACTGGAACTGATAGGGACGGTTATGAGACGTGTGTTGGTCCCCATTGGTCTGGAACTGTGAACCAGAAGAGCACTAATTTCCTTGACTTTGCAAGAAATCATGGACTTAGGGTTGCCGGCTCATAGTTTCAGCACCCAATGCTGATTATGTGGCAAAGGAGAATTGTCCATGTGCTCATTGATTGTTGCTGGAGGATGATCCAGGACTGCAGGGTCCACCAAAGTGCTCAGTTCCTCAATACTGACCACAGGCTTGTTATAGCAACTCTGAAGTTGTAGCTTAAATCCAGGAGAATGATATTGGAGAATGAATTTCATTCGCCTGTGTGCAACAGGAGATGTGGTTGTGTTGGTGTTTCGTGTGTCAGTCCAGCTGTAATTTTTATTTTTATTTTTTGCCATTTGAGCTTTTTTCATCGAATTTTCAACAAACATTTATTATGAGAATATTGAGAACACTAATTGTATTAATAATAATAATAATAATAATAATAATAATAATAATAATAATAATGTATTTATAATATATTGGCTTCTTTTTTTTCGTCAAGTTTAGTGTGAGTGCAAAGCGGACGGTCTTCGTTCTTTGCGATACAATCTCGTTAATGGGTTGCGTTCCGTTGGGATGCAATGGTTTTATTTGTCAGGTCATCATCCTGTTCTTTGCTGTGCCAGGCTTATAATTGCTGATGCTTATTGGGTGTGACATCCAGTGGATGAATCATGTTCTTGAACACAATTTTGGTTTCTTATTATGCCACGTTTGATGCGTGAAACAACTTTGAAAGAAAAACTGCAAAGGATCATTCCCATGATGCAATGGGTACTTTTCAGTTGTCAATTTCAACTCCACGAGTGAATTAGACAATTGTGGAATTAAATCAAGAATACAGTGGCAGAAACCTCACAATTTTATTATGGCTGTTTCGTTAAGCACTGCTGTGACCAAATGGGTACTGCAGGTGAAACGGTACAAGGACCACTGTTTATCTTGGGTTGGAGGGTGGATGTGGATAGTCTTTAGGAGAACCAGTTAGAGACGTGTATTAATCATTTCAAAGCATCTTTGGTGATTTGTACAAGTCCAGAGAGAATCGAGTAATTGTTCACGTCCACCAACTGTCACATTGGCCAATTCACGATGCCGTATGTGCAGGCCTACGGACAGTCGTTCCTGCAAATGGACATCCACATATTCAAGCAGAACTTGGCCTACTTGGAGAGCCTCAACTCGAAGCACAAGCTTTACGAAAAGGTTATTTCCAGCCTCCCACACCACATTTCAATCAAGCTGACCATCTCTTTGCTCTTTTCGTTACCGGTCAATTTAATCATTTTTTGGCATTTCTGCGATTTGGAACTCGCTTGTTCACGAAGCATTCTCATCAGTGAAGCTCTTCGCTGGTAGGTGAAGCATTATTCCAAACATGTGCCCTGTTTTGGCAGGATCTGTTCCGACGCACAATGATGGCACAGTTCCTGCAGGTGTTGCTGCAGGCCTTGGCCCTGCGATCGCACGACATCCTCCAGGACGACATCACCACCACAATCTACAGCATGGCCATTGTGGACTTCAACACCTTCTACGGGGCTTTCCTGCCCAACTTCCTTCACTCCTGCGACGGACTCGATTCACAACAGAAGGACTTGCTCGCACGATCCTTCAAGATGGACCAGGTGGGTGGTTTTTTTTTGTGACTGCAAGACTTGTGTGGTAACTTTGAAATTGACTGCCATGTCTGCGGGAAAGCGGAGCAGAGTCCTCCTCTCCATTGAAAGTGTAATAAACTTGGGGAGTTTGTGAGCTCGAAACACATTTTGATCGTTATTGCTTGAAGGCTTTTAAATTGGATTTAAATCCAGGTGTCTTTGTCATTGTTGTTTTTTTAAAGTTATTATTATTATTATTATTATTATTATTATTATTATTATTATTTTGGCTTGGTTATTAGAGTCGTGGGTAAGGCTCTTTAAAATAAATGAAAATGGCAATTTTTTTTTTCTGTGTTTATTCATTGCCAGCAGAGGGCACTCTTCCATCCTTTTGGCACTCCTCCATCATTTGCAGAGGCTGTTGAGAAGGCTGGATGACTTGCATCCACAATTTGAATCGGTCTTATTAGGCCAGTGCAACGACCTAATATATTTGGCTTACCATGATCGTTTGGCAATCATAAACATGAATGGAAAGTGGTGAAGTCTTTATACCCTGTCCCCTTATCTGCACCCCCACCACAAACTACTTTTATTTCATTATTTTAATTTTTTTTCTCTGAGCCCCCCTTCCCCCCCCCCTTCTTTTTTTTTCTTTTCTTTCGCATCTTGCTTTACTTCATCTGAGTTTCCTTTAGGTTATTAGAGTAGTGGGTAAGACTGCTTAGGCCTCTGCTTTAAGCATGCATAAAATGTCGACCATTTTCAATGGCACGTGAATTGTCCATGTAGGCCAAAAGGTTGTTGACTGGTTTGTCTCATTTTGATATCATTCTGAATAATTTTGTTTTTGTGTTTGTTTTTTTTTATTTCAACCCCCCGCTCCATCCACGGCGTCCCATTGTTCCTTTCCGACTGGTGCAGGATTTGCCGTCGTTTGTGCAAAACGTGCACCATTTTGTGAACGACCTGCGGTACTACAGACTCTGCAACAGCAGCCTGCCGGCTGGCACAATCAAGTTTTAACTTTTCTCCTGCACACGAATCGAGTTTTCACCCCGTAATGCGACGGCCTGCCACGGCGCGAACACCACGGTCCTCTCGACGTCCACCATTCATTCGCCTCAGAGGGTCACACGGAAAAGCGTTTACTATTCGGTGTTGCAACGTTTGTTGTGAATTTGTTATCATTTTTCCAAGGAGCTATTGTCATGCGATCATGTTCGACGGACAAGTCATGGCTCGATGGCGTCTTTCCGGAACTGCCTGTAGCTTCTTCTTCTTCTTCTTCTTCTTCTTCTTCTTCTTCCCAAAAGGTTTGCCTTATAAACCTCGCAACAGTCAAAAGGACTCGTTTGCTGCTTCAGTGTTTGAATTTATTTTTCCTCCATCGGTCTCATCACGTGCCAGCCTATGTCCACATCCCAGGGGGGGGGGGAGGGCTCCATTTGTGAATGACCATTTGAGTGTCGACGAAGTTGCTGTTTGTTTTCATCTTTGTATCGTTTACTTGTGAAACCGTCTCGACTGAAGTGACATTCCAGTTTGATGATTATTCTGCATGATTCAGGTCGACCGACATGCCTCCAGATCTTTTGATGATTTCTGTATATTTATATTTAAAAATAAATAAATAAATATTTTGGCCCTTTTTTTATTTTTAAATGTAAGGGCCGAGTGCAAAATGGGCTTCGGCGAAGAACGTTGTGAAAGACGGATTATTTGTGGGTTGAGAGCGAGAGGTCGTGTTGCACATCTGTGCTTTGCCGACATCGTCTTGCAGGTGTGTTGTGTCGGTCCTTCTGGAATTTCATTTCCGAGTAAACTTATCTTGCGTGAGCGCGTGTGCTGCTCGCCATGTTTGGAATGACACGCTGCGATACTTTCATTATCACTCTGTCCCCCTCTTCCCCAACCCCCTCAAAGTTTCTCACGAAAACCACGATAGTTCATTACGGCCTTTACATCTGAAGATTGCTTTCAGTATGCCAAAGTGAGATCGTTTGATCACGTGACCATTTGTCCCGACGACTTCCTTGGTGATCGGTGATTGTGCTGAAATATCCCAATCTTATTCCTGTGACTCTCTTTCCACCTCTGTACGGGTTTCCTCTCCTGTGAAGTGCCATAAACTCTCTGAGTGATGGCAATATATACGTTTAAATTGGTGTATGTTAGCAATTTGTGTTGTTTTCCTGTTGGTCGTCACTGTGTTTCCACTCCATGCAACACGCCTCGTAAGTGCGACTGTTCCAACAGACCGAGATCGAAGGTGGACGAGGATGCTCTGTTAACGGTTTTTAAAAAGGAGACAAAGGAATTAAAGGTGTGATTTAATGCCCAAAGGTATTTGTAAGTTTGTTTGATCTCGACAGGGCAAGGTGTGGCCTGCGGGGATTCCCATTCCCATCCATGCTTATTGTTATCTTGTTACCTTGAGGGTTTGTGTGTGCGCACCCGATTCCACCATCTCCACTTGTGTTCACTGTGATGTTTGTTTAATGTTTTTTTTGTTTGTTTGTTTGTTTTTTTCCTAGATTATTTCTGCATTTTGTTGTATGAATGATGTCTGGTGCACTTTACCAAAAACAGACTGCTGTTCGAAATGTCCTCAACTCATGATTCTGAGAGGTTTGTGCTGGTACAGTATTTACATCTGGCTGGGACTGCTGGCCATTGGTTCTGAGATCTTGTGATGCGACGGACTGTTTGAACATTTTGTTTTGTTTTAATTAACGAGTATTCATTCTTGTTCTAACCATTGAACGCTGGGCATTTACGTGTTAAACCGCTCCATGTGTGAAATCGACTCTTACCTGTGCCCCCCCCCCCCCATTTTTGCATCGTTATTTTTTTGGGCGAACGTGGAATTTATCGAATTAATTTTGTACCTTTTCTATTTTTATTTAAGGCCCACCATTGCATAATTCTCGACAATTCTTTGCGCTCCTGAGCGTCGTGTTTCTCTCTGAGCCATGACCCTCCAGATGTGGTGCATCAATTGAACTGTTTATTTTTTCTCAACGTTTCATTCATGTGTTGATTAAATGCAAGTCACTATTTGGGTTATGGGTCCACGGTTGGGGTGGTGATGGTTACAGTTAGGGTGGTGATGGTTACGGTTGGGGTGGCGATGGCCGGATCCCACGGTCGGGGTGGCGATGGCCGGATCCCACGGTCGGGGTGGCGATGGCCGGATCCCACGGTCGGGGTGGCGATGGCCGTGATCGTGACAGATAATTTTGTTTTCCGTCGTTTTGCATGAGACCGTCCACCCTGCTCGAGTTGTTGTCCAGTGGTCCCAAATTGTCCTTTTTTGTGAAATTGAAGGAACTCCGTCAAACACTACATTTCCATATTTGTCGAAATATTTTGATTCAGACCAAGGAAATTCGTTTGACTTTGACCAGGAGCGTACAGTCACAACCCACGTTTTTCTATTTCAATAATTGTTTCTCGACATGGACACAGGGTGGGGAGGGGGAAGTGGTGTCTGGGTGTAGGATTCAGGGAGGGTTTGGTTTGGGGTGGGGTTTGGGTCGAGTGTGTGAGTGACCATGGATGGGTCGATGTGGAGGAGTGTTGATTTAACCCTTTGTTTGTTTTTTGTGGTCCCCTTTGGCCATTGGGGTTGTTTGTTGATCATACCCCGGTGCCGAATCTTGTTTTTATTTTTTCCTCACGTGCTGCGCAAACATGAAATGTATTAAATACACCTGTTTTGGTGTGCAAACCTCAACATCAGCTTTGTCTTTTTGGTCCCCCCCCCCACACCCCCGAACCTTGCATTGTCTTGTTTATCGCGGACATCGATAAGTCAAGGCCATTGACTGGATCATTGTTGTGTTGATACAGCACAGACACGGTGGGCCAAATGTCCTCCAGCCTCTCTTTCTTGCATTTAAAATGTCTGGTTTGGTCGATGTGTCCTTTCATGTCGGACAAGTAAAACGGCCGCTCTTGCGACAAACCAAAAGGAAAATAACCCTTCGAGACCGACATCCATTTTAGATTCTCATTCGCAATGTGTGACCTCACGCACGGCCGTGAGTGCAACACTTGTATGACGTCATGTACATGACTGCAGTCCTGTTTTGTTGATTCTCTTTATGGAAACCTGATTCTCACATTTGTTGGACAAATGTCACCTTTTTGTATTGGTGTCCCGTCACAGGTGTACGCACCTGTCGCTTGGCTTGTTTTGAAAAGACCGCACGTGACATTTCCGTCGAGGAATAAATCCGATTAAACATGCCCAATCGATTTTATTCGTTTTGTGCACAGCACATGCTTCAAGGGTCATATCCCTCGAGAAAAAGAAAAAAAAAGTTGACCTTTTAACCTGTTAAATGCAGAGGGTTTAAATTTTTTTTAAAAAGGGTCCAAACTCTGCAGGTAATGGCCACTGACGTCAAACCTCTCGAACAAACTTCCTTCAGCATTAATTGGAGCAAGAAAGGAGATGAATGACTTCCTGGCAAACATTTGTACATCAATGGTGGGTGTCAGGATTGCAGATTTATTTATTTTTCTTCCTGACTTAATAATTTAATTTTCTGATCTCCCATGTACTGCTTGTACTGACTTGCCATCACAGCTCGATTTTTTTTTGAACGTGTGGAAGGACCAGTGTGTCAACTTGCTGATCGATGAGCTGGTTTGAAGGTGTAAATGTGATCAGGTGTCGGATTTGAGTTGATGGAGTTGGTCCCCCAACGATCCAAGATGTGATTAACGACCCTTCCCTTCATGTAAGTTGAGACTCAGGATAACAATACTAACTATCGGTTACATTAAACTTGGCATACCCTTGTGATGTAGTTTGGTGAGCTGAAGGTTTAACCCCTGCAACTTGTCCACACTGTTTTCTTTCTGAGGCAGCACATGCGAGCTGTGCTCAGAACGTTCACGCTGTGGGGCTGTGACGTAATCTATCGGAATGGCCACGTGGTCATTGTTTCGTCGTCGTAATGATCAGACCATCACGCAGCATCGAAGCAACGGCTTTTATAATTAAATAATCCCAGAAGGGAAATGACAGAGTTCTGGTAATGCCAGATCCTCAAGATCTAGTAGTAACACCCACAACATCCTTTCTCTCCAATGCGCATATTAATCACCTCTGAAATGGACATAACCCCAGAAGAATGAAAACTATAACAAATGAAAAACAAGAAAATTAGCGATAGAAATCAATCATCACAGAGACTTTGAAATGCTCTGGACGTCCAGTGACGCGAGAAGAGCGCCGGGAGTGTGGTGAAGTGCAGTGCGTTGGAGTGTGCTGCTGTGTCTCTAGCGGGAAAAATTCTGGTAGCAAAATGATGTTCGCTTGTTGAAATTCCTCCAGCGGTGTAGCATCGGGCAAAGGAGCTTCATCCATGCTGCGGCGATGCCTACGGTTTGGCCGGTCCACATTCCCCTCTGCAGTGGTGATGACGTAGGAACGTGGTGTTTGGTGTTAAGCCGTAATGACCGCTGGTTCCCAGGTCTTGTTATGCTGTACACGAACGCTGTCCCCCGGTAATAATGGCATTAGCTCTTTAGCACCCTGTCATAGAAATGTTTAGCACGTTGCTGTTGCTGCACCAACAAACGCCAAACATCAACTGGAACTTGTGGTTCCAGAGTCCGGTCACTACACGGCAGTTTATCTCTGAGCCTCATCAGTCGCTGAGCTGGAAAGTATGGAAGACCCGCCAGTGGTGTGTTCCGGTGGGATAGCAACACCAAATGGGTATCGTGGCCGTGGCTTTTCTGAGCCCTTACTTGATAGTCTACTGCACACTCAGATTGTCCCTTAGATTGAGGACATGTGGGGCTGGAGGTCATAACCTTGAACCCCCATTGCTGGGGAAATTTCCTGAGCCCAGGACTGGTAAATGGCATGTTGTCCATAAATAATTCCTTGCGAATGCCATGCCGAGCGAGCACGGACTTCAGAGCTTCAACGACGTGCTTTGCAGTGAGCCCACAGATGTTTATGACCTCAGGATACTTAGAGAAATAGTCCACAATCGGGAGGAAATGCTTTCCAGCGAAGTGGAAAATGTCTGCTCCCGCTTTCTGCCATGGCCCCAGGGAAAGATCATGTGGAAAAAGTGGCTCTTTAATATGAGCTGGTCTGAACTTGGTACACCTTGAACACTTGGCAACCTGGCTGTATATCTGAGTTGATACTTGGCCAAAAGACCACTTGGCGTGCCCTGGCTTTGCATTTCTCTTGCCCAAAATGGCCTTCGTGTATTTGCCGCAGAATGTCAGACCGGTGTGTGGCAGGAATTGCCAAACGCTCACCAACAAAAACCATGTCATTTGCCACGTGCATCTCGTCCCTGAGATGCCAGAAAGGTCTGATTGACATGGGAAGGTTGGTCTGGTGCATTGGCCAGCCATTCAGAATGTAGTCGGCCAGTAATTGTAAGTCGTCATCCGCAGTGGCACCACGCAACAGATCCAGCTTGCTCTGACTGACTTGCAGATTGGTTATTATCTGATGCTCCCTCAACTGCATGTCCTCGAAAATGGTGTCATACATTGGGACGAAGCCGCTCGTTGCCCTTGACAAGGTGTCTGGAATGTACAGCAGCTTCCCAGGAACGTATTTTACAAACGTGTCATAATGCCTGTCGCAGCCAACGTGTGGCCCTTAATGGAGTTCTCTCATCCCATCTTCCTGTCCAGGCTGGAATTCCGAAAGACACTGTTCTGGGCCCTGTTCTTTTTCTGGTTTTCGTCAATGATCTCTCTGACTCTGGAAAATCCTCTCTCTCTCTGATTTGTCATCCACCAGATCAGCAAGCAGCAGCCTCTTCACTCTCTGCAGATCTGGATAAAATCACAAACTGGTCCAACGCGTGGAACATGTCTTTCATCCCTGACAAATCTCACACTCATTTTGTCTCTCCGAAAGGACCATCTGAACCTCCCAATCTACTTTCTCAACAATCCTCTGGAAGAAGTCCTTTCTTTCAAGCTTCTGGGTCTCACTATCTGCCATGATCTTTCCTGGGAAAGTGACATTTCCAACCTGGCCTCCAAAGCCAGTCGCCAACTGGGAATCCTCCATCATGCAATGTCCTTCTTCTGCACACCTGAGCTCCTGACCACGTACAAAGCTTTTGTCCACAGCCTGATGGAGTACTGCTCTCCCCTCTGGGCTGGTGTTCCCGCCTCTCACCTTTCTCGGCTTTACGCAGTGGAAACCGAGGCATTCAGGATCAGTGGTATCTCCCGCGATGAGGCTGAGTTTTTTGGGCCTCTCACCGCAGGCAGGTCGGTGGTCTGTCTGTCTTCTACCGTCTCCTCTCTGGCCTCCCCCCCTCAGGTCAGGTATGGGAGCATGTGCCAGAACAGCGCGTCGCTGCGTCCACTTTCCGCCGGTACTCCAGGGGCCTCCGTCTGGCCATCTCCCAGGCAGATGCCAGGCCCATCCCCATCTCCTTGAGATGATGGTCAACCTGCTGCAACCATGAGGCACGTGGTCGGCCCACTGGCCTCCTCCACTCATGAGACTCCCTCGCTGAGAGAATCTGGTGAGCAGGATCAGCGTCAGGAAAACGAGCCACATGTCCATACAGCCGCAACTGACGCTCACGGACTATGCAGGTAACAAATCTCATCCGAGTCTCTCTCAGCAACCGCTCGTTGGACACAAAATCCGACCAGCGATAGCCAAGGATTCTCCGAAGACACCTGGTACCAAAGGAATTAAGTCTCCGTCTCAGATCCTTGGTCAGAGTCCAAGTCTCGCACCCATAGAGCAAGACTGGAAGGAGCAAGGACCTGAAGACTCGGACTTTCATCCTCCCGCACAGGTACCGGCAGCGCCACACCCCATGATCCAGTGAATCCATGACTCCCCAGGCCCGACCCAGACGTCTATTGACCTCTGACTCGCAGCCAGCAGAGACATGAATATCACTGCCAAGGTAAGTGAATCTCTCCACGACCTCAACATCCTCACCACAAACAGACACAGACAGGACAGCAGCATCCAAGATGTCACCGAAAGCCTGGATCTTAGTTTTGACCCAAGAAACCCGTAATCCCAGCGGCTCCGACTCCTCATTCAGCACCTCGAGGGCCCCCAAAAGGATGTCTAAAGTCTCCGCAAAGATGACTGCATCATCTGCAAAATCAAGGTCCGAGATCTTGATATTCCCAAACGATGCACCGCAACTTGATCTCTCCGACATCCTCCCTAAAATCCAGTCCATACAAGTGCTGAAAAGTGTGGGGGCAAGTACACATCCCTGACGAACTCCAGTAACAACTGGAAATAAGTCAGAGATGGTACCACCACACTTCACAGCACTCTCAGTACCAGAGTAGAGTTCAGACATCAGATTGATCAGTTTTGGTGGCACCCCACGAAGACCAAGAATCCTCCAGAGGACATCCCGATTCACTGAATCGAACGCTTTACAGAGATCAACATAGGCTGCAAGCAGCCCCTGCCGAAACTCTCGCCTGCGTTCGGTGAGGACACGAAGGGCAAGGATACGGTCAATCGTTGACCTCTTTGGTGTAAAGCCTGACTGCTTTGGACGCTGGTGCTCAAGCAGATTGTGGCGAACCCTATCAAGAATTATCCGAGCAAAGACCTTGCCCTGCACTGAGAGCAGCGTCACCCCTCGGTAGTTGTTGCAGTCTTGGCGATCACCCTTCCCTTTCCAGAGAGGGACAACAAGGCCCCTCTTCCAGTCAGTTGGGATGATGCCTGTGTTCCAGGCAGAGCACAAAACTGCATGCAACGACACGAGTGCAGCATTTCCACCAGCCTTGAGAAGTTTGGCATGGATGCCACAGATCCCTGGAGCTTTGCCCCGTTTCAACTGGTTCACCGCAGCCCGTGTTTCCACAAGCGAAGGTGGACCACAGTTGATTTGAGGGTCAGCAACAGGGATTGTAACACCCTTGACGTCCAACTCGACAGCTGGGGGATCAGCCTGGTACAACCGCTCAAAGTAACCGGCCCAGCGGGCCTTCACATCAGACTCCTCTGTCAAGATCCTACCACTCTCTGCTCGAACTGCAGTGCTCCGAGGGATGGGCTTGGATGAACGTAATGCGCGAATTCCCCTGTAAGCAGGACGAGAATCACCTGTCCACAGGTGATGCTCTACCCCCTCACAGATTCCTCGCACAGAGGCCTCCTTGTCCACCCTCAGTGCACGTACAGTTTTACGCCTCAGCTCCCTGAACAGCTCAGCTCTGCCATTCAGCCTGGCCCTGCGACTCTGGTCAATGGTATCCAGTGTCCCTTGAGAGACAAAATTCTTCTTTGCCCTGCGGTGAGCTCCAAGACATCCACCGGCAACATCAAGGACGGTGGTCTTGAAGGCGCTCCACAACTCTTCAAGACCCCCCAAAGCACCCAGACCCCCCCAAGTGTCCACTCAGCCTGTTCGCAAACTCCTCAGCTACTCTCTCATCCCTGAGCTTGGCAACATCCAGCCTAGGCTGGGATGGTACCATTCTCCAGGATTTAAGGTGCAGCTTTAGAGTTGCTACAACAAGCCTGTGGTCAGTATTGAGGAACTGAGCACTCCGGTAGACCCTGCATTTCTGGATCATCCTCCAACGACCGTCAATGAGGACATGGTCAATCTCCTTTGCCACACCGCCAGCGTTGGAATACCAAGTCCAGCGATGAGCTTGTGGGCGCTGAAACCATGAACCAGCCACCCTAAGTCCATGACTTCTTGCAAAGTCAAGGAACTTCGTGCTATTCTGGTTCATAGTTCCTGACCCATGGGGACCAACACACACCTCATAACCATCCCTATCAGTTCCAGTCGATGCATTGAAATCCCCCAAGACTAGAAGTGTATCTCGTCTGGGGCACTGATCAACCAGACTCGAGCGTGGCGTAGAATGCATCCTTCACGGTGAGATCACTCGCCTCAGTCGGAGCATAAACAGAGACCAGGGAAATGACACCTAAGGAGTGACGAATCCTTAATCTCATAATACGCTCGTTGACCGGTGTTACCTTAATTTTCGTTGGGGTCAGCTTATTGGACACAGCCACAGCAACTCCTTGGGTATGGTAACCATCAGAGCGACCAGACCAATCGTAGGTGTAACCACCCATCATTATTTCGCCGCAATCCGGTCTCCGAACCTCAGAGAGAGCTGCAATCCCGATGTCCAAACGCTTGAGCTCAGATGATAACAGAGACAGGTGATCATCCTCTCTTAGGGATAGGACATTCCAGGCACCCACCCGACGGGACCGCCTCAGGTTAACCCAAGGAGACCGCCGTCTGGTGGACGACACCTCAGCACCACTCCGACACACTCTCCCGCAATCTGACCCAGGGATGTTACCCTGTGGTTTCCCTCCTATCATCAAACATTGGGGGTCCCGAAGGCTTTGCCCCAATCCCGTCATCCGGTGAGCTGCCCTGCGAAGGGAAGCTGCACAGGAGGTACTCCCACGGAGTGGGTTTTCAGATTTTTTTGCGTTTTTGCGTTTTGCGGAATGAAGGGTTTTACGGTGGCCGGAGTGCAAATCCTGCCACCAACCTCCTAATAAGTAACCCAACTGCAGGAGGACGTCTGCAGACACAGTTGGGCACTAGATATGGATGGCCGTTGGCTCACAAGGAGCTCCTCCGCCCTTTGACAGGTTTTGTTTTTAATCCTGCTGGGTGTCCATATCCAAACACCCTCCTCACCAGAAAACCTGGTTGGGGAGACTGTTTAGTCTCCGACAACCCGACCATGGAACAGGTTAGTACAGGTTTACATGGTACCTGTAGCAGGTCACAGATCGAACCTGACCTGACAATAATCCCCTGACCTGACAGATCCCCCCTCCCCGCTGCTCTATTTGAGATATGTCCCCCCCCCCATATTTCTGAAGGCGCTCAAGGTCCTCCAGCAACCCCTTCTGGTGAAGCTACCAAAATCACGAATTGCTGTACACCTTCACTTTTTCATTCCTCTTTTTTCCCCATCTTTGAAACAAACTCCCGCACTCTCTTCAATCCCACTCTTCCCCCCAGGTCTTCAAAACAGCTGTTCACCACAATCTCTTATCTTCCCCTGTCTGGTTTATTTTAGAGCCTTGCATATTGATATGCAGTGTGGAATAAAGTAGTGCCTGGCACACCATTTCCCATACCTGTCATGATTTCATTGAGCTCCACTCAATCCTATCGCATACATAATAAACTATCGCATACGTAAGCGTTGAGATGGATCTCAGTCTCAGCACCATGAGCCCTACATTGAGATGGATCTCGGTCTCAGAACCATGAGCCCTGCTTTGAGATGGATCTCGGCACCATGAGCCCTGCTTTGAGATGGATCTCAGTCTGGACACCACGAGCCCTGCATTGAGATGGATCTCAGTCTGGACACCACGAGCCCTGCATTGAGATGGATCTCAGCACCATGAGCTCTGCATTGAGATGGATCTCGGTCTCAGCACAATGAACCCTGCATTGAGATGGATCTCGGTCTCGGAACCATGAGCCCTGCATAGAGATGGATCTCAGTCTGGAAACCATGAGCGCTGCATTGAGATGGATCTCAGCAACATGAGCTCTGCTTTGAGATGGATCTTCAGCAATATGAGCCTTGCATTCAGATGGATCTCGGTCTCGGCACCACGAGCCCTGCATTGAGATGGATCTCGGTCTCAGCACCACCTCGCTCTATGTGGGGTCTGAAAGCGTTTCCTGGGAGACCTCGTTTGGGGTCTAAAGCCGCCATGGTTTTTGGACTTCTCAATCATGCCTTGACTTGGAACAGGCCCCAACGATTTCTTCACAAGTTTTTTTTTTTTTTTTTTTTTTTTTTTTTTTTTTTTTTACACTTTCCTTGTATTATTGAATGCTTGTTCATCATAGCTATGAATCCCTGGATACATTGCAATGCTGAGAAATGCCCAGAGACATCTGCGTTTGTGGCTTTATTTCATTTCTGTCCATGTGATCACCTCGAGAATCTCTTAAACTTAGCCAAATTACAAAATTTAAGTTCTGGATTTTAACTCTGCAGCAGTTCCGATGCTAAAAAAGTGTTTATCTATAATTCCAGCATTGTGTCTGTCTGTCTGTGTGTCTGTCTGTC
>NC_140977.1:53449120-53451620 GCF_056783735.1 Eptatretus burgeri
CCTCAGATCGGCAAGAAGCAGCTTCTCTGTTCTCTACAGATCTGGATAAAATCACAAGCTGGTCCAACACTTGGAATATGTCTCTTAACCCTGACAAATCTCACACTCTGACTTTGTCTCTCCAAAAGAACCATCTGGAACCCCACCCCCACCCCCACCTACAACCTACTTTCTCAACAATCCTCTGGAAGAAGTCCTTTCATTCAAGCTTCTGTGTCTCATTATCTGCCATGATCTTTCCTGGTAAAGCCACATTTCCAAGCTGGCCTCCAAAGCCAGTAACCGACTGGGCATCCTCCGTCGTGAAAAGTCCTTCTTCGGCTCACCTGAACTCCTGACCACGTACAAAGCTTTCGTCCGCACCCTGATGGAGAACTGCTCTCCCCTCTGGGCTGGTGCTCCCGCCTCTCACCTTTCTCGGCTTCACGCTGTGGAAACCAAGGCATTTAGGATCGTTGGTATCTCCCAAGATGAGGCTGAGTCTTTGGGAAAGAGAACTAAAGAGATAAAAGAAAAGCAAGAATTAGAATGAATCGTGAGAATTGTGAAAATGTAGAAAGAAATGTGAAAAGAACAAAGAGGTTGGGAAAAACCCGGATCGATAGATTTCAGCAATTACTCCCCAATAACTAATACTATAGCATTAACATAACAAAATACAATGTTTTAAAAACACTCGTGAAGTAAACCAATCGAAACTCAAAATCATAATTCTATTGAGGTATTTATGAAACGTCCCACCCACCTGAGGACACTGGCTGGGACCTCAAAACGTTCCACAGAAGGTTTGATGGGACGAGCCAGAAAATTGAGGGAATACTTCGGAGAAGGATAGACAGACGGACACACGTCGACACTCCTGCTTTATAATATACAGTAGGTACGAGAAATGTGCGTGCACAAGAGGTGTCGAGTTCCTACCATTTCCTGTTAATATAACCGAACGGCAGCAGTCAATATATATTAAAAAATAGGACGACTGGACCTGTAGCTTATTTGGACCCTGGCCTAATGTTGTAACCCATATTTGATAGCATCCTGACTGGTGGGTCTGGAGAGCAACGTTTTTTAAGGAATTTACGCCATTTTAACCAAACACTTACCAAGTCCGCCATTTTGACACACTTCCCGTCACGTGATCGGCATGACTTCTGCAATTTAATTAACATCCCTGGCCTAATGTTGTAACCCAAATGTGGTTGCATTCTGACGAGTGGGTTTGGAGAAGAAGATTTTGGAAGGAATTTGTGGGACCGCCAGTTTTGACACACTTCCGGTCATGTGACCAGCACGGCCCCCGCAATTTAACATCCCGACCCTGGCCGAATGTTGTAACCCAAATGTGGTTGCATTCTGACGAGTGGGTCTGGAGAAGAAAATTTTTGAAGGAATTTACGCAATTTTCCCAAAAATTGACTCGGCCATTTTGACACACTACAGGTCACGTGATCAGGACGACCTCCACAATTTAACATCCCTACCCTGGCCTAATGTTGTAACCCAAACTTGGCAGCATTCTGATTCGTGGGTCTGGAGAAGAAGATTAAAAAAAATAAAAAAATTGACTAAGTTCGCCATTTTGACATACTTAAAGTCACGTGACCGGAACGAGCTTTGCAATCCCCTGTTACTAGATAGGAGAGGAACGTTGTTGCCAAATTTCAGATTGGTCCAGTGGTTAAGCCGGAGAAGTCGAAATAGGAGACGGACGGTGCCTGATGACAATACCTTATCTGGAATTTAAATTCCAGATAAGGTGAAAACGCACACAGACACACACACAGACAGACACACACACAGACAGACACACACACAGACAGACACACACACAGACAGACACACACACAGACAGACACACACACAGACAGACACACACACAGACAGACACACACACAGACAGACACACACACAGACAGACACACACACAGACAGACACACACACAGACAGACACACACACAGACAGACACACACACAGACAGACACACACACAGACAGACACACACACAGGCAGACGCACACACAGACAGACACACACGCAGACAGACGCACACACAGACAGACACACACACAGACAGACACACACACAGGCAGACACACACACAGACAGACACACACACAGACAGACACACACGCAGACAGACACACACACAGACAGACACACACACAGACAGACACACACACAGACAGACACACACAGACAGACACACACACAGACAGACACACACACAGACAGACACACACACAGACAGACACACACACAGACAGACACACACACAGACAGACACACACACAGACAGACACACACACAGACAGACACACACACAGACAGACACACACACAGACAGACACACACACAGACAGACACACACACAGACAGACAGACACACACAGACAGACAGACAGACACACAGACAGACAGACAGACAGACACACACACAGACAGACACACACACAGACACACACACAGACAGACACACACACACAGACACACACACACAC
>NC_140977.1:53459120-53488193 GCF_056783735.1 Eptatretus burgeri
TGACAATGTTGTCACCACCAGAGTAAATGGAAAGTTGTTTATGTTGAAGATGCTCAAAAAGTTTAACTTAGCCTTGGAAGATTTACTTACCATTTATAAAGGATATGTTCCCATCATGTGCTGCCTTTTTGGCTGCTGGTTGCATCATTGGTTAGGGGTGCAGCTATGCTGCTGATGCATTGCCCCAATTACCAGTATACTGGTGCTCATTTTGCCAACTTCTGAAGGATGACAGGCTGAGTCAACCCCTTGGTGTTAATTCAGTGGCCAACAGGGCTTGAACTCAGGACCCTAAGATCCCAAGCCACCACCCTAACCACTAAGCCAACAACAGGCTCAAGGATATGTTAGATCATTTTTTGGCTCGCCTGTTTGAAGAACAGAGAGCTATAGTGATATCCCTGGCGTGAGCGTCAACGTCAGCGTCAGCGTTTAGCGTAAAAATGCTAAATTTTTTGTATTACGGAAAAACTCCTCGACGGATTTCGACGAAACTTGGTGGGGGGTTAGGTATGGTCCAAGGATCATGCCATTAGATTTTGGACTTGGTCCCCCCCCCCCCAAAAAAAAAATTGTTAGAGAAAAAAAATTTTTTTTTTGCATTTCTACATGTTTTAAGTGATTTCCAACCCCCCCCCCCCCCAAAAAAAAAAATTGTGAGAAAAAATATTTTTTTTCTATTTCTGCATGTTTTAAGTGATTTACAACCCCCACCCCCCAAAAAAAAATTGTTCGAGAAAAAATAAATTTTTGCAACTTTTTTTTCAACAAAATTTCGATTTCTTATTTTTTACATTTCTACATGTTTTAAGTGATTTCCAACCCCCCCCCCCCAAAAAAAATGGAGAAAAGAACTATAACTCTGTCAGCACTGTTGACATCATATTTAATGAATAAGACATAAGGTTCACTTGAGTGACCCAGCAGTATTGGCGGCGGAGGTTTTGCACTCTCCCGAGTGCTCCCCCTCGAGTAGTCAGGGATCCAGACCCATGATTTTAAGATGGACCGGACACCACTTCCTATACTTTGCAGGCCTCGATTTTTCTTTAGTTTGGTGTCTCAGGATGAACAATCAAGAGGCCTGCTCAGGCATCTCGATTGCGAACACATCACAAATTGTATTTGAACATCGGTACCCACCAAAAAATGAGTGCGATTTTCAGTATCACTAATTTTTCGGAAAATGTTTCATAATTTCCTCAAATGTCAAGTTAGACAGTTAATTTCAACCCCTAGTAAGGACTTTGGCATGATCTTTCATTTGCTGAAGCCAAATGTGTCAAGTTTTGCCAATTTGAGGTTGAAAAAATGATTTTTTTCAGTCCAAATTGCCTGCAAAATTTGCTAAATCAGCAATAAATATTGTTTTCATTTGTCTTAAAATCAATTAAACAACTAATATTATTATTATGTTGTCAAAGTGACATTGTAGATGCAATAGGGACCACTGGTCGTCATTATAATAATAATAGCGAATATAAATACATGTACATGTGTTCATACACATACATATACATGTATATACAATGAACATTAGTTTGCAGATAACGGTAAACCATACTTTTTCTTGCTGGAATGGTGGTTTGGATGTACACACAACATGAGCAACAGGTTTCTAACACATTTATTACAGATTATGATCATTTCGACATTATTATATGTATATCAGGTTGTGTGTTGCATAGCAGTACTACACTCCACAGACACATGCTGAGTACATCGTGTATCTACCTATTGATCCGGAAGATGGGACCCACGATTACAAGTATACAGTTAGTTAAGATTGTGAATAAAATAATTAAGAACTAACACATCTAGTGATTTAACATGCATATGCCTTCATGTGAATATAATATAACCTATATATATTCACATGAAGGCATATGCATGTTAAATCACTAGATGTGTTAGTTCTTAATTATTTTATTCACAATCTTAACTAACTGTATACTTGCCTTCATGTGCCTTCCTTCCTTTAATATGCCTTCATGTGAATGAACATTTAAATTATATACTTGCAGGTGTGAATAATGGCTGAACCTGAACGCAAGAAAAAAACGACAGTCCACTGACTTTGGTCGATGTGTGATCTGCCAGCAGTCCTCGGCTGAGACAGTACAGAAACTAACCGAGAAGGGATTAGAACCATCTAAGAGCCTGGAGGTTGAGGAACGAATTCGCCGACCGCAAGCGCAGCAGTCGAGCCGCACATATGAGATACACGACAACTTAACTATTCCACCTTGGAAGCCATTCATTGCAAACCAAAAAAACAAAGCAGCAATACAGAATTACCTCGCAGACTCCTGGACCACGCATCACAAGGAAATGCCTCAAGGTGTGAAACGGATTCTCGGTGGCATGTACAATGAGGCAGACAAATCTGTTGTCATTACAACTGATGGATCGCATGTGATACCAGATCTGCAATGTGAAGATAATGAGGAAGCCGACACGCGCATCTTTGCTCATATCGCGTATTATGTGTCCCAGTTTGGATACACACGTATTGTTGTTCAGACAACGGATACAGACATACACGTCTTAGCCGTTTATTACAGTGTACCTATACCTGGGTTGAGAGAGCTGTGGGTGAATAAGGGCTCCAAGTACATCCCATGTCACACAATCACATCAGTGCTTGCTGAAAAGTATAATCTGTCAGTTCAACTTGCGACATCGGCGCTTCTCTGTGGTCATATAATGAGTGGGTGTGACACGGTTAGTTACGCATTTGGAAAAGGAAAGAGGAAAGCCTTCCAAACAGTCATGCTGCATGCATCTGAGCTCACAGAAATGGTTCAATTCGGAGAAGATTCCCTGAATGTGTCACCAGAGGTAGTTACTGCGTGTAGGGCTTTCTTCATTAAGTTGCACTGCGATTTCAGTGGCGATCTCAACCAACTTCATGCCCATCAGTAGGGTGAATATACTGGTTCTAGCTCACTTTTCCCCATGTAAATGAATGGGGGATTTTCAGCGATTCCCTTTTTTTTCCCTAAAAATAAACCCCCTTTTTATCCGTTTTTCCCTGCTGTGCAGGGGTTTGGCTTTTTGTGAGGCAATGTTTTATGGTCGGATGCCCTTCCTGGACGCCTCTTACAACACAGGGATATGGTACACCTATTCTAACCGGGGCATACACCGGGACCAGTATACTGGTACTCATTTCGCCGACCTCGGAAGGATGACAGGCTGAGTCAACCCCCTGGTGTTAATTAAGCAGCTGAGCGGGATTCGAACTCGGGACACTGGGATCCCAAGCCACCACCCTAACCACTAGGCCAACACCAGGCTTTGTATATATATAACCAGGCTATCCCAAGGTATATTTATTTGTCTCCCCTTTTAACCTGGAGGTTGATCAGCTCACTCATTGAACCTATAAAGATTTGTTCATTCTCAAATTCCTTCAATAGTTTAATTTTCTTTGCACAATAATCCCCATCTAAAATATTGACAAACAAAACATTTGAATCTTTATATTTTTTAAGATACCCCTTTTGTGCCATTACGAAATGATAAACTTCTCTTAATGCTCTTGTTTGACCACCTCCTGAGCCACATATCATTTTGAGATTATAGTAAATTGTTTTTTCATTGTTCAATTGATAACCATCAAAGTTTTCAGTCCATTCAAGGATATTCATTTTTTTCTTTACATCCTCTAACTTACTACTTTTTAAATTGATTCGCTTATTTGTTTTATTTACCTTTGTTTTAGTTATTTTTTCAATAAGACTTATTTGATATTTTTCACATTCATTATGTTTTCCATTTATATACCAAGACTGAGATTTTCTCCACTCTTTAGTTTGATTAATACTTGGTTTAACCATTTATATATTGTGAAAAACGCGGCGGTAGCCCTTAAAAAACCCTAACCCATCTTCCCATCGTTAAAACGCAATCTATTTTATACACTCTATCATACAATATCCATATGGAACACAATCTATTCCATTATCTAAAATAAATCTCTTATCATCAAAGGCTCCTAATGCCTTTTTATTTACTTCTTCACTATATATGTTATGTTTATAACTTCTTATTGTATTCATTTTCCTGTATTCTTCTTTCTTATTCATCAAACAATTATAATAATTTCTAAAAGTTATTGATTTCTTTATTACATATTTCTTTATTCCCTTTAACCTCTTATCAATCTGATCACCATACTTATAAGCATATGCCTTTGCTCTCAATCCAATAAACTCACTCATTACTTTTCCACCCAACTCATCCTTAAACTTACCAATAACCTTTTCATTCTTTTTGGAAAATAACTCGCTCTTCTTGCTGAAATTACTTGTATCATATACTCCAATATTTTTCCTCATATCTTTATAAACATCATCAGTTTTTATATCTAGGATAAAACTATCAGTGTCCATATACAACAATGAAACATTTTCACCATACTCTTTCTTTAAGTCATTATACAAATAATCATACATCAATATCTTTGATAAATCAAGAACTGCTGTTCCAATATAAATTGGTTTATCCATTACAATACTTTCCTTTTTCATATGAATTGCAGAAAAGTTCTCTGAAAAAACCTCTTCTCTCTCAAAACTTGGTTTATTTATCAATCTCGAAGCTTCTTTCCAAGATGTTGCGAATCTAATGTTTTGCCTGTTTCTAACATTTTCCATAGTCTTTCCAAATACAGCATTATTCATTAATTTATAAAAATCCCATTCAAATTTTACTTTTGTATTTGCTCTCATATCTGTATTGAATTGAATATACTTTTTCACCCAAGGATTTTGTTTAAATTTTAAAACTCTATGAATTTTAGCTACTCTCAATCCTTCTCTCAAAAACTGTTTTAAGCTTCTCTGATGCAAAACATATCCCTCTTTATCATAGAATGTTGTTAATAACTTTTCTGTTGATTTACCTTTAATATTAAAACTTTTATGATAATCACTTAACCATTCTTTCTTTGGGGTTTCTTTCTCACATGCAAAAGGAAGATCTTTATGCTTATTATGAAGATCACTCGGGTACCTCAAATCAACTTCAAAATAATAACCTTCTTCTTCGTCATTCAATTCCTCTTGAGAAGAAATAACAATATTCATCAAAGCCTTTTCATAATCCTTTTCTTCCACCCACTCTAATTTACCATAAGGCAGAGATTGAGACATTGCCCATCCATACAAATTATTAGCATCAAAATACATCAAATAATTACTATCTTTTTCACTATCATAATTTGGAAGATATTTATTATTTGCTTTAGCATATCTTTTTGAACATACTTGTGATATTCCACCTCTCTTGGACTTCTCAATCATCAAAAGCATATCAACATCACTGATTAAATCTATATCTTGTTTTGTCATTTTCAACATTGCACTCCAAGCTAAACCAGGAGCTGTGAAATAGTGGGCAGAGTCTAATCCATAACAATTTTTATTATGACAGAGTGATCTAAAAGCTTCAAACACATCAGCTAACAATAAAACATCTGTTTTTAGATATAAATCATGATATTCTCCAAGGTTCTTTATCTTAAATATTTTCCATATTTCTTGTGCGTGTTTATATTCCTTATCACTTATCTCTTCTTCATAAAGGTTATTATAGAAACTTTCTTTTGATGGAAGTTGTGTTTCTTTAAATCTCATAAATGAATCCATATAATCCTAAGGATAAATTCCCTTACTTGTAAGAATTTTCTCTTTACTTTGAATTTCATTTCTTGTTTGAATTTCCTCTCTCGTAAGAATTCCTTCTTTAATCAGAATTTCATCTTTAATCAGAATTTCCTCTTTAGTTAGAATTTCATTCATTGTTCGAATTTTCTTTATAATTAGAATTTCATCTTCAGTTAGAATTTCTTCATTAATTAGAGTTTCCTCTTTACTTTGAATTCTCTCTTTAATCTGAATTTCCTCTTTAGTGAGAATTTCCTCTTTTGGAAAGAATGAATTAAGATTTGGAAAAGAGTCCGTGGAGCTTCGATTTGATGCGAGGAAGGCTAGTGGTGTTCCCATAAACTTGTAAGAATCAAGAAACCGAATACGAGTTATAGGTTTTGTGAATATCATTTTTGTAAATGAAATATACTTTTGACTTGTGTTTGTTATGGCAGAAATATTCCCTGGTGTTTTTGAAAGTTCATTTATAAATAGATGTGTATCATAGTTGGCGCTGTTGTGAAGAAAGACTGGAATAAAAGAAGGTAATTTATAATTAAGATTACAACAGGAATGAGCGGGACCTCTATATTTACCAGTAAGATGACAATGATCCCTAACTTTAGACTCCTTAATTTCCCCCTCACAAATATGACAGATATTGTTCTTTCTAAATTCTAATTTTTCTTCTTTGGTTAATTTCATCGGTTCATTTGTTTCTTTCATTAATTTAGTGAGTCTTATACAATCCTTTTCTAATCGTTTTACAAACTCTTGTGAAGCTTTTTTCCACGATAATGTTCAAGTTTGTTATACTTTTCTCCAACAGATGATTTGATATAATAACAGAAACCACAAGGAATATGTTTTTGATATTTATTTGTATATGATTCTTTTGGATTAGGAGAAGCAGTATTAATCTTTTTAAGGATACACTCAAAATCAGCGTATATCACAAATGGGTGCATGATAGATTTATTATAATCTTCAAAAGAAATCCTTTCACCAGGTTTAGGCATTGTAATTACAGCTGATTTATGATTACTACAATATTTTGAATGTTGTTCTAATCGTTCTTTTGTATGAAATGAATTAAGACATCGCTTACAAGGATATATTTTATTTGCTGTTCTGAATACCTGAGAAGAGATTAATCTTGATAAATTATTGATGTATGTGTAATGTGAATTCTTTCCAACACTAAAATATAAAAGATCAATGTGTGTTTCTTCATTTTTATAGTTGTTTGAAATTTTTAATATTTGAACTTTGTTTGTATCCGTTAATCCATATACATTAATAGAAAGATTATTCTTTTTCTCAAATTTAGGAATATCTGTTAGTGGCATTGGGAATTTAAAATCTTTAATGTCCAAGGTATTCTCATATTTCATATATTGTTTTACTCTTTCTGAATTACATTTTGGTGGATGAAAGTGAGCAAGAACAGACCAGAGAAAACATTTATTATCATTGTTCTTAATATTAACAACTGCCTTCTTTAGTTTTATTTCTTTTGGTAATTCAATATAAGAAGAAGCTTTAAGAGGGTTTGATTTTAGAATGTGTATGTCTAAAAAGATGATTTTTTTAATATTGAATATTTTTAATATTTTAATATTTAAAAAAAATATATATATATAAAAAATCCGCAGTTGTGTGTTAGCTCTCATACGAGCCTCGACCAAGGTATACAAAAAAAAAAAAAAAATAAAAAAAAATAAAAAACCTGTAAAATAAACGAAATTTTCATCAAGAAAATTTTAGTTTAAGCAAAGATTTATTATATAAATATGGTGAATACAACATACTGCGATGTTTGTAATCACGAATATAAACATTATAGAAAACACCTCCGAACCAACAAACACACATTTAATCTGTTTCATAAAATATCTCCTCTTGAGTTGGAAAGAAAACATTGTGATATCTGTTCAAAGGATGTTTTGAAGAGTAGTTATAATAAACATCTTCAATCACAAAAACACAAGAAAAATGAGTTTAAAGTAAAGGGAGACTATTATATTGAAAACACTGATGGGGCATTTAAAGGGCATATAAAAATAAGGATTTTTCAATTTGGAGAACCCGGTCCATCATCAATAGCTGAATCAATTGAAATAGTGAAACCCGATGTTGAAAAATTTATTAAAAAGACATTAAAAGAAATGAAAACTTTAAAGTTTTATATGGGAGTGAAAATGAATATGAAAAGACAAGATGAAGAACAAACTCCTTATATGAGAACAGATCTTCATTTTATAACATCATTTCAAGATTTTTTGAATAGTGGGGTTTATGAAGAACTATCAAGACAAGAGGAGGATGTTGATAATACAGTGGTAGGAAGTGGATTCAATATTAAAAAAATCATCTTTTTAGATATACACATTCTAAAATCAAACCCTCTTAAAGCTTCTTCTTATATTGAATTACCAAAAGAAATAAAACTAAAGAAGGCAGTTGTTAATATGAAGAACAATGATAATAAATGTTTTCTCTGGTCTGTTCTTGCTCACTTTCATCCACCAAAATGTAATTCAGAAAGAGTAAAACAATATATGAAATATGAGAATACCTTGGACATTAAAGATTTTAAATTCCCAATGCCACTAACAGATATTCCTAAATTTGAGAAAAAGAATAATCTTTCTATTAATGTATATGGATTAACGGATACAAACAAAGTTCAAATATTAAAAATTTCAAACAACTATAAAAATGAAGAAACACACATTGATCTTTTATATTTTAGTGTTGGAAAGAATTCACATTACACATACATCAATAATTTATCAAGATTAATCTCTTCGCAGGTATTCAGAACAGCAAACAAAATATATCCTTGTAAGCGATGTCTTAATTCATTTCATACAAAAGAACGATTAGAACAACATTCAAAATATTGTAGTAATCATAAATCAGCTGTAATTACAATGCCTAAACCTGGTGAAAAGATTTCTTTTGAAGATTATAATAAATCTATCATGCACCCATTTGTGATATACGCTGATTTTGAGTGTATCCTTAAAAAGATTAATACTGCTTCTCCTAATCCAAAAGAATCATATACAAATAAATATCAAAAACATATTCCTTGTGGTTTCTGTTATGATATCAAATCATCTGTTGGAGAAAAGTATAACAAACTTGAACATTATCGTGGAAAAAAAGCTTCACAAGAGTTTGTAAAACGATTAGAAAAGGATTGTATAAGACTCACTAAATTAATGAAAGAAACAAATGAACCGATGAAATTAACCAAAGAAGAAAAATTAGAATTTAGAAAGAACAATATCTGTCATATTTGTGAGGGGGAAATTAAGGAGTCTAAAGTTAGGGATCATTGTCATCTTACTGGTAAATATAGAGGTCCCGCTCATTCCTGTTGTAATCTTAATTATAAATTACCTTCTTTTATTCCAGTCTTTCTTCACAACAGCGCCAACTATGATACACATCTATTTATAAATGAACTTTCAAAAACACCAGGGAATATTTCTGCCATAACAAACACAAGTCAAAAGTATATTTCATTTACAAAAATGATATTCACAAAACCTATAACTCGTATTCGGTTTCTTGATTCTTACAAGTTTATGGGAACACCACTAGCCTTCCTCGCATCAAATCTAAGCTCCACGGACTCTTTTCCAAATCTTAATTCATTCTTTCCAAAAGAGGAAATTCTCACTAAAGAGGAAATTCAGATTAAAGAGAGAATTCAAAGTAAAGAGGAAACTCTAATTAATGAAGAAATTCTAACTGAAGATGAAATTCTAATTATAAAGAAAATTCGAACAATGAATGAAATTCTAACTAAAGAGGAAATTCTGATTAAAGATGAAATTCTGATTAAAGAAGGAATTCTTACGAGAGAGGAAATTCAAACAAGGAATGAAATTCAAAGTAAAGAGAAAATTCTTACAAGTAAGGGAATTTATCCTTATGATTATATGGATTCATTTATGAGATTTAAAGAAACACAACTTCCATCAAAAGAAAGTTTCTATAATAACCTTTATGAAGAAGAGATAAGTGAGAAGGAATATAAACACGCACAAGAAATATGGAAAATATTTAAGATAAAGAACCTTGGAGAATATCATGATTTATATCTAAAAACAGATGTTTTATTGTTAGCTGATGTGTTTGAAGCTTTTAGATCACTCTGTCATAATAAAAATTGTTATGGATTAGACCCTGCCCACTATTTCACAGCTCCTGGTTTAGCTTGGAGTGCAATGTTGAAAATGACAAAACAAGATATAGATTTAATCAGTGATGTTGATATGCTTTTGATGATTGAGAAGTCCAAGAGAGGTGGAATATCACAAGTATGTTCAAAAAGATATGCTAAAGCAAATAATAAATATCTTCCAAATTATGATAGTGAAAAAGATAGTAATTATTTGATGTATTTTGATGCTAATAATTTGTATTATTTGGGCAATGTCTCAATCTCTGCCTTATTGTAAATTAGAGTGGGTGGAAGAAAAGGATTATGAAAAGGCTTTGATGAATATTGTTATTTCTTCTCAAGAGGAATTGAATGACGAAGAAGAAGGTTATTATTTTGAAGTTGATTTGAGGTACCCGAGTGATCTTCATAATAAGCATAAAGATCTTCCTTTTGCATGTGAGAAAGAAACCCCAAAGAAAGAATGGTTAAGTGATTATCATAAAAGTTTTAATATTAAAGGTAAATCAACAGAAAAGTTAACAACATTCTATGATAAAGAGGGATATGTTTTGCATCAGAGAAGCTTAAAACAGTTTTTGAGAGAAGGATTGAGAGTAGCTAAAATTCAGAGTTTTAAAATTTAAACAAAGTCCTTGGGTGAAAAAGTATATTCAATTCAATACAGATATGAGAGCAAATACAAAAGCAAAATTTGAAGGGGATTTTTATAAATTAATGAATAATGCTGTATTTGGAAAGATTATGGAAAATGTTAGAAACAGGCAAAACATTAGATTCGCAACATCTTGGAAAGAAGCTTCGAGATTGATAAATAAACCAAGTTTTGAGAGAGAAGAGGTTTTTTCATAGAACTTTTCTGCAATTCATATGAAAAAGGATAGTATTGTAATGGATAAACCAATTTATATTGGAACAGCAGTTCTTGATTTATCAAAGATATTGATGTATGATTATTTGTATAATGACTTAACGAAAGAGTATGGTGAAAATGTTTCATTGTTGTATATGGACACATAGTTTTATCCTAGATATAAAAACTGATGATGTTTATCAAGATATGAGGAAAAATATTGGAGTATATGATACAAGTAATTTCAGCAAGAAGAGTGAGTTATTTTCCAAAAAGAATGAAAAGGTTATTGGTAAGTTTAAGGATGAGTTGGGTGGGAAAGTAATGAGTGAGTTTATTGGATTGAGAGCAAAGCCATATGCTTATAAGTATGGTGATCAGATTGATAAGAGGTGAAAGGGAATAAAGAAATCAATAACTTTTAGAAATTATTATAATTGTTTGATGAATAAGAAAGAAGAATACAGGAAAATGAATACAATAAGAAGTTATAAACATAACATATATAGTGAAGAAGTAAATAAAAAGGCATTAGGAGCCTTTGATGATAAGAGATTTATTTTAGATAATGGAATAGATTGTGTTCCATTTGGATATTGTATGATAGAGTGTATAAAATAGATTGCGTTTTAACGATGGGAAGATGGGTTAGGGTTTTTTAAGGGCTACCGCCGCGTTTTTTCACAATATATAAATGGTTAAACCAAGTATTAATCAAACTAAAGAGTGGAGAAAATCTCAGTCTTGGTATATAAATGGAAAACATAATGAATGTGAAAAATATCAAATAAGTCTTATTAAAAAAATAACTAAAACAAAGGTAAATAAAACAAATAAGCGAATCAATTTAAAAAGTAGTAAGTTAGAGGATGTAAAGAAAAAAAATGAATATCCTTGAATGGACTGAAAACTTTGATGGTTATCAATTGAACAATGAAAAAACAATTTACTATAAACTCAAAATGATATGTTGCTCAGGAGGTGGTCAAACAAGAGCATTAAGAGAAGTTTATCATTTCGTAATGGCACAAAAGGGGTATCTTAAAAAATATAAAGATTCAAATGTTTTGTTTGTCAATATTTTAGATGGGGTTTATTGTGCAAAGAAAATTAAACTATTGAAGGAATTTGAGAATGAACAAATCTTTATAGGTTCAATGAGTGAGCTGATCAACCTCCAGGTTAAAAGGGGAGACAAATAAATATACCTTGGGATAGCCTGGTTATATATATATATATATATATATATATATATATATATATACAAAGCCTGGTGTTGGCCTAGTGGTTAGGGTGGCGGCTTGGGATCCCAGTGTCCCGAGTTCGAATCCCGCTCAGCCGCTGAATTAACACCAGGGGGTTGACTCAGCCTGTCATCCTTCCGAGGTCGGCGAAATGAGTACCAGTATACTGGTCCCGGTGTATGCCCCGGTTAGAATAGGTGTACCATATCCCTGTGTTGTAAGAGGCGTCCAGGAAGGGCATCCGACCATAAAACATTGCCTCACAAAAAGCCAAACCCCTGCACAGCAGGGAAAAACGGATAAAAAGGGGGTTTATTTTTCGGGAAAAAAAAAGGGAATCGCTGAAAATCCCCCATTCATTTACATGGGGAAAAGTGAGCTAGAACCAGTATATTCACCCTACTCCCATCTCTTTGGACGTAACAAAGTCGTCATAAGGAAACTCCCCTTAACTGAGAACGCTTTCCAGTATCATATGTACAGGGGTCCATACCAGATAGCAACATGCAAAAGATCACACAGGAGCACCCTCCACTTGCCAGATGCTACATCATTTGGAAGACAGATTCTGACTGGAAACTTAGTTCCCATCCTGATGGACAAACCACCAAAGCCTGCAAAGCCAAGCAGAAGCGATACTGCCAGTGTAGCAAGAGCAAGTGCTTAAGAAATTGCTCTTGTGCTGCAGCTGGTATCGACTGTGTCATTGCATGTAAATGTTCGGGCAATCCCACCAAGTGTGCTCCTTTCAGGGACGATAGTGATAAAGATGAGTAGGGTAAGAATACTGATTCTGGCTCACTTTTCCCCATGTAAATGAATGGGGGATTTTCAGCGATTCCCTTTTTTTTCCCTAAAAATAAACCCCCTTTTTATCCCAAGGTATATTTATTTGTCTCCCCTTTTAACTTGGAGGTTGAACCTCATTGAATTGAACACCTGGGGGTTGAACAGCTCACTCATTGAACCTATAAAGATTTGTTCATTCTCAAATTCCTTCAATAGTTTAATTTTCTTTGCACAATAATCCCCATCTAAAATATTGACAAACAAAACATTTGAATCTTTATATTTTTTAAGATACCCCTTTTGTGCCATTACGAAATGATAAACTTCTCTTAATGCTCTCATCTGGTCACCTCCTGAGCCACAGGTTATTTTTTTGTTAAGCCCCGCCCACTTTTCTTTAAGCCCCGCCCACTTTTGCTAAGCCCCGCCCACTTTCCACAAGGTATTCAATAAGCCCCGCCCACTTTTCTTTAAGCCCCGCCCACTTTGCTAAGCTCCGCCCACTTTTCATGAGGTATTTTTTCTAAGCCACGCCCACTTTGCTAAGCCCCGCCCACTTTGCTAAGCTCCGCCCACTTTTCATGAGGTATTTTGTTCTAAGCCACGCCCACTTTTCCTAAGCCCCGCCCACTTTTCATGAGGTATTTTTCTCTAAGCCACGCCCACTTTTCTAAGCCCCGCCCACTTTGCTAAGCTCCGCCCACTTTTCATGAGGTATTTTTTCTAAGCCACGCCCACTTTTCTAAGCCCCGCCCACTTTGCTAAGCTCCGCCCACTTTTCACGAGGTATTTTTTCTAAGCCACGCCCACTTTTGCTAAGCTCCGCCCACTTTTCATGAGGTATTTTTTCTAAGCCACGCCCACTTTTCCTAAGCCCCGCCCACTTTGCTAAGCTCCGCCCACTTTTCATAAGGTATTTTTCTAAGCCACGCCCACTTTTCCTAAGCCCCGCCTACTTTTGCTAAGCCCCGCCCACTCTTACATCATTTCCAGTTCATCTCTGACTCACAAAGAAATCACTAGAAAATTACAGGATGTTATGGTTTTGAAAAATTTCCCAATGAAGGCTTGCCTAGGCTTGCCCAGGGAATTTCCAAAGGAAACCACACCCACCAGTCTTTCTCTATAAAAGCTTCAAACCCAGGCTCCATTTTAAACATTTGTTTTTGCTGGCAATGGTGTGCTGTGTGCTTGCCTGGAACTCTCTGTCTTGTATGGAACTAAACCTTCAAGTTGATGAACTGGATTCAAACCTCTTATCTGTTGAGGTAAGATTTTTATTTTCCTATTTTCAAACTTTGATTGAAGCATACTCATTTAATAATTAAATAACTTAATTAATACATTATTATTTTCTCTCACAGGAAATTGTGTCTGAAATACGAAATGAAAATACTGCTTTTGCTACAACTTGGGGTGAAATTGTTGGCTTGGTTGAAGACCTTATGAGCGACCAAGACCCACAGAACGAGTTCGTCCTTGATGACCCAACCAAAGAGTTATACCTTGGAGACCAGCAAAATCCTGAAAAAGAGTTTTACAGCAATAGTACTCATTGTGAGTTATCAAGACAATACCCACTGAACAAGTTATACGTTGATGAGCCAGAATACAAGTTTTACCTTGGAGACTCACAAATTTTGAAAAAATCAGTAAATGAGTTCTGCCTTGATGGTTTAAATAACTACCTTGGAGACTCAGGAAAAGGGTTCTGCCAAGATGGTTCTAAATATGGGAACTACCTTGGAGACTCACAAATTTTGAAAAAATCAGAAAATGAGTTCTGCCTTGATGGTTTAAATAACTACCTTGGAGACTTGGAAAGTTGGGTTTATTTTGAAGACTTGAAATGCTACCACTCTTTGGGATTTAAACCTATCAAGAAAGTTCTTACTCCCTCTTTCTATGTTATCAAACCTGAAAGCCTTAAAAGACAGAATTGGAAGAAGAGAAAAAAAAAAAACGTAAAATATATATATACATAAAAAAATATAAATATATATATATATATATATATATATATATATATATATATATATATATATATATATATATATATATACACATATATATAGGTGGAAATCTCATTTTGAAAAAGACATTGTGTTGGGTGAGGATTGAGTTGGGGTTGAGATTTTGAATGTGAGGGTTGGGGTTGAGATTTTGAATGTGAGGGTTGGGACACACACACATACACATCAACAAACAAAAGTTAAGCCTTGACTATTCAGTTGAGGATTCTGTGTTTGGGGTTCACAGATCTAAGAACGTCCACCCCTTGACACACATTATATACTGTTATACACCTCGGACTTGGCCCTCGAGTGTCCACAACGGTGTATAGTAGGAGGGAGTGAAGCGCCAACCTATTGCTCCCATTGCACACACACACACACACACAAACAAAAGTTAAGCCTTGACTATTCAGTTGAGGATTCTGTGTTTGGGGTTCACAGATCTAAGAACGTCCACCCCTTGACACACATTATATACTTGTACACCTCGGACTTGGCCCTCGAGTGTCCACAAAGGTGTATTATCTGCTTAGTTTTGTCTTTTGTAATTCCTGTGAATAAAATGAACCTAAAATCTCTTCCCCTTCCAAATCATATATTTTATAAGTCCAAGGAACTGTATCTATTACATCAACAATTTAAAAAGTTCTTTCGTCCATCGTTCAGTAAAACCCTTTTCAAAATGAGATTTCCACCTATATATTCTTACGATATCACCAACTTTGAACTTAGGTTTTCTGACATTAATCTCTTTTTCATATTTTAATTTTGTAAATGTTTCTGATGGTTTCATATTTGTTGACGTGTGAATCGTGTCATTATACTTATCCACAATATCCTGAATAAAAGATGACCATTGTTGTGAACCGAGTTGTGTGAATTTTTTATATAGTCTCTCTTTTAAGGTACGATTAAAACGTTCAACAACAACTGCCTTCCCTTCATTAAAGGTACTGTATAATGTAATACTGTTATTTTTTAGAAAATTCATAAATGTCTTGTTATAAAACTCTCTACCCTCATCAGTCCACAATTTTTTAGGTTTTCTCTTACTTTTATTAAATATCTGTTGAAAAGCTAACATAAGAGTATTACCTGTTTTGTTTTTTAAAGGGACAACCCACGCATATCTACTCCTCAAATCAATAACGGTTAAAGCATACTTGTACCCCTTATCATTATTGAGTTCAATCAAATCAGCAGACCAGATATAATCAACTTCCTTGGAATAAACTTTCCTTCTCTGAAACTTTGTGAATATTGGTTTATGTAATTCATCAGCCAATTGCTCTTCAGTCTTAATGGCATCATTTGAGCCTATAAGTTTTTTGAATTTCCAAGTCCAAGTTTCAATTTAGCACTAATCATCTTCTTCACGATGAACCTATCAACTTTTTCTCTCAAGGTTGGATTTTGTATCAGAGACAAATTATACAACATTTCTCTATCGGCTTCATGCTTTTCTTCCAACGTTGTGGTATTCCCATAATCAATATCGTGTCTCATGCACACTTCATCAACTCTATTGATTGGTTTACTCCAGGATTTAGGATTGTCTGCCTCATCTAATCTTTTATCCAAGTTTGTGCCTGGACCACAGAAAGAATACCCTGGAAGATGTAATTCCCCTGGTATTCCAGTAGTTGTAAATTTACTTCCTGATAAAAACTTTTGTATATCTCCTCCGAGTTTGTGTTTGGAGATAAATTGATTTTTTTTTTTGAACCACACACCGAACATATACCTTTTTGTATAACCCTGTTATTTTTACTTTTAATATATGAAATATTTTTAGTATTAGTTTTCTTTTTACATTTGAGACAATAACTCATTTATTTATGAGAAAAATTCCTGCAGAGTGCAAAAACCTTTTTAGTTTCCAACATGCACATTTGAATCTTAATTTTTAAAACATAAAGAATCCTTAGAAATGCCTTCACTCTCTCCTCCATTTATTTAAGAAAAAAAAATGAAAAACTTGAATTAAAATCCATATAAAGAGGAAATTCAGATTAAAGAGAGAATTCAAAGTAAAGAGGAAACTCTAATTAATGAAGAAATTCTAACTGAAGATGAAATTCTAATTATAAAGAAAATTCGAACTAAAGAGGAAATTCAGATTAAAGATGAAATTCTGATTAAAGAAGGAATTCTTACGAGAGAGGAAATTCAAACAAGGAATGAAATTCAAAGTAAAGAGAAAATTCTTACAAGTAAGGGAATTTATCCTTATGATTATATGGATTCATTTATGAGATTTAAAGAAACACAACTTCCTTCAAAAGAAAGTTTCTATAATAACCTTTATGAAGAAGAGATAAGTGATAAGGAATATAAACACGCACAAGAAATATGGAAATATTTAAGATAAAGAACCTTGGAGAATATCATGATTTATATCTAAAAACAGATGTTTTATTGTTAGCTGATGTGTTTGAGGCTTTTAGAACACTCTGTCATAATAAAAATTGTTATGGATTAGACCCTGCCCACTATTTCACAGCTCCTGGTTTAGCTTGGAGTGCAATGTTGAAAATGACAAAACAAGATATAGATTTAATCAGTGATGTTGATATGCTTTTGATGATTGAGAAGTCCAAGAGAGGTGGAATATCACAAGTATGTTCAAAAAGATATGCGAAAGCAAATAATAAATATCTCCCAAATTATGATAGTGAAAAAGATAGTAATTATTTGATGTATTTTGATGCTAATAATTTGTATGGATGGGCAATGTCTCAATCTCTACCTTTTGGTAAATTAGAGTGGGTGGAAGAAAAGGATTATGAAAAGGCTTTGATGAATATTGTTATTTCTTCTCAAGAGGAATTGAATGACGAAGAAGAAGGTTATTATTTTGAAGTTGATTTGAGGTACCCGAGTGTTCTTCATAATAAGCATAAAGACCTTCCTTTTGCATGTGAGAAAGAAACCCCAAAGAAAGAATGGTTCAGTGATTATCATAAAAGTTTTAATATTAAAGGCAAATCAACAGAAAAGTTATTAACAACATTCTATGATAAAGAGGGATATGTTTTACATCAGAGAAGCTTAAAACAGTTTTTGAGAGAAGGATTGAGAGTAGCTAAAATTCATAGAGTTTTAAAATTTAAACAAAGTCCTTGGGTGAAAAAGTATATTCAATTCAATACAGATATGAGAGCAAATACAAAAGTAAAATTTGAAGGGGACTTTTATAAATTAATGAATAATGCTGTATTTGGAAAGACTATGGAAAATGTTAGAAACAGGCAAAACATTAGATTCGCAACATCTTGGAAAGAAGCTTCGAGATTGATAAATAAACCAAGTTTTGAGAGAGAAGAGGTTTTTTCAGAGAACTTTTCTGCAATTCATATGAAAAAGGAAAGTATTGTAATGGATAAACCAATTTATATTGGAACAGCAGTTCTTGATTTATCAAAGATATTGATGTATGATTATTTGTATAATGACTTAAAGAAAGAGTATGGTGAAAATGTTTCATTGTTGTATATGGACACTGATAGTTTTATCCTCTATATAAAAACTGATGATGTTTATCAAGATATGAGGAAAAATATTGGAGTATATGATACAAGTAATTTCAGCAAGAAGAGTGAGTTATTTTCCAAAAAGAATGAAAAGGTTATTGGTAAGTTTAAGGATGAGTTGGGTGGAAAAGTAATGAGTGAGTTTATTGGATTGAGAGCAAAGGCATATGCTTATAAGTATGGTGAACAGATTGATAAGAGGTTAAAGGGAATAAAGAAATATGTAATAAAGAAATCAATAACTTTTAGAAATTATTATAATTGTTTGATGAATAAGAAAGAAGAATATAGGAAAATGAATACAATAAGAAGTTATAAACATAACATATATAGTGAAGAAGTAAATAAAAAGGCATTAGGAGCCTTTGATGATAAGAGATTTATTTTAGATAATGGAATAGATTGTGTTCCATATGGATATTGTATGATAGAGTGTATAAAATAGATTATGTTTTAACGATGGGAAGATGGGTTAGGGTTTTTTAAGGGCTACCGCCGCGTTTTTTCACAATATATAAATGGTTAAACCAAGTATTAATCAAACTAAAGAGTGGAGAAAATCTCAGTCTTGGTATATAAATGGAAAACATAATGAATGTGAAAAATATCAAATAAGTCTTATTATAAAAATAACTAAAACAAAGGTAAATAAAACAAATAAGCGAATTAATTTAAAAACTAGTAAGTTAGAGGATGTAAAGAAAAAAATGAATATCCTTGAATGGACTGAAAACTTTGATGGTTATCAATTGAACAATGAAAAAACAATTTACTATAATCTCAAAATGATATGTGGCTCAGGAGGTGGCCAGATGAGAGCATTAAGAGAAGTTTATCATTTCGTAATGGCACAAAAGGGGTATCTTCAAAAATATAAAGATTCAAATGTTTTGTTTGTCAATATTTTAGATGGGGATTATTGTGCAAAGAAAATTAAACTATTGAAGGAATTTGAGAATGAACAAATCTTTTTAGGTTCAATGAGTGAGCTGTTCAACCCCCAGGTGTTCAATTCAATGAGGTTCAACCTCCAAGTTAAAAGGGGAGACAAATAAATATACCTTGGGATAAAAAGGGGGTTTATTTTTAGGGAAAAAAAAAGGGAATCGCTGAAAATCCCCCATTCATTTACATGGGGAAAAGTGAGCCAGAATCAGTATTCTTACCCTACTAAGATGAATGAACTAAATGTACACTGCAGTCCAATATTTTAACTGAGACTCCAATATTCGTTTTATTGGCTGCAACTGCGAGACAAGATGCAAGTTGCAAATATTATTTAAACATTGATTCACATGTATAATGTGTAATTCTATTCAATCAATATACATGTATTATTATTTTGTACATATCTGAAATGAAAAAGTATGATACATTATGATAAACATTCGTTCAATTTGTATCCAATCTGGTACGGTAAAAGCTGTTTCTAACAAATATATATTATATAAAAATATATATTCACTATTTTAGGGTTGGTTGACTTATAAATACATTTATATCACTGGGTGGGTGTCGCTGCTGGTGGACAATGTGTCCCCACCCGGTGATACCATCAACCCAGTAGCTTCGTGCTGAATGGGTATTTATGTACATGTAGTACAAACCAGTTACTTTGGGTATTGTACTTTCGTTCGTATTTTGTATGGTATGTTGGTTGTCTGGAAGCGACGTGTACATCCAGTATATTGTATTAACAACCTTTTTTCATGCTGTTGTCCCTTGATACTTTGATAACTCCATCATGTTTTTGTGTGGAAAGTTTGTATTTTTTTTTTTCAAAAATCTTTATTGTATTAAATTTAATTGTATTCACTATTTTAGGGTAGGTAATTGGCTAACAAATACAGATATATACACATATATATATATATATATATATGTTAAATGAATATTAATTTACCCTACTGTATCTTCAAGAAGTTATTTTGAGAGCACAAAATCAAGTTTAAGATGAATGAAAACATATTTACTGCTGATTCAGCTATTTTTGGGGGTCAATTTGCACTGAAATGTAATTTTTTTTTCAACCTCTAATTGGCGAAATTTGACACATGTGACCTCAGCATATGAAAGACCATGCCAACGTCCTTACTAGGGGTTGAAATCAACTGTCTAACTTGATATTTGAATAACTTATGAAACGTTTTTTGAAAAATTAGTGATACCGAAAATCGCGCCCATTTTTTGGTGGGTACGTATGTTCAAATACAATTTGTGAGATGTTCGCAATCGAGATGACCGAGCAGGCCTCTTGATTATTAATCATAAGACACTAAACTAAAGAAAAAATGAGGCCTGCAAAGTAGAGGAAGCGGTGTCCGGTAACTCCTAAAATAGCGGCCTTTCTGAGTTTGGATTCCTGACTACTAGTTTCCTTTCTAATGTTTTTATCTACCACACTTTTTTATACGCCCGATATATATATATATATATATATATATATATATATATATATATATATATATATATATATATATATATATATATATATATATATATATATATATATATATATCGGGGCGTATTATGTGATACCGGTCGTCCGTCCGTCTGTCTGTCTGTCTATCCGTCCGTTCCTGTCCGCACTCTAACTCCCAAAGTTTTCAACTTTCACGTTTCATATTTGGTACATAGGTACAGGCTGTGGAGACGGTGTGTCGCGACATACATTCGTCATCTAAAGTGGTTGCCATGGCAACCAGGATGCTGTTTTCCATCCGTTCCTGTCCGCACTCTAACTCCCAAAGTTTTCAACTTTCACGTTTCATATCCGGTACATAGCGACATACGTTCGTCATCTAAAGTGGTTGCCATGGCAACCAGGATGCTGTTTTCCGTCAGTTCCTGTCTGCACTCTAACTCCCAAAGTTTTCAACTTTCACGTTTCATATTTGGTACATAGGTGCAGACTGTGGAGACGGTGTGTAGCGACATACGTTCATCATCTAAAGTGGTTGCCATGGCAACCAGGATGCTGTTTTCCATGTCGTAGCACAATTCTGCATATACCTTCTTGTTAGGGCATATATTGTGCTCACTTGCGCTCTTGTTACTGATTACAATATACAAATACATAGATTGCTTTATAATTATACCTCACTGCAATGCTTTATAAAAAATATTAATTATTAGACTCGTCTTTTAAAGACGATAAATGTACAAACAGGCGAGCATTGGGTGGCTTTGACGTCAACTCTGGTTAGAGTATGCTGTCCCAGTTTGGAATGCTGGCCTCACAATCCGCCAAAGTAACGAATTGGAGCAGGTTCAAAAAAGGGCTCTGAATCATTCTAGGACAATTACACAGCTATGATTATGAACAGGCTCTTCAGTCTTGTGATATTCCAACCTTGAAACAACGCAGGTTTGAAATTTGTCTGAGATTCGCACGACAATTGCTGACGTCTAACGAGTTTAGACATCTGCTTCCAGACCCCAGGCAGGTTATGACACAATACTCTCAGAAATTCATCTCATCTTTCACAAATTTACATGAAAAACCCAAAGATACAAAATAGTGCCATACCGTACATTGTTAAAATTCTTAATGTGGAATCTGAACTCGTCGATCTTCTCAGTTGACAAGATTTTAGGTTGTATTTATTTTAGGTTACACTGAAGACCAGCTTTCTCGCTTATCTTCCTCACTATCTGCAGCGGTTTCATCAAATCCTATTTACTTTGCTGTTAGTCTCTCGTGAAAATGTCTTGTAGCGTGATGGAAGCACCTGTCGGACAATGTGCATGCACCTGCTGTTTGGTGAACATTTGGCGTTTCAGGTGGAAAAGCCTCGACCTATGTAACCCATGAAATTCACTTATTAACATCATGGAAGAGGTGGTCTTGGGATGGTGGTTACTTGGGGTGGTGCGGCTTCCCAGGGAATACAACATCCGTGCGTACCTGATTAAGGTGTACTCTATGCTATATTCACTCTGCCTATTCTTGAAGCTAAGGATTTATTCTGAAACCATCCGGTGGTTATCTTGTATTTTGCTGGTGTCGTCCAACCTCAAAAACGCTCCTTTATTACCCCGTGCATGAAGCGAAAAGCAGAGTTAAGTAATAGGTATGCTGGAATGGCCTACGTGTCCCGATTATTTGACGAAAGAATGCTCCAGGCAGCTTACCAACACTGACGCTTAAATCACTTTTCACTTTATTTAAAACTCTCCAAGTGTGATGGTAAAAACCATGCTTTCTCCACACACAGCCATCCTTCCGCTAGGCAGGGAAGAGCCACAACCCCCGTGCCCCTCCCAGCGGAGATGAGTAAACACATGGGCGAGGCCTAAATATGCATGAGGCAAGACATGGGCGCAGCGTAAATATGCATGAGGCAAGACATGGGCGGAGCATAAATATGCATTTTACATTCAGACTTTGTGACATCACAATAGGTTCACGTCTGTCTGTCTACAGACGTCAATCTATGATTGAGGAACTACTTAATGTCCATTTTATTTTATATGTTGAACACTGTCGAACATGAATCGGAACATGAAGCTGCAGTTTGCAGTACTTTGGCTCTGAAATTGTCAAATTGCGCGGAATGTCGTCCCGAGAGCACATGCTCACACGCTCGTCATCCTGAACAAAAATACCTGTCTGGCAATTAAACGACATTGAAGATCATTCCAAACGGGAAACTTATTGTTTATCGGGACATCATAAAGGAGACGAGCAACAAGCACGAAGAACTCATGTACCGTATTCAATAGGGTGGTGTTAAAGACGGTGCATCAGTGGCGGTAAACTTCTGATTATTGTTTTTTTTTTTGGGGGGGGGGTCTTTTTCTATAGCTTTTAAAACTTTTATTTCATGTCAATTGCGTCATATAATTTAATACTGTATAACACACTTCCAAAAATTTTCAGCTTAGTTGTACTTGGGCAAAACGTTACGTCATCTCGCCCATTCAAATTTGCCACGTGCTCCGAGGATGGAGGAGTAACAGTGAGATTGAGACAAAAATGGCTTTGCATGGTTGCCGTGGCACCTGTTGACGAGCAAAGCTAATATAGATCGTGCTCGGAAGCGCAAAGCAAGAGTTAAAAAGACCATCCCACATCGTTTTCTCAAGACTGCGTAGGGTAAGGTGTTCTATGAACTCCCTCGTTGAAAGATGTTTACCGTCCACTACCACCAGTCCTTGCTAGCAGGTCAATGCCCCAGTTTAATGTGCAGCTTGGGAACGGGACGACGCACTTATTGATGCAACACCCTCCTTGTAAAGCACCGGGGTGACACTTTATAGTGGGGGTAGCGAATTAATCACACACCTGCCAACTCAAAGGTAGGTGCAACTTCCTATCGCACCAAACAGCATTGCGTGAAGGGTGCAAGTGTTTGACTGGTTCTTGCCTGGACATACAGTTCGAACTGAGAATGCTCCTCACCGTGAGATGAGGGAATTGGACGCAGATCCATCTTTCCCCAGGATTGAGATTGGAGGGAGTTGGATGGGAAGTGAAAATATGAAGAGAGAACGAAAGAGCACGATGAAGGTTGGCATGATGGGGTTAAGGGTAAGATTAATGCGTCGGGTTATTGCATATCTGATAGGAGGTCACAATTTGCCTGTCGCCATCATCTCTAACATATTATAAGGAGAACACTTAACACTTGGACTTCAATTTTGTTTTATATATGTCATTATGCTGCGGTTAAAACTAATTTCATAAAACCCGTCGCATGCATTACATACTAATTGCAGCACACCGGCATCTACCTAACGAACTTCCATATCCACGGCTCTTCTGGCATCGAGAGACCAAACTCCGTGGGTCTTCCATTGAAGTGCCTCAAATGTCGGAACTGGGATGCAGATCAAAGAATAACGGAAATAACCGAACGGGTTGTCATCTCTTAGATACCATATCGCCATTTCATTCGAAATGATAATGAAAGAGTTTGATTTTTTTTTTGCCAGTTTGGCACTTGCTCTCTTCGGTACACTTAGGTCAGTGTATTGATGTTACAATCCAAGCAGCTGAATGGCATTGCATGTCCAGATTCTAGCAGCAGGTGCTCAGTTTGAAGGTTCCTTTTAATATTTCGTTGAACATTGTTAAGGATATCTTTGCCGACCGTTTTACCTCTGCCACCGAAGGTGGACGGAGGTTGTTTTCACCCCTGCCTGACTGTCTGTGAGCAGGATATCTCAAAAAAGTTGGCGACGGATTTGGACGAAACTTGGTGCACTGGTTGAGTCCGTGACAATGACGAATTGATTCGATTTTTGGTGAAGATCCGAATCCGGAAAGGAGGATACAATTTTTTTTTAAGTGATTCTTCACCATTGAGAGATGGGGCCAAAAACGATACATACAGTCGTGGCAGACATATTGGCACCCTTGCACTTTTTTTTTCAAATAATGCACAATTTGCTCCAGAAAATTGTCCAAATTAAAAAATCTTTTGGTATCCACTGATGTATTTCTTTGGTTTGCAGTGGAACAAAACAAAAAATGCCGAAAAAAAAATAACAATCTTAGCTTATTCCAAATCCTAAAATGTCCTGGACAATATTATTGGCATCATTTTTGAACTGTAGTTAGAAATAATGAGATTTCAAGCAGGTGATTCTCCTTTACTTTGGAATTTAACTCACCTACGGTGAGTTGCAGGTGCTTGCAATATGAAAATCACTCATTCAACCAGTTTGAATCGATAAAAGGAGTCATTCTCCTGTTTTGTGTCACTGTGTGTACCATAATGAGCATGGAGAAAAGAAAGAAAACCAGAGAATTGTCTGAAGAGGTCAGACAAAAGATTGTAGCCAAGCATGGACAATATCAAGGCTACAGGTCCATCTCCAGAGACCTTGATGTTCCTGTGTCCACCATAAACAATGTGATCAGGAAGTTTAAGGCCCATGGGACTGTAACCAACCTCCCTGGACTTGACCGCAAGAGAAAATTTGATTGAAGATCGCAGTGCAGGATTGTTTGAATGGTGGAGAAAGCACCTCGATGAACTGCCAAACAGATTCAAGCTGACCTTCAGACACCAGGTATGACAGTTTCAACTCGTACCATCCGTTGCCAACTCAATGAAAGGGGGTTCTATGGCAGGAGACCCAGGAGGACCCCACTGCTGAGAGAGGAAGACGGAAGAAAGCCCGACTGGAGTTTGCCAAAACACACCTGAACAAGACAAAATCCTTCTGGGAGAATGTCCTGTGGACAGATGAGACCAAATTAGAGCTTTTTGGTAAAACACATCATCTCTGTTTACAGAAAAAAAAATGAAGCCTTCAAAGAAAAGAACACCTTCCCTCCAGTCAAACATGGAGGAGGTTCAGTGATGTTTTGGGGTTGCTGTGTTTCCTCTGGCAATGGGTGCCTTGAGTGTGTGCACAGAATCATGAAATCAAGAGATTACCAAGGAGGCATTTTGGAGCACAATGTTCAACCCAGTGTCAGAAAGCTGGGTCTCCGTCGAAGGTCATGGGTCTTGCAGTAGGACAATAACCCCAAACACACTTCAAAAAGCACCCAGGAATGTTTCAAGACAAAACGCTGGACTGTTTTGAAGTGTCCAGCAATGAGTCCAGATCTAAATCCCATTGAACACCTGTGGGGAGATCTGAAAACAGCAGTTGGGAGAAGACATCTTTCAAATCTGGGAGAACTTGAGCAGTTTGCACAAGAAGGGTGGGTCAAACTACCAGTCGAGAGGTGTAGGAAGCTCAGTCATGGTTACAGGAAGCGCTTGACTGCAGGTATTTTGTCCAAAGGTTCTGCTACCAAATATCAAGTCGAGGGTGTTAATAATATTCTCAAGGCCATTTATTTTTATTTTCTGATTTAAAAGTATATCTTAAGTTCTGAATCAAAAACAAAGGTTCTGTAATATCAACGGTGAAATGAAGAATTGTTGGAGAAAAAATACTTTTGTCAATTTCAACTTAGTTTTTGGAGAAAATTGAGTTAATTAAAAAAAAGCTGTTAGGGATGAGTTGATTAGGTGACGAGAACAAGCCGATTCAATTTTTGGTTCGGGTCCGGATTCAGATCCGACCTATCGGCGAGATACAAAACGTAAACTCTTCAGCCTGGCAGAGGTGTGCACTCTACCGATTGCCGTTGGTAGTCTGTTGTTGTTGGCGCAGTCATACGAGTCGGTTCCTGTTGATTTGTCTGATATGTCCGTGAGTTTTAGTAGAAAATGCTTGTGTGTGCAGGTGTTAATGCTCTGTATGTATGCATGTGAGAGGAGACCTGCGCTTCCTCAGAATTATAAATACAGAATGTTTAAAAGCAAAAGTCCTGGTTGAAGTGGTGATGTAGAACCCCCTGCACTACCCCATCCAAGGCCATATGCGGAAGTTGATTTCCTGTTTGTTTTGCAGTGCTCGGGGCCTAGTTCGAGAAGAGTGTGGGATGCTTGGACAGATTTGGAGTGAGAGAGACATCGACAGAGGCTGAGAGGGGTCGAGTGTGAGTGAGTAAATAGGAGAGAGAGGGATAGAGGTAGCTGGATCGAATAAGAGGCAGTTGAACTGGAGGAAGCGGATTGTGTTCAATGAGGCCTATTTTACAGCCTGTTTGTCACAGCAAAACAGCGTGATTTGTGCGACGCAACCGCCATATAATGGAGCCACCTATGTCACCGATGTAATGTAATTGGAATATGCATCATATGAGCCACACATTTAATCTGACTACCTGTCCCTAAGTGGCTAATCCAATCACGGATCAGCATTTCATGCATTTACGAAGGCACCTGTAAAATGTGGTTCAAAATGCATGCGCAGATGATTGAGTGTTCAGTGATGTGAACCTGCACATTTAGCTGTACCCGTTTTAAATTCCTCGCTTAAACTGATGGATGGATCAGCTTGTAGTCACCTGGGTTTTGAGAGATGCTGTAAAATCACCTGCATTGCAATACGCGCGCACCTTCGCTCGTCCGAAGGGATTTGTTCATACATGAGTATAAAGTGAAAGATTCACAAGGCGGGTTCGCGATTCTGTTTTGGGTCAATTTCCTTGTTAAATCACCAATGCCAAAGGCAATTATAGGATCTGAGGTTATTAATTATCAATGATGACAAGCCGTTCAGACCACGGAGTGGCGGCCCGTTTCATCGCTGCATGGACTTGGAGGTAAGGACTCTGCTCTTTTTTTTTAAGCAGAGTGAGATTGTCTGCCTGAAGAACACGGAAGGCGCCACTAACGAGGCGAGACGTGGGAAAGGCCGCAGCTCATGATCAAGGGACCATTGTGAGATTGAGACTCCATTAACCGGCAAAAAGGTCTGCGCAGATAGACCGTGCATCATTTGTGCACCGCTTTGCCTCCTCAATCGAATATACAGAATTGTAATTGAAGTCACATGGGGATGGACGTGATCCAGAGACTCTGGGTGAGAGTTATGAACAATTGCATATGTCCATATTCATTCAGACCAATTTGTGGAGGGGTGCTTTTTGGTTTGATGTGTCACCGGAAGCAACTTGTGAATGTGGTAGGAAACCAAGCCTTCCTCTTGTCTTAGTCTGTCCCTTGACTGCGATAAGAGTTGGGCACCACAATATACAGTACCCCTAATGATGTTTTAGTGGGCTTTGTAACCTTTTCGTGGCTGTCACCTCTGGGTATAGCTGTTTGGGCGGGGGTTAGAGCTAGGGTTCGGGTTAGGATTAGGATTAGCAGCTCGGTGTTGCAGTCGATGAAGGGACCAAATCCCTTCACTATGGGTTGAGTGAGGGACGAAATCCCTTTGCTATAAGTTGAGGGACCAAATTCCTTAGCTTTGAGTCGAGGAACCAAATTCCTGAGGTATGATCTTGGGGACTAAATCCTTTCTTTTTTTCTTGAATTTTTTTTGTTTTCAATGCCGAGGCCAACAGAGACCTAATTTTTAGATCTCGGTTCTATTTATTTATATATGTATATATATTTTGTGAATAAGGTTCACTTGGCTGTGCCTGGATAGATTTGAGGGTAGAGGAGTAACATCTGAAACGTGAATCCTATCCAGGTTCCTCCTGATGATTTCATCTTTGCTTTTTGCTTGTTCGGGTTCCTTCTGATGACTCCAATGCAGGACTTGTATCTAGTTGGTCTTCCATTTGATTTGAATGTAATTTTTTTCATTACAAATTTTCCGCCAGAAGAGTTGGCTCGCACCAAGTTCTTTCCAAGACTGCGCGGAGTGGGTATTCCATGAATATCATCTCGTTCTTTCTGTTTTACATTCCGAAGGTTCATCGAAGAGTTTGTGTAAATCGTACATTACATGCAAAGCACAAACATTGGAAAAACACCATTATACCTTGACATGAATAACTAGAATGACACTCGGTAGAGAGCATACCTCTGCCAGGCTGAATAGTTTACTTTGTCTCGCCAAATGATGGACCGGATCTGGATCCATACCTGAACCAAAATCTAATCGGCTTGTTCTTGTCAACTACCCAACTCCTCTTCCTTGTTTTGTCATCATCTGTCCACAACCTTTTGAGATATCCTGCTCACAGAGAGCCAGACAAACAGGAGAATGCATAACCTCCATCCACCTTCGGTGGCAGAGGTTATAATAATTAAATAAAGCATGTTGTGAAATTAATATCATTTATAGCAATTAATTAATAGAGCTGTAGAATTGTCAGACGTGTGTGTGTGTGTGTGTGTGTGTGTGTCCTCCTGCTTTGCTTCATTATAACAGTGTCAGCTGCTCTGTGAGGCTTCATGAATATTGAGCCTCAAGTTGGAGATCGGAACGAATCATTACTTGGAGAAACACTTATTGACAAGAATCTTGCACAA
>NC_140977.1:53488693-53491193 GCF_056783735.1 Eptatretus burgeri
TTTATGTCTTCCTGTTGTTTTACAACTTTTGAAACCAACTCTTGATGTTCCTTAAATCTTCTTGCTCTTTCTTTTGCATCCATTTATTTATTGTAAAATATCATTTCATGAATTGTAAAGATCAACAGGGAAATTTTCCTTTTCTTCATCATTCAAGTAGATGTGTTCAAATAAATCCTTTTCTTTAAATATTTCATCAAATTCTTTATTAACATTAATGCGAGTTGTAATTTCTTCTTCACTAATACTTGCGTCTCTGCTTTTCATACGTTTGCGTTGAGTTTCTTCATCAACATCAAAACTGAATGATAAAATCTTCACTCCGCTCAGATGTTTAATAATTTGTCTCGTTCCTTCTGGATTAGTTTCTAATATCCCAAGACCACCAGATTTTAGTTTCCTTAACTCACTTTTACAATGTGAATATTTTGTTGTACCAAGAGAAACCTCCTCAAATATTTGACCTTCATTCCTCAATCGCATATGTTCCTCCACTGAAATATAGTGATAATCTTCACCTTTTACTTCTCCAGGTCTTATTGCTCTAGTTGTTGTTGATACAATACGTATCACGGGGTGTTTTTTAAGTAAATTTACAATATTCTCATTTGTACTACACAAGAACCTTGATTTATGAAAGTTTTTTCCAGAAGCAGATTTACCCACAAGATTTATAATAATAGTTGTCATTTATAAATGTAATTGTTTATAAAACAAAAAATATATCCCTTAATATCTCATCTTGTTTCACAACAATATATTTATATTTTTCAGTCGTGTGCTTCATGTAATCCTCAAATTTCTTTTTACTACATAATGTAGAACAATTATCTCTCCAAAAATTATTGGTATCTATTGAATTTAACTTGAATAAAATAAAAGTATTAGCATTGTTTCTGATGGAACGACGAGGAAGTTGAAAGTACAATTGACTAAGATAAATACAATTACAAGAAGAATGTCTCCCTCTTGTGTAGTCGCTGTCCATTACCGTTTGGTTTCTCTCATTAACACAATCATCAAAGATAACGAGGTTCTTTTTTGATTTATCCAAATCTTGGGGAGACGGTATATCATCCGTATTATCACTAAGAATACAAGTTATAGGATTTGATTTCTTTTTACATCTCTGTGTATCACAAAATAGTTGAATTATATCTTCAATGTTATAATCATTTAGGTTTTTTTGACGTTTAAATAAACCGATTATATCTTCTTTTTGAAGACCAGCATTAAAACCTTGTGAGAGTAGTTGATACTCTGGTTGAAAACTCGACTTTGTGAAAATTATTAGATTATCATAATCTAAAAAGTTGGGAGTGAGGAGCATCTTTAAAAGTAAGCAGGTTTTTCCACATCCACTTGAACCAACTATAAGACATCTTAATGAATTTGGGAGATTTTTATGGTTGTTAAATTTTATCTTATTTTCCCAAATGGGTAAAAAAATCATTCATTTATATATTTGGAAAACAGGTTATTTCATTTATTGTTGGCTTTTTTAGAAACTATATTTTATCCTAAGTTCAGGTTTAATTTCAAGATAATCCATTATTTTATTTATACAATATCTTGTGTTGATATTTCCCTGAAAATTACATCCATGAATAATATATAACAACAATCCTTTGAACATTTCTCTTATACGTTCAGTTTCTTCCCTTGTAAGGAAAGGTGTGTTATCACCCTCATACTTTACATTCATTTCTCTAATCAATCTTGTAAAGTAATTCATTTTTGGTGTAAATCTAAAAGAATTATTTTCCTTTTTATATTTTTTATTATTAATTAGAAGATAATCACAGAATATACATTGTTTATAGGCTTTTGACTCTGTGTTTAATCCCCGTCTTTCACACGCAGGACAATTCTCAAATTTGTCACATGGAGAATCAGGAAAGTCTAGCATATTTATAAAGTAAAACTTTACTTAAACTGAAATTCATCTATACTTTCAGTTGTATATTACCATCGATATCGATATACTTTTTTTCATTATCAGATTCAACGACAACATTTTTTATATTAAAGGTAATTTTAAAATTATCGTTAACTACTATTGAACGAAATGTCATTTCACTTGATATATTAACATCCTTTATTTCATCAGGATTTACATCTTTAGGGTTGTTGAAAAAAATACAAATTTCTCCTTGCATATTACAGATGGTCTTATCTTTTCTTTCTAAAGCTTCATCCATAAGGTTTTTGTTTTTTGATACTTTTTCTTGTTTCATTGCTTTTTCTAGTTTTGAATATATTACTAGAAGGAGAGGAGAAACTTTTGTTAGAGATACTTTAATTGATGTTCTACCAGGTATACTAAAAGCCCTTCCACTGAAGGAAATTGAAGAACTCATATTATTTACCATAATAGTTTTTATCCAATAGTTGTTATATTTATCTTTGTTCAATTTTACATCCTTGACATATTTCTCAGTATCTTTAACAGATGAAGAGATTGATTGAAACTTGTCTTTTGTGTCTTGAAACATTGTAT
>NC_140977.1:53498693-53603693 GCF_056783735.1 Eptatretus burgeri
CATCTCTGACTTATTTCCAGTTGTTACTGGAGTTCGTCAGGGATGTGTACTTGCCCCCACACTTTTCAGCACTTGTATGGACTGGATTCTAGGGAGGATGTCGGAGAGATCAAGTTGCGGTGCGTCATTTGGGAATGTCAAGATCTCGGACCTTGACTTTGCAGATGATGCAGTCATCTTTGCGGAGACTTTAGACATCCTCTTGGGGGCCCTCGAGGTGCTGAATGAGGAGTCGGAGCCGTTGGGATTACGGGTTTCTTGGGTCAAAACTAAGATCCAGGCTTTCGGTGACATCTTGGATGCTGCTGTCCTGTCTGTGTCTGTTTGTGGTGAGGATGTTGAGGTCGTGGAGAGATTCACTTACCTTGGCAGTGATATTCATGTCTCTGCTGGCTGCGAGTCAGAGGTCAATAGACGTCTGGGTTGGGCCTGGGGAGTCATGGATTCACTGGATCATGGGGTGTGGCGCTGCCGGTACCTGTGCGGGAGGACGAAAGTCCGAGTCTTCAGGTCCTTGGTACTTCCAGTCTTGCTCTATGGGTGCGAGACTTGGACTCTGACCAAGGATCTGAGATGGAGACTTAATTCCTTTGGTACCAGGTCTCTTCGGAGAATCCTTGGCTATCGCTGGTCGGATTTTGTGTCCAACGAGCGGTTGCTGAGAGAGACTCGGATGAGATTTGTTACCTGCATAGTCCGTGAGCGTCAGTTGCGGCTGTATGGACATGTGGCTCGTTTTCCTGACTCTGATCCTGCTCACCAGATTCTCTCAGCGAGGGAGTCTCATGAGTGGAGGAGGCCAGTGGGTCGACCACGTGCCTCATGGTTGCAACAGGTTGACCATCATCTCAAGGAGATGGTGATGGGCCTGGCATCTGCCTGGGGGATGGCCAGACGGAGGCCCCTGGAGTACCGGCGGAAAGTGGACGCAGCGACGTGCTGTTCTGGCACATGCTCCCATACCTGACCTGACCGTTTCCGTCCTTTCTTTCATTGGTCCAGCATGGTTCGGATCTGAGTTTTCGCCGGGTTTTTATACCCGATAATCCATTCATCCTTGCCGGCACGGCTTTGGCAGTTCCGTTGGACTGCACCCGAACCGGAGTTGGTAGTCGGTAGTTGGAATTCTACCGCAGTCGGTAGAGTGACCCGGTTCGAGTAAGATGTGCCGAGGGCGTGGTTCCCCGGTAGTCGAAATCGCGTAGTTAATTAGGTAAGTTGCTTCTAGACAAAGAGATCCTACGCTACGCGGTGGAGGTATTGGCATTCCACGGTCGGTTCAGCGACCCACCGGTTCGCGCAATTATCTGGAGCGCCGGCCTACAATTCCGGGGAGTTTGGTGGGAGACGACGTAACCAATATATATATATGTATATATATATGTATATATATATATATATATATATATATATATATATATATATATATATATATATGATATAGGAGAGATGTTTGGAACTCTGAGCTACCTGTTTACACCAGGAAGTCACAAAGTGTGGAGCGGAACACTCAGAGAATTTTAATACCAACAAAAATGACATAAACATGCAAGGAAAGGCAGATGGAGGAAAAGTTGGTTTTGCTCATCCAGCCTGTGCCATGACTCCTACCATTCATAGACAATAACGGCACTCGGTAGAGAACATACCTCCACTAGACTGAACGGTTTACATTTTGTACCCCACTGGTAGGCCGGATCTGAATCTGAACTTGAAGCAAAATCGAATCGGCTTGTTCTTGTCACCTGACAAACTTATCCACCAAATTTTGTCATCACTCGTCCACAACTTTTTGAAATTTGATGCTGCATATCGTTTTTGGTCCGATCATTCAATGGTGAAGAATCGCTGAAAAAATTCAAAATTTCTCGTATCCGGATCCAGATTCGGTTCTTCATCAAAATCGAATCGATTCGTCGATTATTATCACATATCCAACCTGTCCACCAAGCTTCGCCTGAATCCGTCCGCATCCATTTTGAGATACCATGCAACATCGTTTTCAGTCTGGTCTCTCAATGGTGAAGAATTACTTGAAGGAGGAATGGCTCGACAGTGAATACAAATTTTATTTTAATAATAATTACTTGAAAAATTAACAAATTCTCATATCCAGCTCCGGATTCGGATCTCCACCAACAATGAAGCAATTATTTATTGTTGCACAACCAAACTTTCCACCGAGTTTCGTCTGAATCCGTTAAAAAACCTTTTTGAGATATCCTGCTCACAGACAGACAAACAACCAGGAGTGAAAACTTTCAGTGGCGGACATGAGGCACGATTTGATTGCCTGACAGTCAAATGATACAATATTTGTTCCAACTGAGAAGTGAGAGTGGCATGCAGGAGAAGTGATGTCTCCAACGAACGTAGATAGATATTTTAAGAGATAGATAAATACCAGGTGTATTTGCATCGGTGAGATTGGTCTACGTAGGACCATATTCGAATTTGTGAGAGTCAACCGTGGCTTTAGTTACCTTTATGTTGATCCATAGTGTCACATACACTGCAATAGCTGTTATCCCCGTGTGGGCTCTCGGATTAAGCGGGTGTTCTGGCACAGATGGATGGATTTTCACCGCCCCCTGCAAATGAAGGCAGTTCATCAAAAATTCATGTTTCCAGCCAAGCAGGCTGTGTGATTGATGGGCGGCCATTGTGCACAATTCCTGTGCTGCTGGCCCGCCTGTGGCCCAGCTGAGGTGGTAAAATGTGGTTGGTTTCCTGTCCCAAGGAAAAACCTTCCTGCGGTTGTGTTCATACGTGTTGAGCGCAAAAAGACCATGATGTGAAAACTCTATTGATTGTCGGATGCTTGCGACTGAGCACGGTTCATCTGAGAATTGATTCTTGACATAACCCGAGATGATATGACACAAGAAGCCATTTTTATTCATAACGGTTCCCGGAGGGAGGCATTGTCTTTAGTCTTGGTGTTCGTGGTGTTCCGCCTTTTGAACAATAGTTTGTCACAATTGATCTGAGTCATGGAGGATTCCATTATTTATTATTATTATTATTATTATTATTATTATTATTATTTTAATATTCAATTTTTCAGATTTAATTTTTCAGTTTTAATTATTTATTTTCCCAATTTTCAATTATTTCATTTTGAATGAAGTTTTTTTCCCACAATTTTCAATTATTTAATTTTGAATAAAGTTTTTTTTTCCCAATTTTCAATCGTCTAATTTTGGATTATTTATTTTCCCAATTTTCAATTATTTTATTTTTGAATAATGTTCCCCCCCCCCCCCAATTTCCAAATGAAGATTTTTCAATTTTCACCAATATTTTATTTTTCCATCATTTAATATTTTAATTATATCTTTGTTTTTTATAATGAGGCAGAATTTCAAGTGCTCCCAATTGACTAATATTACGAGTTGGCCATACCGGGAACTATCAGCAATCTCTGATCGCAGCCCTCTCGTTTATTTATAGAAAAGCCTTTTGATTATTTTTTTCGGAGGAGGTTTTTGTTTATATTTTATTCTGAGCAACTAATTTTGTTCAACATGTCCACGTGCAAATTGTGCCCTGAACTCTCTGATAGCTCTCCGTCACTCAGATTCGTTGTCACAATTCTTAAATTCGGTATTTGTGGAGCGTCATCACATGATATGACAGTTTATCACATTGCAGAGCATATCCCTGTGAGCTTGTGAAATTGTAGTCACTCAATCTTGCTGAGGTTTGATAGAACGACTCATCCAAAAATCTAAAATTTTACTTGGGTGTTTGTGAAACCCTGGTGTGCTATTAATCCACCATCGCTGCGCATGACCTTTTGTGAAGAATTCCAATAAGCTGTGTCTTGGACACTGCAGTCGTTCTGGCCATTGCGTTTGGAATAGGAAAAAGGACATTCTCATTGTCCATCCTCGTGTGAGGTTAACAAAGCTCTCTATTATTTATTTTATACTAGCAGGGGTACCCGACCGGCTTTGCCCATTGCTGTTCTAATCCTGTTGGCATTTTGAAGAAATCAAAAAGAAATAAGAATTTTTTTTTTTGTGGGTACATAAAACACTTCCCCGAGACCCACTCAGGAATGGGGTCGGCGATCATTTAATATTACCTTTCACATGGCTGCAAAGGCTTAGGCAGAGCGATTAAAGCAATGTAATTTTTATTTTCAATTTTTTTGTTCGTTTGTTTTTGCCTGAAACACTCCGGCACTCACTGATGATGAATCTCAGAATGCTTGATGAGGATAAGTTTGGCCATCTCTGAGAAAAATGGCGACACAGCAGAGAGAAAGACAAACATTTCTCTAATTCGTCTAATAGTACAGAAACCTCAATGTCACCTTTTTTATACTTTCATTGCGTCGAACAAATATCACCTGACCAACGAGGATTATATCTCAAATTTACTTCCATTCTTCTTTTGGTTTGTTGGTAGTTACTAATGAGGGTGGATGGAAGAAACCTCCTTTGAATTAGCAGTCATTAGTAATTTGTGATTATGAATTAGTAATTAGTACTTTGTGATGATATATATATATATATATATATATATATATATATATATATATATATATATATATATATATATATATATATATATATATATATATATATATATATATATACTGTATATATAGTTTGATTTGAAAGCATCATGAAATAAGCTCAGAATATATATATATATATATATATATATATATATATATATATATATATATATATATATATATATATATATATACTGTATATATAGTTTGATTTGAAAGCATCATGAAATAAGCTCAGCTGACATCAAAATGTGAAAACTTTGGAGGTGGGGGTGGGGGAGGGGGGGATGGTGAATACCTTTGCAGACTACTGTACAAGAAGCAATCACCAATCTCCTTAATACACTTCCGATACACGGCTATAGTAGCAATGAACGATCAGGATTCCTTAATTATCTATCTTAAAGCCTCAGTCATTCCACGAGAGATTGACAACGGATAGAGGTGGACAAGACAGAAGAAAGTCGATGCCAAACCTGGCAGAGCTTGTGGACAGGAGGAGACTGTGTCCGGGAACTGGGCCTATCCGTGGCTGTGGACCTATCCGTGGCTGTGGAAGGGCCCTCTTGTCCGCACGCTGTGATGTCCTTTGGGGGATGGAAGGAGTGGCCGGCTGGGTGGGGGCATGGCTTTCCGAATTTTGAGCACTTTACAATGAGCAGCCTTCCTCATTAAATGTCCCTCCCTCTTCACGACACACGTCTTTATCACCTCTGATCCTCACCTTACATCGTGACGTTCCGCACTCCTTCCCGCTCACTCACCACTGTGCGCCAATCATCCTGGTGGGCGAAGCGGCCCCCCTTGACCTTTACCCCCCGCAACTTGGAGGAAACCCCTGTTAATTGTGATGCTTGCTTTACTTTGCCGTCTGGACTTGCGCTTGGCAGCCTAGTGGATGCAAAAAAAGACATAAATGACAGATTACAGAGGGGAAAGCAGTAAAAATGGGGTAAAAATGGTTGATAATTTTAGAAACAGACATGGAGTCGTAGATGTCACATCTAATATCGCAATTAATTACTCCACACTTTTGCTATATTGAATTTTGGTTAAAATAACTTTGCTATGTTAAACATCCTCAACCGACTAGGAGTCATTTCCAAAACAATATGCTTTGTTGCAACCAAAGAAATAGTGATGATATTATAGTTAGTCGAAATGACTTCACTCTCCACTCATCTGATTGTTTTTTTTAAATCCCTTTGATCCTCAAAAATCCTTTCCATTTTTACAACACAATTCCATTTTCCACCACTGAGTGGCACTCTGAGCTTCCTTCATCTCATGTCGCCTCCCAGCTTGTCAAGTGGAGCAAGTGTAAGCCTCCTGGTTGTACACACCATGCAATTGAGCTTTTTCTATTCCAATTAGCAGGCTTCACAGTTCAATCCATGACGTCTTTTAGTGGCAGCGCACAATGAGCTGCTATTTGTTACTGTGATGTGAATTGCCGAACAATGGTACAATGACAGCATCGGCTTCGCCGTTAGTTACAGCTAAAGGATTGATGTAAAGGATATTTGAACATGCTGATGCTCATTCACCATTTAATTGAGCTTGTAGTTTCATGTTGTGCCTGGGTAGTTTGTTAGTTTTTTTTTTACCCCCCTGATATCAGTCCCAATTTGACCATTTCACTTGAGTCTCCTGTATATCACCTGTACATCAGGTACTTACCAATTGTTATTGGATTGGATTAGAGCATGGTTAGTTAATCATTTTGGGGAATACGTGTTGAATGATAAAAATTTCTAATGAAACAACTCAGTGGTTTAAGATTATTAAAAATTAAATACCACTGAAAAGGATAAGAAAGGTCTTTATTGTTTCTGTTGCATGAGATAAGATCGAAGAAAACAGCTTGTCAATATGTCTCATCATTCAAAGAGGTGCACCGTTTTGTAACAGGGGAAACGTCTCTCTGCCGGAACAGAAGATTGAGGGATAGTCTTCACAGCACTGAATACCTTCTCCAATTCATTTTGATGTTCCTTGGTCTTGGACTTGGTTCAAGACCTTGATTTGGACGTTCCTTGACTTGGACCTTGATTTGGAAGTTCCTTGATTTTGACCTTGATTTGGACGTTCCTTGGTCTTGGACCTTGATTTGGACGTTCCTTGAGTTGGACCTTGATTTAGAAGTTCCTTGGTCTTGGATCTTGATTTGGAAGTTGCTTGATTTCGACCTTGATTTGGACATTCCTTGACTTGGACCTTGATTTGGAAGTTCCTTGATTTTGACCTTGATTTGGACGTTCCTTGGTCTTGGACCTTGATTTGGACATTCCTTGACTTGGACCTTGATTGAGAAGTTCCTTGGTCTTGGACCTTGATTTGGAAGTTCCTTGGTCTTGGAACTTGATTTGGAAATTCCTTGGTCTTGGACCTTGATTTGGAAGTTCCTTGGTCTTAGAAGTTGATTTGGAAGTTCCTTGGTCTTGGACCTTGATTTGGAAGTTCCTTGGTCTTAGACCTTGATTTGGAAGTTCCTTGGTCTTGGACCTTGATTTGGAAGTTCCTTGGTCTTGGAACTTGATTTGGAAGTTCCTTGGTCTTGGAACTTGATTTGGAAGTTCCTTGGTCTTGGAACATGATTTGGAAGTTCCTGGATCTTGGAACTTGATTTGGAAGTTCCTGGATCTTGGAACTTGATTTGGAAGTTCCTTGGTCTTGGAACTTGATTTGGAAGTTCCTTGGTCTTGGAACTTGATTTGGAAGTTCCTTGGTCTTGGAACTTGATTTGGACATTCCTTGACTTGGACCTTGAGTTGGAAGTTCCTTGGTCTTGGAACTTGATTTGGAAGTTCCTGGGTCTTGGAACTTGATTTGGAAGTTCCTTGGTCTTGGACTTTGATTTGGAAATTCCTTGGTCTTGGACCTTGATTTGGAAATTCCTTGGTCTTGGACCTTGATTTGGAAGTTCCTTGGTCTTGGACCTTGATTTGGAAGTTCCTTGGTCTTGGACCTTGATTTGGAAGTTCCTGGGTCTTGGAACTTGATTTGGAAGTTCCTTGGTCTTGGAACTTGATTTGGAAGTTCCTTGGTCTTGGAACTTGATTTGGAAGTTCCTGGATCTTGGACTTGATTTGGAAGTTCCTGGGTCTTGGAACTTGATTTGGAAGTTCCTTGGTCTTGGAGTTTGATTTGGAAGTTCCTTGATTTTGACCTTGATTTGGACATTCCTTGACTTGGACCTTGATTTGGAAGTTCCTTGGTCTTGGACCTTAATTTGGATGTTCCTTGGTCTTGGAACTTGATTTGGAAGTTCCTTGGTCTTGGACCTTGATTTGGAAATTCCTTGGTCTTGGAACTTGATTTGGAAGTTCCTTGGTCTTGGACCTTGATTTGGAAGTTCCTTGGTCTTGGACCTTGATTTGGAAATTCCTTGGTCTTGGACCTTGATTTGGAAGTTCCTTGGTCTTGGACCTTGATTTGGAAGTTCCTTGACTTTGACCTTGATTTGGACATTCCTTGACTTGGACCTTGATTTGGAAGTTCCTTGGTCTTGGAACTTGATTTGGAAGTTCCTTGGTCTTGGAACTTGATTTGGAAGTTCCTTGGTCTTGGACCTTGATTTGGAAATTCCTTGGTCTTGGAACTTGATTTGGAAGTTCCTTGGTCTTGGAACTTGATTTGGAAGTTCCTTGGTCTTGGAACTTGATTTAGAAGTTCCTTGGTCTTGGACCTTGATTTGGAAATTCCTTGGTCTTGGAACTTGATTTGGAAGTTCCTTGACTTTGACCTTGATTTGGACATTCCTTGACTTGGACCTTGATTTGGAAGTTCCTTGGAACTTGATTTGGAAGTTCCTTGGTCTTGGACCTTGATTTGGAAATTCCTTGGTCTTGGAACTTGATTTGGAAGTTCCTTGGTCTTGGAACTTGATTTGGAAGTTCCTTGGTCTTGGAACTTGATTTAGAAGTTCCTTGGTCTTGGACCTTGATTTCGAAATTCCTTGGTCTTGGAACTTGATTTGGAAGTTCCTTGGTCTTGGACCTTGATTTGGAAGTTCCTTGGTCTTGGACCTTGATTTGGAAGTTCCTTGGTCTTGTACCTTGATTTGGAAGTTCCTTGGTCTTGGACCTTGATTTGGAAGTTCCTTGGTCTTGGACTTTGATTTGGAAGTTCCTTGGTCTTGGACCTTGATTTGGAAGTTCCTTGGTCTTGGACCTTGATTTGGAAGTTCCTTGGTCTTGGACCTTGATTTGATAGTTCCTTGGTCTTGGACCTTGATTTGGAAGTTCCTTGGTCTTGGACCTTAATTTGGACGTTCCTTAATTTGGACGTTCCTTGACTTGGACGTTTCCTTGACGTGGACCTTTATTTGGAAGTTCCTTGGTCCAAGATGGCCATTCCTGTCGTTAAACAGTTAAATATTTCTTGGGGTAAGGTTTCCATAGTTTTTGCTTTTCCTCCTTTCTTCTTTTCTGATGTGAAAGAATCCAGTTCCTCTGCCTTGTTCCATTTCTTTGGTGGTTCTGTTTCCTCAACAGTTTGATCCTCACCATCTTCCTTGACCTCGTTCTCATCATCATGGTTTTGGAAGAGATGATTGTAAGTGTCTGACTGTCTTGGCAATTTCTTTCCGAGATGGACGTGAGAGCAGAGTCACCTTCCCAGAGTGAGCCTTGTATTTGTTACCATGTATAATAATCACCCTTCTTCAACAGTCACAATTATTCCGACTATCTCATGGGGTTGGCCGGGGAAAGTTTTGCCCAAGTCTTTCACGAACCTGCTGGCCAGGACTGACGTTTGAGTAAGTATCGTTGGGGCAGGAATTTTTAATTGGTTCAGGGTTCCGGCAATAGCTCGGACACCGTGAGTTTTTAATGTCCGCCAAACGAATGCCTGCAGACGGGACGTCAGTTTAATGTCCATCGGAGGGACTGTACACACATTGATGAATCACCGTGATTGTATCACACCGGGATGACAGTTAAAGCTGGGTCAGGATTCAAACCCAGGCGAGACAGCTTGGAGGTGAGTGTGCGTACGTCCAGACCACCCTGCTAGCCTATAAAATATGCACCCTAACTTCTAGATAAAGTCTTAGTGAACAAAATGTGGAATATATTCTGAAAATTACAGAAGCAAGTTTATACTTAGGAAAAGGTTCCAAATCGGTGTTGTCATGGTTCAGAGCGTCCGCTCTGAGTCTGGGAGGTCGGAGGTTCAAACTCTGGCCGGGTCATACCAAAGACTTTAAAAGTGGTACGTGCTGCTTCCTTGCTTGATGCTCAGCATTTAAAAGGTTAAGAGCACTGACAATCCTCATGGGTTGGCATCCAGGAGGAGGAGGAAATTCCTTCTCCGGAAATGCCCTGCTGAGTGCGGTGAAAAAGGCAGCACCATGATTATGAGGTCACTGATACCCAGAGTGCCCCGGAAGGTGATTGCACTTCCCCTAAGCTCAGTGTCTGTGTTTGTCTCATCTAACAGACGTGTGTGTGTGTGTGTGTGTGTGTGTGTGTGTGTGTGTGTGTGTGTGTGTGTGTGTGTGTGTGTGTGTGTGTGTGTGTGTGTGTGTGAGATCTCCATGATGAGCCCTATCTTTGATCCTGGAAAAAATTTTAAATGCCACCTACAATATTTGTGGTAAAATGATGCTGACAGTGAAAGTATGGAGAAAATTAATCATTTTTCTAAAAATCTTCTAAACTAATTAATAAATTGTAAACGATGATTGGCTGATTAATCATAACCATGAACTTGATTGCACGGATAGGCCCAACCGTCTTGTGCTTGATCTTCTGAATAGTTCAGTTCTTACTTCCTTGCAGACTTAAGGTCGGATCCACGATATTGGAATGCCTGCAGGAAGAACATCTTTGTGAAGATAGATTCCTGACCTTCAGAGGGGCTCACTCAGCTGACGGTCTCGTCCACACCTTAATGGTACCTTCAGCAAGATGTAGAAGTACCAGGCCTTCAGGCACTAGTACCATGGCGATTTTTGGGTGGTCGCAAGACGACCGTTATTCTCAGGTTTTCTGTATGTTTGTATGCAATGGACAGCTTTGGAGGCCAGAGGAGTCAACAGATTTTGATGAAACTTGACTGGTAGGTTCATACCAGGATTTAGTTGTATGCTCTTGAGCACCGTTGCTATAGACGCCACCGTTGCCCAGCAACGGGACTTTGAAATTTTTGAAAAAATCCGAAAAAAAATTTCGAAAATCAAAAATCGGCTTCCGCGCTTTTATGCGCACAATAATCAACCTGTTTGTCAAAAATTTTCTGCCCGATCCGTCAAAAACTATATGACTAGTATGCAATTCTCTAGCGACCACCCATGTCGCCTACCGGCTTGTTTATTTTTTACTTCCTTCGATCTGCACTGTTGCTCGTCTCGTATTCACATTCTATTATCATCACACGGCAAGTTACACTGAACGCACTGCATTTCCTCAAAGAGTAAAAAATTCTCAGTCATTTATCTCATCACACCTTTATAATAACATCCTCACACGTCTCGAGCCAATCCCCCCATGGCCGTATGTACCGGTCCCAAATATTTCTTGAGGACACAATATTCCCTTATTAATTTGAACTTCTCCTTTGAAAACAAAGTTTGTTTTATTTCATTCAAAGCAATAATTACCAACAGCTGCTCCTTTATTCTAGATATCTTGTGAAGAATTGCTGCGGTTACATGAGGTTTGTTGCAAACCTGAATGACACAAATATAATACAACAAACGTGCCATTTGTCAAGAAATTATGTATTATACACTGATGAGCCAAAACATTATGACCACTGACAGGTGAAGTGAATAACATTGATTATCTTGTTACAATGGCACCTGTCAAGGGGTGGGATATATTGTTGTGGAAATGGCCCTTAGTGGTTATTAAATATAGTATTAGCCCAGACCCCCCCCCCCGCCCCCTTTAAATGCATGTTTAGCCAGGTTGTTTGGTAATCGGATGTTACATCTGTGGCAGGAGGTGTAGCAGGCTGTCCATCGTTCATACAGTGGTGGTGTATGGAGAGGCGTCTTCTTCTTCCTTCCCCCCTCCGAACCAGCCCCCACCCAGCGATCTGACAGAGTCAGTCATCAAGACGTTTCAGCAACCCATTGGCGGAGAGCGGCTGCAAGCTTAAAGGATGGACCAATCACGTATCCCCGGAGGTGGTCCAGGAGAGCGAGCCCCAAGAAGGCAAGGGAGAAACGGCCAGGGTCGAGTCTGCGATCTGCGTATGAGAAACTGGCTGCTTTGTCGGTCTGGGAACAGCTTTGTCAGTCTGCGATCTGCTGTAAAAGGAACTGGCGGCTTTGTCGGTCTGGAAACGGCTAGTGTCGGGTCTGCGATCTGCTGTAAAAGGAACTGGCTGCTTTGTCGGTCTGGAAACGGCATGTATGAGTCTGGGATCAGCTTTTCGTGAGAAGAGCGAGCCCCAAGAAGGCAAGGGAGAATCGGCTAGTGTCGAGTCTGCGATCTGCTGTAAAGGGAACTGGCTGCTTTGTCGGTCTGGGAATAGCTTGTGTGAGTCGGCGATCGACTTTATGAGGAGGTCATCGACAGGTTCATCCGGAGTCCAGTCACGGAGCCTCGGACTGTTCTTACTCACTGCACGGCTCAACACGTCTTGTGATCCCATTGATCCGCCTGCGGAGCCCAACACCCCAATTTGGCCGTGTCTGGTGAACAGGCCAAGCCTGGATTCGCATACTGGACTTTGGATAAACCAGCTGGAACCCACAATAGAACTGACTGTCTTGTGCCGTCGACCTTACAGGTGCTGAACGCGCCAAGGCTGGTGCGTGAGCGGTGCGACAAAAGGACGACGCCGCCATCTTGCTACTCGGCATGCTCGAGCTTGGGAGCTCGAATCCGTTGACACCAGCTTCTCACGAGCCGCATTCGTGCCTTTGACACTTTTCCCTCGTCCATGAGGCATCCCCAAATATTCTGTGTCTCGTCTGCATGTTGTCTAAAGTTTATCCTGCTAGGGTTCCCTTCGAAAGCCATCGCCGTAGCTCCCAAGTTAAGAACGGGTTAAAGATTAATTATAACGTTCGTAAATGCTTTGCTTGTGTCATGTTCCCCGATGTGTCCCCAATAAATCTGGCTGAGTTATATGAAAGTTGCCGCCTTGAGTTTATTTGTGCCATGCTGAGGAACAATCCGCTCGATTTGTATTTAAAACCAAATTGGCTACGGACTCGCAGACTTCACTCGGTCTCTGACAAACCCAGTCTGTAGCCGGGGTCTATTTCCCCAACTGGTACGGCCCAGGTGTACTTTGGTATCGCGATCCGAGGCGCGTGACCCAAGACCTGTGCCGAGCCAGCCGGCCTTATAACCCCGGAGCCGGCGGTGCTGTTCAGTGATGCCGAATCTTCAACATTTGGCTGTCAAGAGTAGGGTGCGAAACCCGCCACTGTGGAATCCATAACAATATTAGGCAGCAAGTGAACAGTCAGTTCTTGAAGTTGTTGTGTTGGATGCAGGAGACATGGGCAGGAGTAAAGACCTGAGCAACTTTGGCAAGGGTCAAATTGTTATGGCCAGATGACTGGGTCAGAGCATCTCTGAAGCGGCAAGGCTTGTGAGGTGCTCCCGGTCAGCAGTGGTGAGTACCTACCGCTCGTGGTCCAAGGAGGGACAAACCACAAACCGGCGACAGGGTGTTGGATGCCCAAGGCTCATCGATGCGCGAGGGCAACGAAGGCTATCTTGTCTGGTCCGAACCGACAGAAGGTCTACTGTGGCACAAGTCACAGGAAATTTTAATGGTGGTCACGGGAGGAATGTGTCACAATCCACAGTGCATCGCACCCTTCTGCGTATGGGGCTGCGTAGCCACAGACCGCTCAGAGTGCCCATGATGACCCCTGTCCACCGTCTAAAGCGCCTACAATGGGTGCGCGAGCGTCGGAACTGGTACTTGGAGCAGTGGAAGAAGGTCGCCTGATCTGATGAGTCCCGTTTTCCTTAAGATCAGGTGGATGGCCATGTACATGTGCGCCGTTTACCTGGGGAAGTGATGGCACCAGGATGCACTGTGGGAAGATGACAATCGGTAGAGGGAGTGATGCTCTGGGCAATGTTCTGCTGGGAAACCTTGGGTCCGGCCATTCATGTGGACATCAATTTGACACGTGTAACCTACCTAAACATCATTGCAGACCAGGTACACCCCTTCATGGCAATGGTATTCCCTGATGGCAGTAGCCTCTTTCAGCAGGATAATGCGCCCTGCCACACTGCACATATTGTTCGGGAATGGTTTGAGGAACACGAAGAAGTGTTCACGGTGTTGCCCTGGCCTCCAAAGTCTCCAGATCTCAATCCGATTGAGCATCTGTGGGATGTGCTGGAACGACAAGTCCCATCCACGACGGCTCCACCTCGCAACTTACAGGACTTGAAGGATCTGCTGGTAATGTTTTGGTGCCAGATACCAGAGGACACCTTCAGGGGTCTTGTTGAGTCCATGCCTCGGTGGGTCGGCGCTGTTTTGGCGGCACACGGAGGACCACAGCATATTAGGCAGGTGGTCATAATGTTTTGGCTTATCAGTGTATATGCACATAAGCAGTATGCATGCTTTTGCTTCACGCATACCCAGGTTATTTTCAGCTTCTCTGGAATTGAAATTCCAGACGAGGTATTGTCATCTCGCACCGTCTGTCTGTCCTTCCGTCCATCTCCCATTTCGACTTCCCCGGCCAAACCGTTGGGCTGATCCACCTGAAATTTGGCAGCAACGTTCCGCTCCTGACTGGTAACGGGGATTGCAAAGCTCGTTCTGGTCACATGACTTTAAGTAAGTCAAAATGGCAGACTTAGTATATTCATTCAAAAATCTTCTTCTCCAGACCCAGCTTCTTCTCAGAATGCTACCAAATTTGTGTTGCAATATCAGGACAGGGTCATGATGTTAAATTGTGGAGGTCATGCCGATCACATAACCAGGAGTGTGTCAAAATGGCAGACTGTCAATTTTTGGGAAAATCTTGTAGATTCATATCAAAAATCTTCCTCTCCAGACCCACCAGTCAGAATGCCACCAAATTTGGGTTCCAATATCATGGCAGGGTGCAGATAAGTTTCAGGTCCATTGATCCTATTTTTATTTTCAGGAGCGATCGAGGCAGTGATCCGTTGCCTATGCACCGCCCAAATAAAGGGACGCGTCAGAACGTGATGCATGCTTGGAAGGGAGCGGGTAATCTGCTCGTATACGGTAATTATAGCGAACGCAGTGAGCTTCATACTTAACACGTGCACGTAAGAGAATAGGAAACAACAACAACAACACAATACCCCTGGCTATTTGGAATCCGTGTCGTTTGCTATGACCTTTTGCTTCCGGTTGTTGTTAAACGCTGTGCAGTGTATAAACACGATTGGGTTTTATTTCTATCTTGTGAATATTACTTAACGCGTCAACATGAGAGAATAGGAAGCAACAAAAACAACACAATACCCTGGCAATTGTGAATCCGTGTCGTTGGCTATGACCATTTTGCTTCCGTTTTTTTTTTTTTTTTGCTTCTGGTTTTTTTTTTGTTTCTGGTTTTTGCCATGGGGAATGATGCATGCCGGGAGATCATGACTGGAAGTGTTTATTTATTTATTCAATTATTTTTTTCCCAAAGTTAATTTTAATAATGATATCTCTCGCATCATCAAAAAATAATTTTTAATCATGATTTACATTATTTGTTCGCTGATCCCGAATCCAGGCCGAAGTAACCTGAAATGGCGTCAAAATCATCAGCTGTGCGGCGCTTGCATGTACCACGGTATAGTTGGCAAGTATACAGTTGTGAACAAGTTATAGGTAAAGTCAGAAGCGAATGTAAGAAGAATTCTACGTTCGCTTCTAGGCTTTGCCTATTCCATATTAGTTACTTAGTGGGTTGAATCGAGACAGTAATGAGATCTTTCTATGTTTTAGAGCAAAACACCTACTGCTCTCACTAGCCAACCACCAGTAAATGTATTGTGTAGGCTACTTCATACTGTATGCTATCAGAAGTAGATCATACTGTATCCTCTGGAAGAAGTCCTTTCTTTCAAGCTTCTGGGTCTCACTATCTGCCATGACCTTTCCTGGGAAAGCCACATTTCAAACCTCGCCTCCAAAGCCAGTCGCCGACTGGGAATCTTTCGTTGTGCAAAGTCCTTCCTCGGCCCACCTGAGCTCCTGACCACTTACAAAGCTTTTGTCCGCAGCCTGATGGAGTACTGCTCTCCCGTGTGGGGCTGGTGCTCCTGCCTCCCACCTTTCTCAGCTTCACGCTGTAGAAACCAGGGCATTTAGGATCATTGGCATCTCCCGCAATGAGGCTGAGTCTTTGGGTCTCTCACTCAATCACCGCTGGCTGGTTGATGGTCTTTCTGTCTTCTACCATCTCCTCTCCAGCCTCGCCCCCCCCCCTGCTCCCTCTCTGCGATTTGTCCCCACCACATCTCCACAGGGTGCTCAAGGTCCGCCAACAACCCCCTTCTGGTAAAACTACCAAAATCACGAATCACTGCTCACCTTCACTCTTTCATTCCTCTTTTTTCCCGCCTTTGGAATAAACTCCCTCACTCTATTCATTTCCATTCTTCCCTCCAGGCCTTCAAAACAGCTGTTCACCACCACCTCTTATCATTATCGATTACCACCCCCATCCAAATCCTCTTTATTTTCTACCCCCGATAATCCACCCAAGCCCACCTCCTTCAAATTCCCTGCTTTCCTTCCTGAAAGTCCCTGTAATGTCCATCTTCTATTCCCCATGTTCCCCGTCCCATCCCTCTCCCTTCCACAGATATCCTAATGTCTCTGTTCCCCACTGTTTTGTCCTTCCCACTCCCTCCCCTCCTGTCTCATGCCCCCCTTGATGTGCGTTGTGTGTTACCTCTCTCACGAGCCTCGACAAGGTTAAAAATAAAAATAAAAAACCTTAATAATGAGAATATGGAGAAAATAATATAAAATTGGGTTAAAGTGTGAAAGGGCAAAGTCAAAGTAACTGTAACATAAATAGCCATTATTAGCCCCAACGCAGCGTGTGAAGCGTGAGATGCCCCATTAAAAAAAAAATCACTTCGAAGTTTCTATATATTAATTTTAGCATGAACAAATACAACCTGTAGCTTCGCTGATGGTGGTGTGAATGGGAGGGGGTGGAGAAAGAGAAAGGGAGAGAGAGGGGGGAGGGGAGGCGGAGAGGGGGGAGGGGAGGCAGAGAGGGGGAGGGGAGGCAGAGAGGGCGGAAGGAAGGGAAGGGAGGGGCGGGGAGAAGAGGGAGGGGAAGCGAGGAATGGGTGAAGAAGGGGAGGTCGGAAGGGGAGAAGAGTGGTGGAGGTGAGGAGAGCAATACCTCACGAAGCGTTGCTATACACTGCAGGAGGGAGCGAGAGAGAGAGAGAGAGAGAGAGAGAGAGAGAGAGAGAGAGAGAGAGAGAGAGAGAGAGTGAGAGAGAGAGAGAGAGAGAGAGAGAGAGAGAGAGAGAGAGAGAGAGAGAGAGAGAGAGAGAGTCAGTCAGTCAGTCAGTCAGTCAGTCAGTCAGTCAGTCAGTCAGTCAGTCAGAGAGAGAGAGAGAGAGATGGATCAAGAGAGAGAGAGATGGATCAAGAGAGAGAGATGGATCAAGAGAGAGGGATCAAAAGAAAGAGACAGCGAGAGAGCAACAGAGGTGTGAAGGAGAGTGCTGCATTTTATCCAGAGGGGGGAGTGAGGAGGGGACAGACAGAGTAGGGGAGGGGGGAGAAGGAGGAAAAAAAATATTGGTGAGGGGTGGAGGTGGCATGAGCAAAGAGAGTGATAGTTACGCTTAATGACCAAACACAATTAAAAAAAAAAATCTCATGTCAGAATAGCTGTACACACCATGACATAACAGAGTTTGCAATGTTAACCACAGGCACATAAGCAAAAACTTTGATATCCCAGTTCTATAAAATTTGTGGGAACATGAACCAAAAGTAATCATTGAAATCATGGAGGTACCTACCGCTCACATACGACCTCATGTTCCCATCGAGCGTGAACATCGAAAACAAAGCGTTGTGACCAGATATCATACTTAGGTACAAAAAAAAAAGAGAGAAGAAGGCATTGCTGATTGAGATGTTAATAGCAGTGATTTTGGATTAAACAATGTAGAAATTAAGAAAATTATCAAACACCAAGACCTCAAGAATGAAGTGAGAAGATCCTGGAAGCTGAAGAATGCCAAAGTTGGACCAGTGATAGTTGGAGCTATGGGAATGATGACGAAGAACCTCACAGAGATATTAAAAACCATCCCTGGGAATATTATTACAAACAAACTACAGTTGGAAGTTGTCCTGGGCTCAGTCTGTGTCTGTTTGTGGTGATGATGTTCAGGTCGTGGAGAGATTCACTCACCATGGCAGTGATATTGGGTGGTCGCGAGACTACCATTATTCTCAGGTTTGCCGTCTGTCTGTATGTCTGTTGGGTGGTCAGAGACTACCATGATTCTCAGGTTTTCCGTCTGTCTGTATGTCTGTTGGATGGTCGGAGACTACCATTATTCTCAGGTTTTCCGTCTGTCTGTATGTCTGTTGGGTGGTCAGAGACTACCATGATTCTCAGGTTTTCCGTCTGTCTGTATGTCTGTTGGATGGTCGGAGACTACCATTATTCTCAGGTTTTCCTTCTGTCTGTATGTATGTATGTAATGGACAGCTCTGGAGGCCAGAGGAGTCAACCGATTTTGATGAAACTTGACTGGTAGGTTCATACCAGGATCTAGTTGTATGCTTTTGAACACCGTTGCTATGGACGCCACCATTGCCTAGCAACAGGACTTTGAAATTTTTGAAAAAATCTGAAAAATATTTATATATATATATTTTTTCGAAAATCAAAAATCGGCTTCTGTGCTTTAATGCTCACTATAATCAACCTCTTTGTCAAAAAATTTCAGCCCAATCCGTCAAAAACTGTATTAGTGGGGCAACAGCTAAATATAGCATAACAATTGTGCATTTTGTGAGGAAAGCACCAAATTTGGTACACTACTAGCCTATCATATTATGAACAGATTTGGATATTGGGCCATCTCAAATTTAGCCGCTGATGGCTGTGACAGCCATTTTCCACTGCCATCAAAAATTTGAGATGGCCCAATATCCAAATCTGTTCATAATATGATAGGCTACTAGTGTGCCAAATTTGGTGCTTTCCTCACAAAATGCACAATTGTTATGCTAAGTTGCCCCACTATATGACTAGTATGCAATTACATAGCGACCACCCATGTCGCTTACCGGCTTGTGTCTCTGCCAGCTGTGAGTCAGAGGTCAATAGACGTCTGGGGCGGGCCTGGGGAGTCATGGATTCACTGGGTAATGGGGTGTGGCACTGCCGGTGCCTGTGTGGGAGGACGAAATTCCGAGTCTTCAGGTCCTTGGTGCTTCCAGTCTTGCTCTATGGATGAGAGACTTGGACTCTGACCAAGGATCTGAGACGGAGACTTAATTCCTTTGGTACCAGGTCTTTTCGGAGAATCCTTGGCTATCGCTGGTCAGACTTTGTGTCCAACGAGCGGTTGCTGAGAGAGACTCAAATGAGATTTGTTACCTGCATAGTCCGTGAGCGTCAGCTGCGGCTGTATGAACATGTGGCTCGTTTTCCTGACCCTGATCCTGCTCACCAGATTCTCTCAGCGAGGGAGTCTCGTGAGTGGAAGCGGCCAATGGGCCGCCAACGTGCCTCGTGTTTGCAGCAGGTTGATTGGCATCTCAAGGAGATGGGGATGGGCCAGGAATCTACCTGGGGGATGGCCAGACGGAGGGCCCTGGAGTACTGGGGGAAGGTGGACGCAGCGACGCGCTGCTCTGGCGCATGCTCCCATACCTGACCTGACCTGACTTGGGCTCAGTAACGACCATGAAGAGAGCCCTCGGCACAAAACTTTGAAAACAGAAAACATCACAGCTTGGTCTGTGAATCGTGACCCCTTACGGAAATGAAGGTGGATACTTTGAGCCCACCCTGGGAGGACTCCATTCCACATTCTGAAACACATATGTAGATACCAATCAAACACACGCACACACACACACACACACACACACACACACACACACACACACACACACACACACACACACACACACACACACACACACACACACACACACACACACACACACACACACATCTATGCCAAATGCCATTGTAGTAATACAGTTTATGGACATACACACATGTGAAAATGTACACAAGCATCGAGTAACTAAAAAACGACCAACACAAAGATTTACCTTGAAACAGCGTCGTTTGAAAGACGGTTTAAATGGGTAATTAGTGAAATACAATTAATGAACGTACCAAGCCACAGAACAAAAAATGTCAATCTGTACTTTATGCCTTCACAGCTAAAACAAACATGGCGAACACCTGGTCGGATGGACCTTCCAGTATTTATTAATACGCATCGATGTCGAAGAGAGAGGTGGATTACAAATGGAGATCACACTAAACGATCCTTGCACATTTTTCATGCTCGGCCTCGGCCTTGGCCCCACAATTCCTGCTCGGCCTCTTGCCCACTATTCCTGCTCGGCCTCTCCCCCACAATTCCTGCTCGGCCTCTCCCCCACTATTCCTGCTCGGCCTCTCCCCTACTATTCCTGCTCGGCCTCTCCCCCACTATTCCTGCTCGGCCTCTCCCCCACAATTCCTGCTCGGCCTCTCCCCCACAATTCCTGCTCGGCCTCTCCCCCACTATTCCTGTTCGGCCTCTTCCCCACAATTCCTGCTCGGCCCCTCCCCCACTATTTCTGCTCGGCCTCTCCCCCACTACTCCTGCTCGGCCTCTCCCCCACTATTCCTGCCCGGCCTCTCCCCCACTATTCCTGCTCGGCCTCCCCCCCACTATTCCTGCTCGGCCTCTCCCCCACTATTCCTGCTCGGCCTCTCCCCCACTATTTCTGCTCGGCCTCTCCCCCACTATTTCTGCTCGGCCTCTCCCCCACTATTCCTGCTCGGCCTCTTCCCCACAATTCCTGCTCGGCCTCTCCCCCACTATTTCTGCTCGGCCTCTCCCCCACTATTCCTGCTCGGCCTCTCCCCCACTATTCCTGCTCGGCCTCTCCCCTACTATTCCTGCTCGGCCTCTCCCCCACTATTCCTGCTCGGCCTCTCCCCCACAATTCCTGCTCGGCCTCTCCCCCACAATTCCTGCTCGGCCTCTCCCCCACTATTCCTGTTCGGCCTCTTCCCCACAATTCCTGCTCGGCCTCTCCCCCACTATTTCTGCTCGGCCTCTCCCCCACTATTCCTGCTCGGCCTCTCCCCCACTATTCCTGCTCGGCCTCTCCCCCACTATTCCTGCTCGGCCTCTCCCCCACTATTCCCGCTCGGCCTCTCCCCCACTATTCCTGCTCGGCCTCTCCCCCACTATTTCTGCTCGGCCTCTCCCCCACTATTTCTGCTCGGCCTCTCCCCCACTATTCCTGCTCGGCCTCTCCCCCACAATTCCTGCTCGGCCTCTCCCCCACTATTCCTGCTTGGCCTCTCCCCCACTATTCCTGCTCGGCCTCTCCCCCACTATTCCTGCTCGGCCTCTCCCCCACTATTCCTGCTCGGCCTCTCCCCCACTATTCCTGCTCGGCCTCTCCCCCACTATTCCTGCTCGGCCTCTCCCCCACTATTCCTGCTTGGCCTCTCCCCCACTATTCCTGCTTGGCCTCTCCCCCACTATTCCTGCTCGGCCTCTCCCCCACTATTCCTGCTCGGCCTCTCCCCCACTATTCCTGCTCGGCCTCTCCCCCACAATTCCTGCCTGGCCTCTCCCCCACAATTCCTGCTCGGCCTCTCCCCCACTATTCCTGCTCGGCCTTTCCTCCATTATTTATACTCGGCCTCCTCTCGACTATCCCTGTTCAAGTGTGGGTGAGCTTGTCCAGGAAGTGTTTATGATGTTTCCATGACCTGAACTAACAGGTGTAGTATTTAAGTTGGAGGGACTGGGGGTAGGAGGGGTGGGGATGGTGAGTTGAGGTGAAAGTGAACATTCGGCTCCACGTGAATCTTTAGAATTAAAGAACCTTTAAAATGAACCAACGGCCCAACAGTGAGACCATGTAATCGAAGGGCAGGGGCCGAGGGGGCATCGTCCTCCCTTCTCTTCTCGAGCCTGTTTCAGGTGGGGTTGCTGAATGTGAAGGGAGTAATGATCCCCCCCCCCCTCCTGTTTGTATGGAGACCATTCCACGTTCCAGTCGAGAGGCCTCTGCCTTGCTCACGCCAAGCCAGCTGAATGCACATGGCGTTTGACCTTCGTCTCGCAAATTAACTTTGTGTGCCACCCGAGGCGAGCTGTGCTTGCAGCTAACGAACTGACCTTCCTCATCTTTGCGTACCTAATCGTTCGCCTATGAGTTTGTCCCTCTGCCCTCCCAACCCTTCCCCAATTTCAGCTCTCTAACTTTGCTCGATTAACTCTTAGCTAAAGCTCTAAAGCCGGTGGTGATGAAATCTTTAATTTAAAATCCACCTGTACTGCTGTACACATGGGAAATACAAACTACTGTCACCAATATCAGTGACTTGTGAGAATGTTTACTTGTGATCTTATTTAACATCTATAATTCAAATTTATTCTGTGATGGGAAGGTGTGCCGCACCTGTAAGGCAACGCTATCCCTTGGCAAATCACCCACCTGTTCACACTCACCTCTAAGCTGGCTAGCCTTGGTTCGAATCCCCACCTGGCTATGAAGGCAGGTTGTTCATCAGTGTGTGTGCCGACCCTCAGATGGACGTTAAAGATCCCACGGTGTCCTTCGTGAAGAGTCGGTGCGTTAACCCCAACACCATGAACAAATTACAAATTCCTGCTCTAAAGTACTGGGGGCACCGCATCAGTGGCACAGCCACACCTCCAGAAAATGATGCTGCCCACAGCAATATACTGCATAAGTAAGAAGAAGAAAATTCACCAGTTGATAATTATGGATAATAATCAGAGGCTGACCATCAGATTGATGATGCTTCCTTCTCGTATCAGGATGGCACTCTTACAACTGGAGTCTTTATCTGCCCACCTGATCCTTTATGGGCAGGTGTTCAAGGGGATGGTTTCTTTTATGGTGTTCCATTCCCATTTGAATCTTGGTTTGCCGGGCATATCTGTCAGGAAGAAATATTTCTCAATTATGATTAGGGATGAAACATCTCTGAAGATTTCCTTGTATCTGAGTCACTGTCCTCTGCATTCCTTTGTCCTGAGTGACAGGATGGCAGATAAGATCTGACGTTGGTCGTCCATCCTCACGACATGTCCGGACCATCAAAGCTGAAGGGCAGTCCCACTGTCAGTGCACTACCCTTCCCTCTCCAAACCCCCAGGAGTAAATTTCGCTGTGCTTTCCCCTCCCCAACCACCCCCTGTCTGTGTGCTTCACCGTACTCCGAACAGGGATGACTCCATTTGCATCTCCCTCTCTGCCAACATGGACCATCTTATAACCACCCATCTCAACTCTCTCTTCCTCATATGCAGTGATTACAACTGCGACCATGCCAATTTGCTGGGTGTTGGTACCACTTCACCCAGCCATGGCATTACAACGAAGGATTCCTGTGACTCCATGCGACCCGGATTTCTCCCAATGGCAAATCCTCCATTCTGGATTTGGAGGTGACAAATTTTCCTCCAAATGGCTCCTGTTCCTCTTCTGTTCCAATAGGTTCTGATCATGTGATCAGAAACAAATCTGATCATGTGCTTGTCAGAGTGAACATCACTCTGGCTATTGTCAGAGAGCTGCATCAACACAGTAGAGTATGGCAGTTTACTAAATCCTTCCACACAAGCTTGCTTTCCCTTATCTACAGATTTGTACCATCTCGTCTGCAGTACTTTTCCTCTCGCCCGTGGTGCACAGAATCCTGTGGTGAGGCAGTTACCTTCAAACAACTTGCCTTCACATCCTGGAAGACAGATCCAACCGAAAGCAATCTGATCATTCCACAAAGCTGGAAGAAGTCTATCTTGCTTCCACAAAGCAAGATCTATCCTTGGCCAGTCTGAATTTTTGACAACCTGCAAAGCCTTCATTCACAGCTTGATGGAGTACTGCTCTCCCCTTTGGGCTGGCGCCCCAGCCTCACACCTTACGCGACTTGATGATGTGGAAAACAAGGCCCTTAAAATCAGTGGGATCTTCTGGGATGAAACTGCTTGGCGAGGTCTGTTACTCTGGTATTGCAGACAGGTTGGTGGTTTGCTTCCCTGTACTCTCCTACCTCCCATTTGGTCTTGCAACCTCTTTGCTCTTTTGTCTCTGTCCCTCCCGAGTTTCCACAGAGTGCACTCCCAAAATCTCCCCAAATCTAGGCTTACTGCCCACCTCCACTCATTTGTTCCTCTTTTCTCACACCAGTGGATCCTCCTTCTGTTGTCTCATTTTTCCCTCCAGGCCTTCAACACAGCTGTTCACCACTATCTCAGGTCACCCCCCATCCATACTCATGATCTCTTCCAACCAAAATGACCCAATTTCCAAGCACTCACCTTTTTTCTAATTATTGTGATTCCCCCCCTTCTCCCTCACATCTTTTCCTTTGTTAGTTGTCAGTTGATTTGTTCCTTTTGTGTTTCATCCCCGCTTTCCCCTTCCTCTTTGAGCTATGTTTCATGTTCACCCCCATGTGTCCTTCTCCCCCTCTCTTTACTCTCACTTTGAAAGGTCAGCTCAGGTATGGGAGCATGTGCCAGAGCAGCACGTCGCTGCGTCTGCTTTCTGCGAGTACCCCAGGGGCCTCCGTCTGGCCATACCCCAGGCAGATGTCAGGCCCATCCCCATCTCCTTGAGATGCTGATCAACCTGCTGCAACCACGAAACACATGGTCGGCCCATTGGTCTCCTCCATTCACGAGGCTCTCTCGCTGAGAGAATCTGGTGAGCAGGATCAGCATCAGGAAAATGAGCCACTTGTCCATACAGCCGCAGCTGACACTCACAAATGATGCAGGTAACAAATCTCATTTGAGTCTCTCTCAGCAACCACTCGTTGGACAAAAAGTCCAACCAGCGACAGCCAAGGATTCTCCGAAGAGACCTGGTACGAAAATAATTAAGTCTCCGTCTCAGATCCTTGGTCAGAGTCCAAGTCTCACATCCATAGAGGAAGACTGGAAGCACCAAAGACCTGAAGACTTGGACTTTCTTGAAAGACCGCACAGGTACCGGCAGTGCCACACCCCATGATCCAGTGAATCTATGTCTCCCCAGGCCCGATCCATACTTCTGTTGACCTCTGGCTCCCAGCCAGCAGAGACATGAATAACACTGCCAAGGTAAGTAAATCTCTCCGTGACCTCAACATCCTCACCACAAACAGGTACAGACAAGATAGCAGCATCCAAGATGTCATTGAAAGCCTGGATCTTAGTTTTGACACAGGAAACCTCTAATCCCAGCAGGTCCAACTACTCATTCAGCACCACGAGGGCCCCAAAAAGGATATCTGGAGTCTCTGCAAAGATGACTGCATCATCTGTGAAATTAAGGTCAGAGATCTTGACATTCCCAAACGATGCACCGCAGCTTGATCTCTTCGACATCTTCCCCAGAATCCAGTCCATACAAGTGCTGAAAAGTGTGGGGGGCAGTAAACACCCCTAATGAACTCCAGTAACAACTGGAAATAAGTCATAGATGGTACTACCACACTTCGCAGCACTCTCAGTACCAGAGTGTCGTTCAGACATCAGATTGATCAGTTTTTGTGGCATCCCCTGAAATCAAAGAATCCTCCAGAGGGCATCCCGAATCACTGAATCAAACACTTCACAGAGATCAACATCGGCTGCAAGCAGCCCCTGCTAAAAGTATTGTCTGCGTTCGGTGAGGACCCGAAGAGCAAGGATACGGTCAATCGTTGACCTCTTTGGTGTAAAGCCTGACTGCTCTGGACGTTGGTGCTCAAGCAGATGGTGGGAAATCCTATCAATAATTATCCAAGCAAATACCTTGCCTGGCTCTCAGAGCAGCGTCACCCCTCGGTAGTTGATGCAGTCTTGTCGATCACCCTTCCCTTTCCAGAGAGGGACAACAAGGCCTCTCTTCCAGTCAGTTGGGATGATGCCTGTGTTCCAGGAAGAGCACAGAACTGCATGTAATGAAATGAGTGCAGCATTTCCACCAGCCTTGAGAAGTTCAGCATGGATGCCACAGGTCCCAGGAGCTTTACCCCCTTTCAACCAGTTCACCGTCGCCTGTGTTTCCACAAACGAAGGTGGACCACAGTTTATTTGAGGGTCAGCAATCAGGATTGTACCACCCCTGGCATCCAACTCGACAGCTGGTAGATCAGCCTGGAACAGCCGCTCAAAGTAACCGGCCCAGCGGGCCTTCACTTCGGACTCCTCTGTCAGGAGCCTACCACCTTCTGCTCTAACTGCAGTACACCGAGGGATGGGCTTGGAGGAACGCAATGCACAAATTCCCCTGTAAGCGGGACGAGAATCACTTGACCACGAGTGATGCTCTACCCCCTCACACATAGGCCTCCTTGTCCACCCTCAGCGCACGTACAGTTTTACGCCTCAGCTCCCTGAACAGCTTAGCTCTGCCATTCGGCCCTGTGCCTCTCGTCAATGGTATGCAGTGTCCCTTGAGAGACAAAAGTCTTCTTTGCCCCACGGTGAGTTCCAAGACATCTTCTGGCAACATCAATGACGGTGGTCTTGAAGGCACTCCACAACTCTTCAAGATCCCCAAAAGCACCCAGACCCCCCAAATCTCCACTCAGCCTGTTCCCAAACTCATCAGCTCCCCTTTCATCCTTGAGCTTGCCAACATCCAGCCTAGGGTGAGACGGTACCATTCCCCTAGATTTATGCTGCAACTTCGGCGTTGCTACAACAAGCCTGTGGTCAGTATTGAGGAACTCGGCACTCCAGTAGACCCTACAGTTCTGGATCATCCTCCAGTGACCATCAATGAGCACATGGTCAATCTCCTTTGCCACACCGCCAGCGTTGGAATACCAAGTCCTGCGTTGAGCTTGTGGGTGCTGAAACCATGAACCAGCCGACCTAAGTCCATGACTTCTTGCAAAGTCAAGGAACTTCGTGCTATCCTGGTTCACGGTTCCAGACCCATGGGGACCAACACATCTCTCATCACCATCCCTTTCAGTTCCAGTCGATACATTGAAATCCGCCAAGACGAAAAGAGTATCTCGCCTGGGGCACTGATCAATCACAGACTCGAGCGTGGCATAGAATGCGTCCTTCACAGTGAGATCACTCGCCTCAGTCGGAGCATAAACAGAGACCAGGGAAATGACACCTAAGGAGTGACGAATCCTTAGTCTCATAATACGCTCATTGACCGGTGTTACCTCAATTGTTATTGGAGTCAGCTTATTGGACACAGCTACAGCAACTCCTTGGGCATGGTAACCATCAGAGCGACCAGACCAATAGTAGGTGTAACCACCCACCATGATGTCGCCGCAATTCGGTCTCTGAACCTCAGAGAGTGCTGCTGTACCGGTGTTCAAATGCTTGAGCCCAGATGATAACAGAGACAGGTGATCATCCTCTCTTAAGGATAGGACATTCCAGGCACCCACCCGAAGGGACCGCCTCAGGTTAACCCAAGGAGACCGTCATCTGGTGGATGACAACTCAGCACCATCCCGACACACCCTCCCGCAATCTGACCCAGGAAGGTTACCCCGTGGTTTCCCTCCTATCATCAAAGATTGGGGGTCCCGAAGGCTTTGCCACAATCCCGTCATCCAGTGAGCTGCCATACGAAGGGCAGCTGCACAGGAGGTACTCCCAAAGAGGGGGTTTTCCCATGTTTTTTTATGCTTTTAGAATGTTTTGCGGAATGAAGGGTTTTCCGGTGGCCGGAGTGCAAATCCTCCCACCAACCTCCTAATCAAAATAGCCCAACTGCAGGAGGACGTCCGCAGACACATTTCGGCACTAGATATGGATGGTTGTTGGCTCACAAGGAGCTCCTCGGCCCTTTGACAGGTTTTGTTCTTCATCCTGCTGGGTGTCCATATCCAAACACCCTCCTCACCAAGAAACTTGGTGGGGGAGATGGTTTAGTCGCCGCCAACCCGACCATGGAACAGGTTAGTGCAGGATTACATGGTACCTGCAGCAGGTCACAGATCTAATCTGACCTGACCTGACATTTCTTTCGGGTGGCCTGAAAGTATCTTTACCCCTACCCAGTAAAGTTTTTTTTTTTGAACTTTTTTAATCTACAGGTTTTTGTTGTGCAGTACTCACAATAATTACTGTCATTGCTTATGTGAGCACTCCATCATTCTCCATGGTGGGAGAGGGTGGAGGGAAAAGGATGGAAGGGAGTGATGGATGTGCAAAAAATGTATCGGGGGCAAAGCACCTTTCAGGCCACCCTGTACTCTGTTGTTTGTGTTTCCCCCTTTTCATTGTATTCCTTTCTATTCTGCTGTCGCTCTTCCAGTAGCCTCAATCATGTGTACAAAGAAAACAAACAACCAGACCTGATGCACAATAGAATTTGCTCTTCAGCACCCCGGCATATTTAGGAACCTTCTCATTAGTTATCCTATCCTTCCTTGAGATGCCCAATCGTGATGAAATGTGCTCACTGAATTGAGCTTCTCGTGTTGATGCGTTCACTGTATATAAAGGGTCCAGGACTCTTTACAGTGAGTATATACTGGTAAAACTGCACCCTGATACACTTGGCGCACTTAGTTGATGTCTTGATTGCCCTGAGGCATTTATGGAGACGTCCAAATGAGCTACAGGCCAGATGCTGATCCTCTTCTCTGTGTGTTTACCGACAAGGACATTGTTGGAGATGATGCTGCCCAAGCGTGTGAACTCCTCCATGGCGTTTCAGTTTCATTCCGCCTCTCTGTACGTTGCGTTTCCTACAAGCAGCCCCCAGTGCTAGTCAGAGAAAGACAATAGGTCTTTAAAAATAAAAATATATATATTTATATACACATACTGTCATGTCCAGGGGGTTAAGACCGACCTGGACGGATAGCCGAACTGTTCTACCTTAGAGGCGAACACGTGGTCCTTGGAGATTATGGCGTGCGCAGGGCGGGGGTGGCAAAACACGTACCAAGCACGTTCACCCGGACGGAGGACAAAGGTTTACACTCGAACCCACAATAAATAGACAGACTCGAGCAATCTTTCATAAATTGGGGTTTAATGAACATATAATCAAATACTTATCATGGAAATTATGAAATGTGAGGTGACCTAAATTCCTATTTGTGGCGCCTCCACACACAGTTACAAAAACAGACAAGGGGAAAGATAAAACAAAAGAAAAAATCCTCTTTTATTCTGGCACTTGGCTTCGGGTCCAGAAGTGATCTTTTCGAGCTTGATGATCGATCTCGCGTCGTCCTGCGCGGGAAGCCTGCAAAATGGCGCCAAACCGTTCTCTGGGCGGGAAAGATACAGGAGGAAATTCAGGCGGTGATATTCAACACCAGAGCTCGGAAACTGCTGTGCAGCTTCCTTTCACGGTCATACTTGCCAACGCCACTCCTCTGCAAAATGGAGCCGCATTCTTCACCGATGGAGCAACACGAGGCTCCGAGGCATGGTCTCACACGACCCAGCTGAACAGTCACTGGCTAGCATCTTGCTCCATCACGCATGCAAATTCACACAAACAAACAACAGGATTCACACCGATTCCATCACGTGCCTTCTGGTTGAATGGTTTGCATTATGCAGGAACAATCGTCTCGGTAGCAGACGGACGGTTGCTCTTTGCAGATTATGCGATTTTTCCATGTGAAACATAATCCACAGCGATGCTCACCATAACAGTCAGGAGGTGCATCTGATGCATATATGTGTTAGAAATGAGCAGGATAGAACAAATATCATAAATATGTATGGAAAAATTACAGGCTGCGAACAGGAATCTAACTCAGATCCTCTGGAAAACCATACCAATGCTCCAGCATCTGAGCTATCTGGGCGACCCACCAGCTGAGCAATGCAATTCTTCCACATATACAGGCGCCACTCTTTCCACCACTGCTTCCGGGCACTCGCTGCCAACCATAGGAGCAGCTGGGACCTGCTCGCAAGAGGCCCGGAAGCAGTGGTGGAAAGAGAGTGGAACCTGAATGTGTTGCTCAGCTGGTGGGTCACCCAGATAGCAGAGTATTGGTATGGTTTTCCAGAGGACCTGGGTTTGATTCCTGGTCTGAGTCTGTAATTTTTCCACATATATTTATGGCTATATATATATATATATATATATATATATATATATATATATATATATATATATATATATATATATATATATATATATATATATATATATATATATATATATATATATATATATATATATATATATATATATGCACGCGCACACACACACGCTCTTGGCTTGTTGAAGAACTGTGAAACAGAACAAAATCAGAATGCAACACGAAAAAGGGGAAGACACCAATAGCAGGGTGGAGGCAGAAAGTAGATGGAGATGGACAAATAAGGGTCTCAATATTCAAGACAGGAATGACAAGGGGGAAGGGTGGACAAGATGGACACATAAGCAAAATGTTGCGAGAGGTGCTTGGTGGTTTATTGGGTGTCGAAAAGATCATGATTTTTGGATGGGGGGATGATGTGAGATAGTGGTGAACAGCTGTCTGGAAGACTTGGAGGGAAAAATGAGATTGAAGAGAGTGTGGAAGGTGGTTCCACAGGTGGGAAAAAAAAGAGGAATAAATGAGTGGAGGTTTGCAGTGATTCTGGATTTAGGCAGTTTCACAAGAAGGGGGTTTCTGGTGTAGCGCGTGCGTCCTGCAGATACCTGGGGGGGGAATAAAGCACGGATAGGGGCAGAGGGTGCAATTCCAGAAATGAGGCGGAAAAGGACATAGAGACCACCAACCTTTCGGTGATGGCGAAGTGAGAAGCCCATAGATTCAGCTTCATCACAAGAGAATAACAAGCACACAAATACATGAGCACAAGTCACGTGACGATGGTGTCAGACCCATCAAAGTTCTCGAGGAGCAGAGGATCAATCATGCTGCGTAAACACGGATGCTAATGAAAATATACCTGGATGTGTTTGCTCACCCAACAGATGCCGCACTCATGGACCCAAGCCAGCACATGTATTTATAAAGACTGTCCATCTGGCTCTTACTGTCATCAGTCAAGCTAATGCGGCATGTATATTAACTTATGTACCGTGATTAGCCAGCATGTGGAACTGCACCGGTTTGCCATCGAAGTGTGCATCCGCAGACACACAACTGCTGTACAAATGAATATTTATTATTTTCAAAAGCTTCTGCACATTCGCTTCAAATCCACTTGCTTAGATCCTTGGGAGAATTATTATATGTGATCGTGTCGTCCTGTTGAGGGGATGTGCCGTGTTCCACCGGCTATTCCATTTGTTTTATTTCTCATCTACAGCCAGGGAGGTCACCCGAGCGAGATGGAAGCCTGCGCCTGCTGTTGCATGCGATCCAGACGGGAAGGTGAGAGAATGGATTGGATCGAAATGTGATGTGGAATATTCGGGCCAAAAGACTTATTTGTGTTCGGTTCATCTTGAGTTGGTCCCTTCCATTTTACATGCCAGAAGGTTGACGTTGAACTGTGGGTTTGGTTTGCTGCGCATTGACATTTTGATATTCTACTGCTTATGGCTGATTGCTTTGGGTTTGATTGAACATGTGAGATCTCTTGGCACCACATTTACTGAAGGCTAATATCAATAAATAAATAAATATATATACCCACTTTCTGCAATTTGAGGTCCAAGGATGAGGGACAAAGATGTGTTGACAGCCTTAATAGGCAATGAGATGGAAGGTCACACCTGAACTGAGCAAATGTAAGTTATTGACTGTATCTTGCAAATCTGACAAAACGCAGCTGCCAATCATGTGCTTTGTAATCGCTCTGGCCGAAATGGAAGGCCTGGAGTTGTTTGGAGTAACGAGCTGTCACTGGAGAAACATATTTTCAAATGTCGTGACAATAGTTGGCCTGTTTGTTCACACCTGAACACGTGGCTCATGATTCTGGGACAGCAAGTTCAAATCTGGTCTCCTGTTGAGTTATGTCCATCGTCTCCGTGCGTCCATGCAATGTCCTTGTAATGAATGTGAACGTACACCGATGTCCTTAAATGTCTTTGCACGACCTTCGTGTTTACTGTAGGTGTACAAGTTCTGCCATGAGATGGAGATCACTGTGGGACCAAGAGAGGTCATAGAACACCGTACCTCGCGCCGTCTTGAGAAACGAGACCAGCGAATTTGATTGGTCGTGATGACGTAAAATGACGTTTAAGTATGTAATTCAATTTAAATAAAATAAATATTTTAGAGTTTGTAGAAATTTTTATTTTGGAAGTTTACCGCCGTTGATGCAGTGCCTTATACACACCACCTTGTTTAACACGTCACACTTGGTCTTCGTGCTTGTTGTTTGTGTCCTTTATAACGTCCTTAAAAAACAGTACGTTTCCTGTTTGGAATGATTTTTCAATTTGGTTTCACCGCTTGACAGGGAGGGAGAGTAAAACTTCATCTCATTCATCTCTGCGTCTGCATGATTGGGACAAATCCATAGGCAAATTACTGATAAACCGCAGGTTCGTTTTCCTATCCGTGTTCAAAATTTAACACTGAATTTAAATGAAGTTGTTCCTCAATCATAAACTGATGTTTTGTGGACAGACAGACAGAAGTGATCCAATTCCTCAACCCCATCTTTCGCTTTGCATGCGCAGGGTAATAAAGGGCAGGTTGTTAACTCAGACCAATCCCCAAAAAATCCAAATCCATTGGGACCATACTCTTTGGAGAGCATTGGTGCTGCCTGAGCAGTCTCCTGAGCTATCAGGCACAATCCTAGACAGGTCATCACTCCAACAAAGGATACTTGAATGGCTCAATCAAACTCAAACATAACAGCAAGCTGGTACTCATTTTGCTGACCTCAGAAGGATGACAGGGCTGAGTCAACCCCACCTGGTATTAATTCAACAGCTGAGCAGGATCTGAATTCAGGACCCTCGGATCCCAAGCCCACCGCCCTAACCATTCAGCCAACACCAAGCTACGATACAGACAAAGATATACATCATCCCTTTTCGTCACCGCCGATCCAGAGCGGGAGCTACCATTTTATACAGAATGAACATTCTCCATATCTCCACATCTCCACGCACAAGGCCAACGATGGACAGAGGCTCGATTAAAGCATCATGGTCGATCTGTTCCAGCTGGTGGAACCCTGGCACTCATGAGCTCACTCATTGCCAGCAGCCATCCCTTTACGGAGGTTTTCTCTTCCCAAGGACATGGTCATAAAGAGTTTCGCTTGATACGTTATAAAAGCTCGCACAGCGTTATCTGAAGACGTTGCAGTCGTGCATATCCTCTTGGCAGCTGTGGACCATTGATCATTGTGGATTATTATCAGTCTTTTTATACATTTTGTTTGTTGTTCACTCCTTTGTAGTCGGCAAAAAGAGGGTAAACGTGCAGATTTATTAATTCAATGCTTACCCCATGTACGCAAAAAGGGGCGTTGTTTATCAATTGGTTAACTTCTGTCTGTCTGTCAACAAATTTCAGTTTATGATTGAGAAACAACTCAATTTAAATTCAGTGTTATATTTTTATACACTGATGGGTAAACGAACCGATAGTTTAGAAGTACTTTGGCTATGAATCTGTCCAGGTTGTGCAAGTGCAGAGAGGAGTGAGATATTATAGTCGGTGTGCCCATCTGGTGGTCAAACAAAAGTTAAAAATGATTCTAAACGGGAAACTGCTGTTTTTTAAGGACGTTATAAAGGACACAAACAACAGGCATGAAGACATAATGTAACGTGTTAATAAGCTGGTGTAAAAAACACAGCATCAACGGTGGTAAACTTCCAAATTTTTTTTTTCAATTTAATTATATATTCACTTATTCTTTCCCAAAATCCCAAAATGTCGTGTCGTTCATCAGATGCACCCTGGGGGTTTAGGATATATCCCAACACTTATGAAATATAATCATCGAGATATTTGATTTGATACAAAGGTGAGCTTTTGGAAATCATCTGCAGCACTACTCTGAAGGATTCATCCTGAAAGTGAGTGCAGACTTACATATTTTGTTTATGGTAACCAGGAGTACTCAAATCTAAAAACACTCTCTCTCTCGGTCAATATGCACTGTTCCACAATACCCTCCAGGTGTTGATCATCCAAGAACAATTAATATGGGTATCAAACACGCACTACCCACTTTTGGGGTGGCACGAATAATCTCTCCTGTCGCATCACGAATGCCAAATGCTTATTTGTCAGTAACGAGAGCAGAACCCACTTGCTCGCGGCCTTTCTTCATTTCTCTGCAAACACATCTCCCTGACAGCCACCTGATGTTTGACATTTCTTCCTTTCACTTGGCGGATTCCTTTTTTGAACTTTTGTGTTCTTTCACTGCTCCCTGGATCACTTTGAACAGCGTATCATCTCAACATGCTTGCATTCCCCCATCCGTGTGTGAGATGCGCACGGGGCTCATTTAGCTCTTTCACGAGACCTTTGTGACGATTCATTACATGAAGCTGCCAGGATACGATCCAAGGTGTAGCGCTACTTAGGTCCACAGTTTTTGGGTTTTTTTTTTTGTTCGATCGTTAGATCGACGGGAAGATAACTTTCGACAGTACATGCAGGTATACCGAGAGTTTGGAATATTGCAAAGTAGAACAACACTTGGTAGGAGCGCGTACCTCCGCCACACTGACCTGTTCATGTTTTGCACCCCACTTACAAGCTGGATCTGCATTCCGACCTGAATCAAAGTCTAATCAGCTAGTTCTTGTCGCCCACCCAACCTGTACACCAAGTTTTGTCCGAATCTGTCCATAACCTTTTGAGATATGCTTGTTTGTATCCATCGTCGAGGCTCATGGAAGAGCTTGTATACTGAACAAAACAGGATGGAAAATGCGGAAATGAACAGTGGAGAGAGGGGGGAGGGGGGCACCAACAGCTGAGTTAAGGTAGAGGGAGACTTGGACAAACAATGGTTGTGTGGAGGAATGAGGGGCAGGAGAGGAAGCATAGGGTGGGCAAGATGGATATAAAAGGAAACTCAAGAGGATAAATTGGAAGGAGGAGGATTTTGAGTGGTGGGGGTGGGAAGTTGAAGGAGGGGAGAAAAGATTATGGTTTAGGATTGGGGGACGACCTGAGATGGTGGTGAACAGCTGTCTTGAGGACCTGGAGGAAAGAATGACATTGAAGAGGATGTGAAAGTTGATTACACATGCAGGAAAAAAAGATAAATATATGAGTGGAGGTGAGCAGAGAACCTGGATTAGGTAGTTTAACCAGAAGGGAGTTGATGGTGGACTGTGTCCTGCATGGTGGGGGCGGGGGGGGTATGGATAAAGGACGGAAAGAGCAGAGGGTGAAAGACCAAAAAGGAGTCGGTAGAAGACAAAGAGACCACTGACCTGTCTGTGATGCAAAGTGATAGGCCCATGGACTCAGTGTCAGCACGGGAGATTTCAATGATCTTGAAGACCTTGGTTTCCACAGCGTCAAACTGAGCAAGATGTGAGGCAGGAGAAACAGCCTCGAGTAAAACACGTATATCTATAAAATGCATACGATTCGAAGGTGGAGTTTACCTTTTGTGTCCCACTAGTAGACCAGATCTGCATCTGGACCTGAACAAAAAATCTAATCAGCTTGTTCTTGTCACCTTACCAACTCATCCACCAAGTTTCATCTGAATCCATGCACAACATTTTGAGATATCATCTATTTATCTACATATCTTCTATATATTACTAAAACTCTCATCTTGTATGTGTGTATATAGGTATGTATGTATATATGTATGTATGTTTGTATGTATATTTGTTTGTATGTATGTATGTATATATGTATGTATATATGTATGTATGTATGTATATTTGTTTGTATATATGTATTTATATATGTATGTATGTATATATGTATGTATATATGTATGTATGTATGTATGTATGTATGTATGTATGTATATTTGTTTGTATATATGTACATATGTATATATGTATGTATGTATGTATATTTGTTTGTATATATGTATGTATATATGTATATATGTATGTATATATGTATGTATGTATATTTGTTTGTATATATGCATGTATATATGTATATATGTATGTATATATGTATGTATGTATATTTGTTTGTATATATGTACGTATATATGTACGTATATATGTATATATGTATGTATGTATATTTGTTTGTATATATGTATGTATATATGTATGTATATATTTGTTTGTATATATGTACGTATATATGTATGTATGTATATATATATATATATATATATATATATATATATATATATATATATATTTATATATATAAGTAGGGTGAATATACTGGTTCTGGCTCACTTTTCCCCATGTAAATGAATGGGGGATTTTCAGCGATTCCTATTTTTTTTCCCTAAAAATAAACCCCCTTTTTATCCCAAGGTATATTTATTTGTCTCCCCTTTTAACCTGGAGGTTGAACCTCATTGAATTGAACACCTGGGGGTTGAACAGCTCACTCATTGAACCTATAAAGATTTGTTCATTCTCAAATTCCTTCAATAGTTTAATTTTCTTTGCACAATAATCCCCATCTAAAATATTGACAAACAAAACATTTGAATCTTTATATTTTTTTAAGATACCCCTTTTGTGCCATTACGAAATGATAAATTTCTCTTAATGCTCTTGTTTGACCACCTCCTGAGCCACATATCATTTTGAGATTATAGTAAATTGTTTTTTCATTGTTCAATTGATAACCATCAAAGTTTTCAGTCCATTCAAGGATATTCATTTTTTTCTTTACATCCTCTAACTTACTAGTTTTTAAATTTATTCGCTTATTTGTTTTATTTACCTTTGTTTAAGTTATTTTTTCAATAAGACTTATTTGATATTTTTCACATTCATTATGTTTTCCATTTATATACCAAGACTGAGATTTTCTCCACTCTTTAGTTTGATTAATACTTGGTTTAACCATTTATATATTGCGAAAAAACGCGGCGGTAGCCCTTAAAAAAAACCCTAACCCATCTTCCCATCGTTAAAACACAATCTATTTTATACACTCTATCATACAATATCCATATGGAACACAATCTATTCCATTATCTAAAATAAATCTATCATCAAAAAGCTCCTAATGCCTTTTTATTTACTTCTTCACTATATATGTTATGTTTATAACTTCTTATTGTATTCATTTTCCTATATTCTTCTTTCTTTTTGAATCAAACAATTATAATAATTTCTAAAAGTTATTGATTTCTTTATTACATATTTCTTTATTCCCTTTAACCTCTTATCAATCTGATCACCATACTTATAAGCATATGCCTTTGCTCTCAATCCAATAAACTCACTCATTACTTTTCCACCCAACTCATCCTTAAACTTACCAATAACCTTTTCATTCTTTTTGGAAAATAACTCACTCTTATTGCTGAAATTACTTGTATCATATACTCCAATATTTTTCTTCATATCTTCATAAACATCATCAGTTTTTATATCTAAGATAAAACTATCAGTGTCCATATACAACAATGAAACATTTTCACCATACTCTTTCTTTAAGTCATTATACAAATAATCATACATCAATATCTTTGATAAATCAAGAACTGCTGTTCCAATATAAATTGGTTTATCCATTACAATACTTTCCTTTTTCATATGAATTGCAGTAAAGTTCTCTGAAAAAACCTCTTCTCTCTCAAAACTTGGTTTATTTATCAATCTCGAAGCTTCTTTCCAAGATGTTGCGAATCTAATGTTTTGCCTGTTTCTAACATTTTCCATAGTCTTTCCAAATACAGCATTATTCATTAATTTATAAAAGTCCCCTTCAAATTTTACTTTTGTATTTGCTCTCATATCTGTATTGAATTGAATATACTTTTTCACCCAAGGACTTTGTTTAAATTTTAAAACTCTATGAATTTTAGCTACACTCAATCCATCTCTCAAAAACTGTTTTAAGCTTCTCTGATGCAAAACATATCCCTCTTTATCATAGAATGTTGTTAATAACTTTTCTGTTGATTTACCTTTAATATTAAAACTTTTATGATAATCACTTAACCATTCTTTCTTTGGGGTTTCTTTCTCACATGCAAAAGGAAGATCTTTATGCTTATTATGAAGATCACTCGGGTACCTCAAATCAACTTCAAAATAATAACCTTCTTCTTCGTCATTCAATTCCTCTTGAGAAGAAATAACAATATTCATCAAAGCCTTTTCATAATCCTTTTCTTCCACCCACTCTAATTTACCATAAGGCAGAGATTGAGACATTGCCCATCCATACAAATTATTAGCATCAAAATACATCAAATAATTACTATCTTTTTCACTATCATAATTTGGAAGATATTTATTATTTGCTTTAGCATATCTTTTTGAACATACTTGTGATATTCCACCTCTCTTGGACTTCTCAATCATCAAAAGCATATCAACATCACTGATTAAATCTATATCTTGTTTTGTCATTTTCAACATTGCACTCCAAGCTAAACCAGGAGCTGTGAAATAGTGGGCAGGATCTAATCCATAACAATTTTTATTATGACAGAGTGATCTAAAAGCTTCAAACACATCAGCTAACAATAAAACATCTGTTTTTAGATATAAATCATGATATTCTCCAAGGTTCTTTATCTCAAATATTTTCCATATTTCTTGTGCGTGTTTATATTCCTTATCACTTATCTCTTCTTCATAAAGGTTATTATAGAAACTTTCTTTTGAAGGAAGTTGTGTTTCTTTAAATCTCATAAATGAATCCATATAATCATAAGGATAAATTCCCTTGCTTGTAAGAATTTTCTCTTTACTTTGAATTTCATTCCTTGTTTGAATTTCCTCTCTCGTGAGAATTCCTTCTTTAATCAGAATTTCATCTTTAATCTGAATTTCCTCTTTAGTTAGAATTTCATTCATTGTTCGAATTTTCTTTATAATTAGAATTTCATCTTCAGTTAGAATTTCTTCATTAATTTCCTCATTAATTAGAGTTTCCTCTTTACTTTGAATTCTCTCTTTAATCTGAATTTCCTCTTTAGTGAGAATTTCCTCTTTTGGAAAGAATGAATTAAGATTTGGAAAAGAGTCCGTGGAGCTTAGATTTGATGCGAGGTAGGCTAGTGGTGTTCCCATAAACTTGTAAGAATCTAGAAACCTAATACGAGTTAAAGGTTTTGTGAATATCATTTTTGTAAATGAAACATACTTTTGACTTGTGATTGTTATGGCAGAAATATTCCCTGGTGTTTTTGAAAGTTCATTTATAAATAAATGTGTATCATAGTTGGCGCTGTTGTGAAGAAAGACTGGAATAAAAGAAGGTAATTTATAATTAAGATTACAACAGGAATGAGCGGGACCTCTATATTTACCAGTAAGATGACAATGATCCCTAACTTTAGACTCCTTAATTTCCCCCTCACAAATATGACAGATATTGTTCTTTCTAAATTCTAATTTTTCTTCTTTGGTTAATTTCATCGGTTCATTTGTTTCTTTCATTAATTTAGTGAGTCTTATGCAATCCTTTTCTAATCGTTTTACAAACTCTTGTGAAGCTTTTTTTCCACTATAATGTTCAAGTTTGTTATACTTTTCTCCAACAGATGATTTGATATAATAACAGAAACCACAAGGAATATGTTTTTGATATTTATTTGTATATGATTCTTTTGGATTAGGAGAAGCAGTATTTATCTTTTTAAGGATACACTCAAAATCAGCATATATCACAAATGGGTGCATGATAGATTTATTATAATCTTCAAAAAAAATCTTTTCACCAGGTTTAGGCATTGTAATTACAGCTGATTTATGATTACTACAATATTTTGAATGTTGTTCTAATCGTTCTTTTGTATGAAATGAATTAAGACATCGCTTACAAGGATATATTTTGTTTGCTGTTCTGAATACCTGAGAAGAGATTAATCTTGATAAATTATTGATGTATGTGTAATGTGAATTCTTTCCAACACTAAAATATAAAAGATCAATGTGTGTTTCTTCATTTTTATAGTTGTTTGAAATTTTTAATATTTGAACTTTGTTTGTATCCGTTAATCCATATACATTAATAGAAAGATTATTCTTTTTCTCAAATTTAGGAATATCTGTTAGTGGCATTGGGAATTTAAAATCTTTAATGTCCAAGGTATTCTCATATTTCATATATTGTTTTACTCTTTCTGAATTACATTTTGGTGGATGAAAGTGAGCAAGAACAGACCAGAGAAAACATTTATTATCATTGTTCTTAATATTAACAACTGCCTTCTTTAGTTTTATTTCTTTTGGTTATTCAATATAAGAAGAAGCTTTAAGAGGGTTTGATTTTAGAATGTGTATGTCTAAAAAGATGATTTTTTTTAATATTGAATCCACTTCCTACCACTGTATTATCAACATCCTCCTCTTGTCTTGATAGTTCTTCATAAACCCCACTATTCAAAAAATCTTGAAAAGATGTTATAAAATGAAGATCTGTTCTCATATAAGGAGTATGTTCTTCATCTTGTCTTTTCATATTCATTTTCACTCCCATATAAAACTTTAAAGTTTTCATTTCTTTTAATGTCTTTTTAATAAATTTTTCAACATCGGGTTTCACTATTTCAATTGATTCAGCTATTGATGATGGACCGGGTTCTCCAAATTGAAAAATCCTTATTTTTATATGCCCTTTAAATGCCCCATCAGTGTTTTCAATATAATAGTCTCCCTTTACTTTAAACTCATTTTTCTTGTGTTTTTGTGATTGAAGATGTTTATTATAACTTCTCTTCAAAACATCCTTTGAACAGATATCACAATGTTTTCTTTCCAAATCAAGAGGAGATATTTTATGAAATAGATTAAATGTGTGTTTGTTGGTTCGGAGGTGTTTTCTATAATGTTTATATTTGTGATTACAAACATCGCAGTATGTTGTATTCACCATATTTATATACTAAAATTTTCTTGATGAAAATTTCGTTTATTTTACAGGTGAATCTGTGCTTAAAACCATTTTATCCTCCAACTTTTTCACTTAATAAATACAATGTTTCAAGGCACAAAAGACAAGTTTCAATCAATCTCTTCATTTGTTAAAGATACTGAGAAATATGTCAAGGATGTAAAATTGAACAAAGATAAATATAACAACTATTGGATAAAAACAATTATGGTAAATAATATGAGTTCTTCAATTTCCTTCAGTGGAAGGGCTTTTAGTATACCTGGTAGAACATCAATTAAAGTATCTCTAACAAAAGTTTCTCCTCTCCTTCTGGTAATATATTCAAAACTAGAAAAAGCAATGAAACAAGAAAAAGTATCAAAAAACAAAAACCTTATGGATGAAGCTTTAGAAAGAAAAGATAAGACCATCTGTAATATGCAAGGAGAAATTTGTATTTTTTTCAACAACCCTAAAGATGTAAATCCTGATGAAATAAAGGATGCTAATATATCAGGTGAAATGACATTTCGTTCAATAGTAGTTAACGATCATTTTAAAATTACCTTTAATATAAAAAATGTTGTCGTTGAATCTGGTAATGAAATAAAGTATATCGATATCGATGGTAATATTATTAAATATGAGTCAATATACAACTGAAAGTATTGATGAATTTCAGTTTAAGTAAAGTTTTACTTTATAAATATGCTAGACTTTCCTGATTCTCCATATGACAAATTTGAGAATTGTCCTGCATGTGAAAGACGGGGATTAAACACAGAGTCAAAAGCCTATAAACAATGTATATTCTGTGATTATCTTCTAATTAATGATAATAAAAAATATAAAAAGGAAAATAATTCTTTTAGATTTACACCAAAAATGAATTACTTTACAAGATTGATTAGAGAAATGAATGTAAAGTATGAGGGTGATAACACACCTTTCCTTACAAGGGAAGAAACTGAACGTATAAGAGAAATATTCAAAGGATTGTTGTCATATATTATTCATGGATGTAATTTTCAGGGAAATATCAACACAAGATATTGTATAAATAAAATAATGGATTATCTTGAAATTAAACCTGAACTTAGGATAAAATATAGAGTTTCTAAAAAAGCTAATAATAAATTAAATAACCTGTTTTCCAAATATATAAATGAATGATTTTTTACCCATTTGGGAAAATAAGATAAAATTTAACAACCATAAAAATCTCCCAAATTCATTAAGATGTCTCATAGTTGGTTCAAGTGGATGTGGAAAAACCTGCTTACTTTTAAAGATGCTCCTCACTCCCAACTTTTTAGATTATGATAATTTAATAATTTTCACAAAGTCGAGTTTTCAACCAGAGTATCAACTACTCTCACAAGGTTTTAATGCTGGTCTTCAAAAAGAAGATATAATCGGTTTATTTAAACTTCAAAAAAACCTAAATGATTATAACATTGAAGATATAATTCAACTATTTTGTGATACACAGAGATGTAAAAAGAAATCAAATCCTATAACTTGTATTCTTAGTGATAATGCGGATGATATACCGTCTTCCCAAGATTTGGATAAATCAAAAAAGAACCTCGTTATCTTTGATGATTGTGTTAATGAGAGAAACCAAACGGTAATGGACAGCTACTACACAAGAGGGAGACATTCTTCTTGTAATTGTATTTATCTTAGTCAATCGTACTTTCAACTTCCTCATCGTTCCATCAGAAACAATGCTAATACTTTTATTTTGTTCAAGTTAAATTCAATAGATATCAATAATTTTTGGAGAGATAATTGTTCTACATTATGTAGTAAAAAGAAATTTGAGGATTACATGAAGCACACGACTGAAAAATATAAATATATTGTTGTGAAACAAGATGAGATATTAAGGGATATATTTTTTCTTTTATAAACAATTACATATATAAATGACAACTATTATTGTAAATCTTGTGGGTAAATCTGCTTCTGGAAAAAACTTTCATAAATCAAGGTTCTTGTGGAGTACAAATGAGAATATTGTAAATTTACTTGAAAAACACCCCGTGATACGCATTGTATCAACAACAACTCGAGCAATAAGACCTGGAGAAGTAAAAGGTGAACATTATCACTATATTTCAGTGGAGGAACATATGCGATTGAGGAATGAAGGTCAAATGTTTGAGGAGGTTTCTCTTGGTACAACAAAATATTCACATTGTAAGAGTGAGTTAAGGAAACTAAAATCTGGTGGTGTTGGAATATTAGAAACTAATCCAGAAGGAACGAGACAAATTATTAAACATCTGAGCGGAGTGAAGATTTTATCATTCGGTTTTGATGTTGATGAAGAAACTCAACGCAAACGTATGAAAAGCAGAGATGCAAGTATTAGTGAAGAAGAAATTACAACTCGCATTAATGTTAATAAAGAATTTGATGAAATATTTAAAGAAAAGGATTTATTTGAACACATCTACTTGAATGATGAAGAAAAGGAAAATTTCCCTGTTGATCTTTACAATTCATTAAATGATATTTTACAATAAATAAATGGATGCAAAAGAAAGAGCAAGAAGATTTAAGGAACATAAAGAGTTGGTTTCAAAAGTTGTAAAACAGCAGGAAGACATAAAGAAGAAACGCAGACAGAAACTAATGGGCGAAGAAGCATTTGAAAGAAAACAAGATAAATTTTTTAAACCACTTTTAAAAACTTCCCAAGAAAAAATGAAAGATGTTTTCAGAGTTCCCACAGTAGAATATACTCCAAAAAAACTTCAAATGTTAAAAGATTTTGATCAAATGACGGAGGAAGAATTAGAGCATTTATGAGAATTAAAGGTATATGATGATGAAGGTTTATTTCAACAACTGGAAGAGATTAATCGACCCCCTGATTATATTGTGAATGCTCTTCAAAACAATGAATATTCAGCGGATTCAAAAACCAAAGCAGGACTCATTCCAACAGAACAACCAGCAATATTTCATCTTGTTCAAGAAAAGGTATTGATATTTAATGATGAATTAAGGTTCTTGGGTTCTGCTCAACCCCCTGTTAAACTAACTCTGAGATTAATGTTTCTTCTCACAAAAGATGGAAGACAAGGTTCAACTGTGAGGGATGAATCAAAGTATATTGATAAACCATTGGATATGGAAAATAATGATGATAGAGTATATATTGATCTGCTGAACACTCTAAATTATAGGGTTATTCTTTCTGGTAAAAGTAGGAAGAATGAGAAGGAGAAACACATTATTCAGGCTTTAAGTATCCTTGGTTCAGGTGTTAGTTTTCTTCCAAATGACCCATCGTAATTAGTTAATAGACTGTTATTGTTGTAAGGTAGTAAGAAAGCTGGAAATAACAATTGTTTTAATGAAGCATCAGCCATTTTAGACCATTGATGAACATGAAAATAATTAATAAAAATCAATATAAAGACATTTTATCTCATATTAAATAAGATGAGAAGCACAATCCTTAGTTTCAATTTCACAACAAGCGACCACACATCTTCATTCCCATACCCACTACAACTTGACCCAACAAAAGAATATGAGGCATCTTTATTGTCCATGGAAACTTATAATACCTTATTTAATATAACTGATAAAAATGACAAGTTTAGTTATAATCCCGGAAGTGGATACAAAACGATAACGGTCTCACCCGGAGCATATGAGATTTCTCAAATATCTTCCGAAATTGATCGTCTTATGAAAGAACAGGGTGATGAACCAAAAAATATTGTTATAGACATTCAAAAACATACTTCAAAATCAACGATTAAAGTTAAAAATAACTACAAGGTTGATTTCACAATTGATAATTCATTTAGAGAGTTATTGGGTTTCTCCTCAAAAAAGATTGAAACTAATGGGATGTTTTACAGTGATAATGTCATTCAAATATCCTCAGGAATAAATTCGGTGTTAATTCACTGTGATTTGATTGATGGTGCTTATAATGATGGAAAAAAAACAAATGCAATATTTTCATTCAGCGCATACTCAACCCCAATTGATTATAAATTCAATATGGAACCCAAAAATTTGGTTTATCTCCCTGTGTCAGGAAAACCCATACACAGAGTAAATTTTAGGATAACCGACCAAGATAATCGTATGATTTCTTTTAATGGAGAAGTTATATCCATCAGAATCCACCTACGTGAAGTTTTCCAATAAATAAATACGATGGTTATTGTGAGGAAACACGAGTTGGGAAAATATAAAATAATTACAGGGGATGGGATGTTCCTTTCCCCATACTACAAGGGTGAAGGTATGTATCTTGGTAGAGGATACTATAAACCTAAGAGACAAAGGGGTGTTGGACATCAATTTAGAGGAGATGGGATAATTGATACTCTAATGGGTATTGGTTCAACTATTCTTAAACATAAAGATCTAATTGGTTCAACTGCTTCTGCTGTGGGAAATGTAGCAGGTGTTGTAAAGAGCATAAAAGATGCCCAGAAGGAATCTCATAAATTACAAGCAATAAAAGAAATTAAGAAAGGCAAAACTCAGTTGTCCCCCAAGAACGACAGAAAATAATTCGAATACTTGGATCAGGGTTTCAAAAGTTTTAACATCTTTTTTCCTAAATAAATACAAGTATGGAAGCAATTGATAGTATCTATGATTTGGATGATACTATTATTATCTCAAACTCCACTAAAAAAGAAGATTACTTCAAGGTAAATGCAATAACTGGAACAGACTGGAATACGAATGGTACAAAAAGTTTTGAAATAAATAATCAACAAACCTATTTGAATCTCTCCGAAAGTTTCTTGTTGTGTAAATTTAAATTCACTAAAGCTGGGAATAACACAAACGCTACACTTGTAAATGATTTCTTCTGGAAAATGTTTGATAGTGTGCGTTTGTATATTGGAACACAAGAAGTTGAAGCGGTTGATTATGTCTCTGCTGTATCTGAAATGATGAAATTTACACTATACATTCAGTGATAGAATGGGAAAGGGGTCTGTCGAAGGTTTTATTCCTGATATGTCAACGGGAACAAACACAGACCCTGGATATACTCAAAGGAAAGGAATGTATAATGATGATACAAAAGCAGAAAATAGTTTTACTGTGGCAGTTCCTCTTAAAGGTATATTTGGATTTTGTGATCATGATAAAGTTCTGTATGGTCTTAAAATTAGATTTCAACCACAAAGGAATGATAATGAAAATCGATTGCTTTTTGGTGTTGGTAGTGCTTTTGGTGATCAGAATAAATTTGTAATTGAGGAAATGAGTTGGTATATCAGTGAATATACTCCTAATCTTAAAACAGAAGAGATGTTGAATCGAAGACTTAACTCAAAGAAACCACTCAGTGTATCATACCTCAAAAGAAGATGTCAACACGTTAAACTCAACCAAACTACTTACACGTGGAATTTGGGTGTTCTGGAAGGAAAGCCACGATATCTGTGGATCATTTTAAAAAAGCCAGATGGTGATACTGCGACTGATAAGAATAATGCATTGAGTGATAATGCTAAGGTGAAACAACTTCGCGTTTCTCTAGATGGAACATTTTATCCACGAGATAGATTGGAAATTAATTGGGAAAAAATGATTTTGCTGAAGCATACAAGTCTTACCAAAAGGTGTGTGAAAGTAATGGAAATAAAGAACCTATTTTGGATATGACAGCATGTAAAAGTTTGTATACAATCTATGCGTTTGACCTGAGCGCTCAAAAGGAAACTATAAAGTCTAATCGAGTGGATACTTCCCTATACATTGAAAGAGGAGAGAGTGAAGAAGTTGATACATATTGTTTGCTTTTGGAAGAAACAGAATTGCAGATTAATACAGATAATGGTGTGATGATTAGTCTCACATAATTTTTTGTTAAATAAATGAGTGGCAAAGTACCAACTGGGGTATATGTTAATCAAATCAATCTTCATAAACTATCATCTTGTGTTCAAAATCAAAAGCCTTGTACGATTAACGTTTATACAATTCAGAGAAAAGGAGCAGTAAGAATTGATGTTTTGCTCACAAGAGAACAGGTTAAAATCTTGAATGACACTGGCTCACTTAAAATTAAAATGACAAAACCAATGTTGAAAAAATATTCAATAAGAGAGACGAGTGGAGGATTTCTCCCATTTCTAATTCCTTTATTTGCTGGTTTAAGTGCGGTTGGAGCATTGACGGGTGGTATTTCAACAGCGGTGAAAACTGCCAACGAAAGGAAGGCTCAACTCCAGGCTCAAAAAGAATTGGAAAGACATAACAAAGAGTTGGAGAAACAAATTAGTGGAAGTGTTGTAATTGTAGATTTTGCTGAAAAACTTGAAGGTCTGCCTGATAAAGCGAGATTGTTAGTTGGAGATATGCTTTCTTCTATAGCACAAGCAGGTGTAAAATTAACAAAAAGAGGTAATGGATTATATCTTTCTAATAAATAAATGAGCATTGATGAGTGGTTTAAAGAATTTGGAAAGAATACAACATCAAATTTACAACTTGTCAAATATTGTAAGAAATTAAAAATTCATAATGTGGTTATTTGTATGAGAGATGAATTAACAAATGTGCCGAAACATACAAAGAATATTATTATGAACTTAGAAGATAATAATGGGAACGGTTCTCATTGGGTTTGGATTTTTAAGAGTCAAGACAAATATTATTTTGATAGTTTTGGTCTTCCACCACCTGTTGAAGTCATAAAATTCTTACAGAATGGTGTTTGTCAAACATTTCATGTCCAAGAATTAAATTCCAAGTGTTGTGGTCAATTATGTTTATATGTGTTATTTCAACTCAACAAAAATAAAAATTTTTATGATATTATTTTTAATCTAATATAAATGACTTATGATGGTAAAGATGGTTCTATCTTTGGTGTATCTCAAGAACTGGATATTGATTTATCAAATTATTACACAAAGGCACAGGCTGAACGACATAAATATAATATAACCAAAAATATTAACATGAAAAATGCTTATAAATTAAAAAATTATCCAAGCCCGACTGACGCGAATGACTTGGTGAGATTAAGCGATTTATCACAATATATATCTTTAAATAAAACGGCCGTGTATTCCAAAGATACAGAAGTGTTGATATTATCTCCAGGTCATACAGAATTCACAGTTCGAATGAAAATAAATTTTTATAAAGAAGGACGTATCGTTTGTATGAGAATAGAACAATGGGGGTATGATATGAATGATTTAGGGTATAATTGGTCATTTAAAATTAACCTCGAAGACCTGGAACGATTAAATCAGTCTCGTAAGGAAGAATATTATCCACTTGGTATCGAGAATGAGTTTTGTGGGGCCACGATTAGTAAACAACAAATAAAAGAATTTAATAAGGGTAAATATAATAATGGTTTTGCCCTTGTTTATCTCATGAAAACAGAAAAAACAGGATTATATATAATAAGTAAGGAAATACAAAATGATTTAACTATGGGAAGATGGGGAGGTGTTTTGTGCCATAATATTATTCTAACATATATTTCTAATACATAAATGACAGCAAGAAGGCTTCAAGAAAATTATCATTTCTGTGTTCAAGCATACCTTCAAGAAAAGGGTATTCGGTATTTTAATAAATATGTTCTACAACATAAGAATGAGGTATTTTCAATAAAAGATTGGCATTATGCTGATGTTGATAAACCGACAACTTTAGATTTAATTAGAATGTTAAATAATGAAAAAATTATAAAGTTAATAAAAGGTAAGGCTCTTTTAGAAATTCAAAAGAAATTTTATTGGTTTCCGGTTGTAAAAAAATTATTTTGGATGCAGGAATAACAAGAAATCCTGATGAATATATGTATGATATTCTATGGGGTGTAAGCGATTCAAGGATAATAAGGGATGAGGAAGGAGTTGAAGAAGAGAGGGAAGAGGAGGAAAAGGAGAAGAGAGAGAAGGAGGAGAGGGAGAAGAAAGAGAAGGAGGAGAGGGAGAAGAAAGAGAGGGAGGAAAGAGAGAAGAGAGAGAGGGATGAAAGGGAGAAGAGAGAGAGAAGAGAGAGAGGGAGGAAAGAGAGAAGAGAGAGAGGGAGGAGAGGGAGGAAAGAGAGAGAATGAATAAATATCAAAATATGGAAACCAGTGAGATTAAAAAAAGATTGGTGGTATTACAGAAAATAACTCAACCCACCGAGGAGGAAAACAAAGAATTGACAAGTCTATTTGAAATATTTTCTTGAAGACTATTGACATCGACAAGATATTCATTTTAATTCAAGTTTTTCATTTTTTTTTCTTAAATCAATGGAGGAGAGAGTGAAGGCATTTCTAAGGATTCTTTATGTTTTAAAAATTAAGATTCAAATGTGCATGTTGGAAACTAAAAAGGTTTTTGCACTCTGCAGGAATTTTTCACATAAATAAATGAGTTATTGTCTCAAATGTAAAAAGAAAACTAATACTAAAAATATTTCATATATTAAAAGTAAAAATAACAGGGTTATACAAAAAGGTGTATGTTCGGTGTGTGGTTCAAAAAAAAATCAATTTATCTCCAAACACAAACGAGGAGGAGATATACAAAAGTTTTTATCAGGAAGTAAATTTACAACTACTGGAATACCAGGGGAATTACATCTTCCAGGGTATTCTTTCTGTGGTCCAGGCACAAACTTGGATAAAAGATTAGATGAGGCAGACAATCCTAAATCCTGGAGTAAGCCTATCAATAGAGTTGATGAAGTGTGCGTGAGACACGATATTGATTATGGGAATACCACAACGTTGGAAGAAAAGCATGAAGCCGATAGAGAAATGTTGTATAATTTGTCTCTGATGCAAAATCCAACCTTGAGAGAAAAAGTTGATCGTTTCATTGTGAAGAAGATGATCAGTGCTAAATTGAAACTTGGACTTGGAAATTCAAAAAACTTATAGGCTCTAATGATGTCATTAAGACTGAAGAGCAATTAGCTGATGAATTACATAAACCAATATTCACAAAGTTTCAGAGAAGGAAAGTTTATTCCAAGGAAGTTGATTATATCTGGTCTGCTGATTTGATTGAACTCAATAATGATAAGGGGTACAAGTATGCTTTAACCGTTATTGATTTGAGGAGTAGATACGTATGGGTTGTACCATTAAAAAACAAAACAGGTTATACTCTTATGTTAGCCTTTCAACAGATATTTAATAAAAGTAAGAGAAAACCTAAAAAATTGTGGACTGATGAGGGTAGAGAGTTTTATAACAAGACATTTATGAATTTTCTAAAAAATAACAGTATTACATTATACAGTACCTTTAATGAAGGGAAGGCAGTTGTTGTTGAACGTTTTAATCGTACCTTAAAAGAGAGACTATATAAAAAATTCACACAACTCGGTTCACAACAATGGTCATCTTTTATTCAGGATATTGTGGATAAGTATAATGACACGATTCACACATCAACAAATATGAAACCATCAGAAACATTTACAAAATTAAAATATGAAAAAGAGATTAATGTCAGAAAACCTAAGTTCAAAGTTGGTGATATCGTAAGAATATATAGGTGGAAATCTCATTTTGAAAATGGTTATATTAAAAGATGGACAAACGAGCTTTTTAAAATTGTTGATGTAATAGATACGGTTCCTTGGACTTATAAGATATATGATTTGGAAGGGGAAGAGATTTTAGGTTCATTTTATTCACAGGAATTACAAAAGACAAAGATAAATTGAAAATTTTTGACTCCGCCCCTTTTTAACTCCACCCACACAAAACCCACCCACATAAACCCCACCCCACACAAGCTCCACCACACACAAACCCCTCACAAGCTCCACACAAGCTCCACACACACAAACCCCACACAAGCTCCACCCATATTCATCATATTCACATAATTAGTGATTAGTTAATTAGTTCCCCACACACAACATGTTTATTTAATTAAAAAATTATCCACCCATCCACACAAGCTCGACCCATCCACCCATCTCTCCACCCATCCATTTATCCACACAAACCTCATCCACATAAACCTCATCCACATTCACCCCGCCCACATAAACCCTGCCCACATAAACCCTGCCCACACAAGCTCCACCCACATAAACCCTGTCCACATAAACGCCCTCCCACAAGCCCCGCCCACACACGCCCCTCCCACCGAAGCCCCGCCCACACAAGCCCCACCCACACAAGCCCCACCCACACAAGCCCCGCCCACACAAGCTCCGCCCACAAAGCCCCACCCCCTCATCCCCCTGTGCGCCCCCCCTTTGACCCACCACCTCCCTCATCCCACCCCCACCCTTCCCCACACACACACATGGGGAGGGGAGGGATGGGATGAGGGGGTGATGGGTCATTGGGGGAGCGCACCTACCCCCCCTTCATGTCTTAATCCTTTTTTTGAAATTTAAAATCAAGTAATTGTAAACAAAACAAGTATAATTTATTAAAATTGAAAATATTAAATATTCATTTGCGAGAATGTATAATCTTTCCCAGCAATCTTCTTCAGATGTCTTGTAATTTCGAAAGTCAGACACCATATTCTGTTTTAAAACAAAAAGTGGATAATAATTAGGTTTTATAAAGATAATTACATGGTAATATGAGTAAGCCTGGTGTTGGTTCTAAGTTCAAGCCTCGTTGACCACTGAATTAACACACCAGCCTCGTTGACCACTGAATTAACACACCAGGAGCCTGTCATCCTTTCAAGGCCAATAAAATGAATTCCAGTGTACTGGCAAAACCGCGTCCAAACTAATGATGCAACCAACATAAGACGACATTCTAAAGAGAGAGTGATATTAATAAAAAAATAACTAAATAATAATTCAGAAACATTTACCTCCAGAAAATCATGTGTTGTACAAGATTGCTTCAACAGCTGATGTTGTGTGATAGTGCTGAAAAAAAAAAGTCAAGGGTATAGATGGAGAGACAGACAGAGAGAGGTAGGTAGAAAGACAGACAGAGAGAGATATAAACAGACAGGGAAAGCGACGCACACACACACACACACACACACACACACACACACACACACACACACACACACACACACACACACACACACACACACACACACACACACACACACACACACGTGTCTCACCATTGGTTTAATTCATTCGAGATCAGAGGCCGTGATAAGACTTCGTACCAGTCATTATAAATGTTTTTCAATCCTCTTCTAAGATGATTGACCTCTTCAATAAGAGCATTAATTTCATGCACCTCGTCGTGATATGTAAACTGCGCTTCTTCCAAGGACCTGCCAAGAAAAAAAATATATATATATATATATCAGAATTATCACGATTTAATTTATAATCAATTGCTTCATCGTTCAAAGAGGAACCAATACACAGGCTTACCAACTTTGTGTTGAGCTGTTTTGTTCATCGGAAGAGAGTGAGTCCATGTCTCTGGGCCGTGATAAGACGTCGTGTCAGTCTTTAAAATTGTTTTTCAATTCTCTTCTAAAATCATTGACCTCTTCAATAAGAGCATTAATTTGATGCACCTCATCATGATATGTAAACTGCTCTTCTTCCAAGGACCTGCCAAGAAAAAAAAATATATATCAGAATTATCACGATTTAATTTATAATCAATTGCTTCATCGTTCAAAGAGGAACCAATACACAGGCTTACCAACTTTGTGTTGAGCTGTTATCTTCATCGGAAGAAAGATCGCTCATGTCTCAGTTGTAAAATTGAAAATCCCGTCTGGCAGAAACTTTGTCTGGCGAATCACTTATAAAGCAACGATGAGGAGATTGTTTAAGCATTGGGTGCGGCCACAGGAAATGACGCTTCGGGCGAGGCAGCTTGGAAAATAACTGGGCGATTATATTCTCAAATTGTATGAATCATTTTCAAAACATACTTAAAATACCCTGAAATGGTTTTGATTAAACATGTTTTCAGTTCGTGTTCTGAGATAAAATATAAACACGAGACCTTGTCGCACAGAATAGTTCCTGTTTTTCTTTTCACAGCACGACCGTGTCAAAAAAACACTTCCTCATTTTCACGGCATGAACTGAAAACATTTGAAACAAAACTTTTTTTATGGCGTGGTTTATACACAAAAATGATTTGCAACTCGGGCGGTGGCCAGATGAGATCATTAAGAGAAGTTTATCATTTCATAATGGCACAAAAGGGGTATCTTAAAAAATATAAAGATTCAAATGTTTTGTTTTTCAATATTTTAGATGGGGATTATTGTGCAAAGAAAATTAAACTATTGAAGGAATTTGAGAATGAACAAATCTTTATAGGTTCAATGAGTGAGCTGTTCAACCCCCAGGTGTTCAATTCAATGAGGTTCAACCTCCAGGTTAAAAGGGGAGACAAATAAATATACCTTGGGATAAAAAGGGGGTTTATTTTTAGGGAAAAAAAATAGGAATCGCTGAAAATCCCCCATTCATTTACATGGGGAAAAGTGAGCCAGAACCAGTATATTCACCCTACTTATATATATATATATATATATATATATATATATATATATATATATATATATATATATACATATATATATATGTTATTTGTATATATGTATGTATATATGTATGTATATATTTATGTATGTATGTATATTTGTTTGTATATATGTATGTATGTATATTTGTTTGTATATATGTATGTATATTTGTTTGTATATATGTACGTATATATGTATGTATGTATGTATGTATGTATATATGTATATATGTATGTATGTATATTTGTTTGTATATATGTACGTATATATGTATGTATGTATGTATATATGTATGTATGTATATTTGTTTGTATATATGTATGTATGTATGTATATTTGTTTGTATATATGTATGTATGTATATATATATATATATATATATATGTTTATATGTATATGTATGTATATATGTACGTTTATATGTATGTATGTATATATGTATATATGTATGTATGTTCCCGAAATACAGCCAAAACGATACACGATCGCGCAAAACATTTCGGCCCACCTGACTCACCATTCCCCTGCGGTGTGCAGCATCAAGTTTCGTTAAAATCCGGCAACGAAAAAATTATTAAAAAATCAATTCCTGATTCAGTCAAGTACTCTTCGGGAGAATTTGATCAATGTAAACAACCTCAGCGGTAGAGTTCGCTGGAGCTATCTTTTTTTTTCTTCTTGAAATGTTTTTTTTCAATCAACCTCTGTCACAACGGGAACCCAAAGGTTCACGGGTCATCCAGTGCTATATATTAGTTTAGCACTATCTCTCAATGGTGAAGAATCACTGAAAAAATTATCAGATCCGGATCTGGATCTTCACCAAAATTGAATCAATTCTTCCTTGTGACACAACCAACATGTCCACCAAGTTTCATCCGAATCTGTTCATAACTTTATGAGATATCCTGCTCATAGACAAGACTACCAGCCAGAAACAGACGAGGTAAAAACGTAACCACTGTCCACCTTTTGTGGCGGAGGTAATGAACCATGATCCATGGTCCGAACAGTAAAGCCCTCCTGTATACACTTGAACACCGCACAGGGAATCGTACTCTCTGAACTCTCCAGTCTGATCTTGTATCAATTGCTTATTTATGGGAGATTTATTTTGCTCCAGTCATAACTGCTGCCCATGGCTGCAAAGACAACCAATATCTTCGGAATTGTGACAAACCTAGCATTTCATCAACTCCTTCCGCACAACGCGTCTCATCTCTGCAGACATTATGGTGATTTCTGACCGGTCATTGTCATATCATGGCAATCTTGAGGCAATTGTATGCCCAGTGGTAGTATTGCGAATCAAATAACGACTCCCAGGACTGAAATATCGCATGACAAGCTTATAGAAATCAAACGTACAGGAGGTTAAAAAATATTTCAGCAACACTTCATGTTTTAGAAGGAGCTGTCTGTAAGATTATGAGGATGATTCATGGAACTGGCATTGTTAATAATAGAAGTGCTCCAGGTATAGAGGTGAGACTCTCCGAAGGTGATGTTAAATATCTTCGGGTGTGATTGAGTGCAGGTCAAGTTCACCACCTTGCTTAAAAAGAAAAAATAAATTCAGATATGAATATTACTGATAGAACAGTAAAATACATCAGTTGAGATCATAAAAAAGATCAAACTACAGACTTCATTGAACACCTTGCCCCACGCAGTCCTGAGAAACAGACATGGCCAGGGTCTGCGAGCAGAAAATTTGATTGGTTGTGATGACGCAAAATGCCGTAATATTTTGTACTGCTGAACGTATGGAAGGGGTTTTTGAAAATGCCAAAAAGGCGATTTGTGTTCTACAGTGTTCTACAGAGGCAAAGTATGTAATTCAATTGAAATAATAAAAAATAATTTAAGGGTTGTTGGAGAAAAACTTTTTTCGGAAGTTTCCCACCGTTGATGCAGCATCTTTCACACCACCCTATCTAACACGTTACATTAGTTCTTCGTGGCCTGTCGTTTGTGTCCTTGATGATGTCCTTAACAACAGTGAGTTTCCTGTTTGGAATGATTCTCAATTTTGTTTAACTGCCAGACAGACAGTCAGTAAAAAAAAAACATTGTCTCACTCCTCTCTTCGCATGCACGATCGGGATGAATTCAGTGCCAAAGTACTGTTAAACTACAGGTTCGTTTTCCGATTTGTGTTCAAAATATAACATTTCATTGAAATTTAGTTGTTCCTCGATCATAAACTGGCGTTTGTCAACAGACAGACATAACAGGCAACGTGAACCAATTGCTTAACCTCGCTTTTTGCTTCGCGTGCGTGGGGTAACAAGGCTTTCGGAGGCTTGAAATGTTGGCTGACTGATACTGCAGGTAGCGGTGTCGGTGCAACAGCCGACACAAAGTTTTCCTTTTTTCTTGCAGCGGGCGGTTCTGTGTCTTTCACAGACTGCGACTATAAGCCAGAAGTTCATTTTTAACTGTTTACTAGATGACCCGTGAACCCGTTGGGTTCCCGTTGTAACAGCGGCTGATGAAAAACAAAAATCATTTCAAGAAAAAAAAATGATAGCTCCAGTGAACTATACCGCTGAGGTTGTTTGCATTGATGAAATTCTTCCGAAGAGTACTTGACTGAAACCGGAATTGAGTTTTTAAATAATTTTTTCGTTGCCCGATTTGAACGAAACTTGATACTGCACACCGCACAGGCGAATGGTGAGTAAGGTGGTCTAAAATTTTTGCGCTATCGTGTACCGTTTTGGCTGTATTTTGGGAACATACATACATACATACATACATACAAGATGAGAGTTTTAGTAATACACTAGATGACCAATGAACTCGTTGAGTTCCCATTGTGACAGTGATTGATAAAAAAAAATCATTAAAAAAAAAGATAGCTCCAGTGAACTATACCGCTAAGGTTGTTTGCATGATCAAATGATCCCAAAGAGTACTTAACTGAATCGGGAATTGATTTTTAAATATTTTTTCGTTGCCTTATTGAACGAAACTTGATACTGCACACCACAGGAGAATAGTGAGTAAGGTGGCCCTAAAGTTCTTGCGCTATCCTGTACCATTTTGGCTGTATTTCGGGAACATACATACATACATACATACATACATACAAGATGAGAGTTTTAGTAATATACTAGACGACCCGTGAACTCGAGTTCCCATTGTGACAGTGGTTGATAACAAAATCATTAAAAGAAAAAAGATAGCTCCAGTGAACTATACCGCTATGGTTGTTTGCGTGATCAAATGATCCCAAAGAGTACTTAACTGAATCGGGAATTGATTTTTTAATATTTTTTTCGTTGCCTGATTTGAACGAAACTTGATACTGCACACTGCAAGAGAATGGTGAGTAAGGTGGCCCTAAAATTTTTGCGCTATCGTGTACCATTTTGGCTGTATTTCGGGAACATACATACATACATACATACATACATACATACATACATACATACATACAAGATGAGAGTTTTAGTAATATACTAGACGACCCGTGAACTCGTTGAGTTCCCGTTGACAGTAGTTGATTAAAAAAAATCATTAAAAAAAGATAGTTCCAGTGAACTATACCGCTGAGGTTGTTTGCTTGACCAAATAATCCCAAAGAGTACTTGACTGAATCGGGAATTGATTTTTTAAATCATTTTTTCGTTGCCTGATTTGAACAAAACTTGATACTGCACACCGCAGGAGAATGGTGAGTAATGTGGCCCTAAAATTTTTGCGCTATTGTGTACCTTTTTGGCTCTATTTCAGGAACATACATACATGCATACATACATACAAGATGAGAGTTTTAGTAATATATAGATATATCCATGCACACATTTTCCTTGATGAAGTTTTTTTTGGCCATTTGTAAATTTTTGACCTGTAGAGCTATTGTTTTTTTCTACTTATCTCGTGATCCACTAACATTATGGGGATTGAAACACCAAAATGTCAAACAATTTACTAATCGGTAATGCCAGTGATGATATCAAGGGCAATCTTCTCCTTACTCGGTAATTTTGAATGAGACGTTCAACAAGGTCAATGGAACAGTTTCGGGAGCAATTCACAACACACTTCCATATGCGTCGAGATGGATGTAAGTACGGCTTGAGGATGCGCCTGATCAAAAACTGCAGATCGCTCTGTATATTGTAAACCATTTGGAAAACCTTTATTTAGGCCCTTGGAAGACTAATTGGCAGCATGAGCAGATTGGCCGTTTTGATGGACCCCTGTATTTGATGTGCCGTTGTCGAAGGTGTGGAATGATCTGCCCTGCTGGGCTTTGATCACCGTGAGGTCGCCCAAGTAGGAGAACAGTAAAACCTGGTGTAAGTTGCCCTTGCCGGGGGATTAATAATGCAACGTTTTAATAAGGGATTCCCCCCCCCCCCTTTTCTTCCAGGCACTCGGCTGGCCTTCAATTATTCATCGATGCCATTCCGTCACGAGAAATCCGCCTTGATATTAAAACCTGGCAATTTGATGAAAGCCTCGAATTTGGTGGGTCACGACAAAAGGCATGTTTGACCCGGTTTCGAATGTCGGTTTGGTTGTTCTCTGCGATGGCTTCGTGGCGGGGTGCGGGTTCTGTTCATTTTCGACACTTTATGCAGCGTTGCGGTCAATACAGACGGAGCCCTCCCGGTCACTGTTCTCCAAAAGGGTGATGATGAACCGTGAATTTTTAGCGAAATTAATTTTATCTCGATAAATAATTTTCAAGTGCTCGTGCCTTTGTGCGTGTTTGTTACCTCCTCCGCCGAAGGTGAAGGAGGTTATGTTTTCAACCCTTTTCTGTCTGTGTACAGGGTATCTCAAAAAGTTGCTGACGGATCCGGGTTAAATTTTGTGGACACGTTGGGTGTGTGCCAAGAAAGAATTGATTCAATTTTTGGTGAAGATCCGAATCCGGATCTGGATACAAGAATTATTTAATTTTTAAGTGATTTTTCACCATTGAGCGATCGGGACAAAAACAACATATTGAATGATATTTCAAAAATGTATTGGGCCCGATATGTTCTCGTGGATCAGGCATGGCGTGGTGGAGGTACGTACTCTACCGAGTGCCCTACTAGTTTGTTATTCTTTCACTGTTGAACCGGAGCACCGAGAGCCCCCCAAATTTTGGGTGTATGTGTATCAGAATCTGGGAAAGGTTTTAAGATATCACACATCGGTCTTGAAGGCCATTTTTCGGCCACCAAAGGCGCTATAAAGTGTATTTTGGGATGTGAGGTCTGGAAGTGCTGCCGCTGATCCACAGGCAAAAGGTAGTCACCACGAAGACCAATAACTCCACAGATTTTCAACATCCAACACGTCCAGAAACCACCGCCGGGAAAAGCTCACCCAGCTGGGCAGCGCTGGGTAGTTCCTGCAAGTTATTATTATTGTTTTTTGTATACAAAGTCAAGGCTCATGAAGCAGCGAGAATGTAGAACAGATCAGGATGTAACAGAACAAAAGGAACAGCAAAAACAAAGGAGGGTGGAACGTAGAACACGCAAACAGCAGTGTTGAGGAATATAACACAGGGAGACTTGGAAAGATAAGGGATGTGGGGAAGAATGAGGGTTAGGGGAGGACACACGGGGTTAACAAGATGGGTACAGAAACAAATTCACAGGAAAGGAAAACTGGAAATTTGGGGGGAGTTGATGGGGTAGAAAAGATCATGGTTTTGGATGGGGAATGATCTGAAATGCTGGTGAATATGAACATCTGGAGGGAAGATTGAGATTGGAGAGAATGGGGAAGTTTGTTCCATAGGTGGGAAAAAGAGAGTGGAGGTGAGCAGTGATCCTGGATTTAGGTAGTTTCACCAGAAAGGGGGGGTTGCTGGTGGACCGTGTGTGTCCTGCAGAAACCTGTGGGGGGGGAGGGGGTCGGGGAGTAGACAAAGCACGGAAAGAGAAAATGGTGAAAGACCAGAAAGAAGGCGATAGACGACAGAGAGACGACTGACCTGCTCAAATTATTCAAACCAATTGTTCTGAGTGAAGAAGGTGAGCATGCTTCTCTCTCCCTTTGCTTGAGGTTAAATGATGTGGAGCTATTATAGCTGTGATTGCCATTTAAATATCGACGAAAAACATATGGCTGGTAGTGAGGACAGACGTGACATTGCATACATGTACAGGAGAGACAGACTAAGTCACTGGGACAAGATTGTACATATGAAATGAGAACTTCCCCCTCCCTCCCCCCTCCCCCTACCTCCTTACTGATTTTATACACCCACGATAAGCAAAAGAGGGATGGAGACAGTTAGAATGGATGGCTATTTACAGCCTACTCTTCCTATGGGGAGCCTCCTCGTAAACTCAACTGTATATTGCATTGAAATCTATTTCATGGTTTCTTCAAGAATGACACGTGGAAGGATACCTGCACCAACACGTGGAAGGATACCTGCACCGACACATGGAAGGATACCTGCACCGACACGTGGAAGGATACCTGCACCGACACGTGGAAGGATACCTGCACCGACACGTGGAAGGATACCTGCACCGACACGTGGAAGGATACCTGCACCGACACGTGGAAGGATACCTGCACCGACACGTGGAAGGATACCTGCACCGACACGTGGAAGGATACCTGCACCGACACGTGGAAGGATACCTGCACCGACACGTGGAAGGATACCTACACCGACACGTGGAAGGATACCTGCACCGACACATGGAAGGATACCTGCACTGACATGTGGAAGGATGGCTGCACCAGCACAAACAATTCCGTGCACATCAGCATTCCAACTTTCTGCTGGAATATTTGTCCCCCCCCCTCCCTGGTCAGAGGTATTCATATTTCCTCTAACAATTTGGTTTGACCAAGACCGACAAAAGCAGACGCAGACGCAGACAGACGAAAGCTATATTTCAGCTGTAATTGCCTCATTAGGTTGACAGTCCAAATGAGGCAAGGCCTGTAATTCCGGCTAAAAAGCAGGTCAGAAAGCAAGGCCAAGGTGAAACAACCGGAAATGCATCAAGGTAGAAAAGTTTGAGACGGACAACATCAATGATTGAAGTCCAGGGTTTCCCTCCAGGTCACGGCTTCGGACATTTCAAACATCCAGAGCCATCAGACATTTGGTTGGTGACATTTGTTGGCTTTCTATTTATCCAGGAGAAGGGGGTGCCGGTGAGATGCAAGAGAAAGGAGGGTAGACCAGTTGTCTGAGAAGAAGGGAGAAGACTTTTGGACATCAGAGTCGGGGCAAAAAGGGGAGAGTGAGGGGAGGTGAGAGGCAGTGATACAATTTCTGGCTCTCTTGCGTATGCAAAAAATATATGGCTTCAAGGCAGATGGGGCAGGGTTGTGGTATGCACGAGCAAGTGTTGTGCCGGGTGGTTATGGAGTGAGCCGTGAGCAGCGGCTTTGATTGATGTCATGAAAATGAAGTCTAATACGGAGCCTGATGCGGCCGCTCGGGGCAACTTCATCACATAAAAGCTCGGCTCTGCGAAACACCATCAACTGGCAGCTTTCACCCCTCTGCTTTTAATTTAGCAGAGGATTCATACCGAGGTCAACGTCACCACAGCCGTTCTTGAGGTCCTTAAAAAAAGCCAAGAATGTGCTGTTTGTTCACAATATCCGAGCTCTTGTTTTTATTTCTGTTACACAGATCAGACCTTGCCATTGCAAGTTGAAACCAATTTGAGGGTGGAGTGAAATTGTTTTTTATGGGCTCAGCAAATCAACATTGGAACCAGGAAGCTCGAAAATCCGATGTAACGTGCTATGAGAGCAAATTCAAATGGCATTTACTTTCAGGGAATTGTTTTCCACCACAGACAAGGTGGTGATGTGATTCTCTCGTTCTCTCATTCTTTGGCATTAGTGGTCACGCAGCTTGATGAACTGATGGGGGGAATCCCCAGACTAAAGCACCAGATTTTTCTTCGATGCTTGCGGAGTTCTTCCAATCTGACTTTCTGCTTGGAACCATCAAATCTGAGCACTTCAAGGTGATAAAATGACACTTTTCAGTGTTTTTGGCCATTTTCAAGCTGGAAATGGCATCCAATGTGAGTTTTGTATTGTACTAGTAGTTAATTAAGATGTAACGGACAATCCTGTTTTTTTGGGGGGGAGGGGGAGGGGGGGTTCTTAATGATCAATTATCCACAAAGAGAACAAGATATAAAATGCTTTAATTTGAAATTTGACCTCCGTCTCTGTCTTCAGGAGTTCCAGAGACGTTGACATTTAATGAGCTATTCAGACATCTGCAAAGTTCAGTTCATCTCCAGCCAGCTTTTTTGTATTCACATCCACCATTGCAGCCACTCGTGCTCTTACAACCGCACTTGACTAGCTCTTTGCATGTTTTTGAGGCTATGGATGGCGATGTCCGTACAGGAAGCCAAGCTTGGCTGTCCATGTCCAATGTGCATCCTCATCCTTCAGGAGTGGGCGTTCGATGCTAGGCCAATTAACTTGTGGTACGCTTTGAGTACTGCAACAAAGCATCTTGGGTTGGAGGAATGTTTTCCATTAACTAATTGTTCTGGCAGAACATGTCTTCCCGTGCTTCATTAACGTCGTCCAGGTGACTGGTCTCGGCGTAGAGGACAACTGCATTGCATTCCAAGAGTTTGTAATGGCTGGCATCAATGTCCAGCTGAGTGTGTGGATTCATGGTCAAGAAGGTGAAGGCTTCGGTGACGTCAGGGTAGGACTTCCATGTCCACCGTGCCATCTTCGTTCCCTTCCCGATCGCACGTAGCCTGTGAAACTGTGGAAGATAAGCAAGGCAAGAGATTTGTCTTCTCCAAGAGCGTGGCAGCTGGTATTGGTATGGTGATAGGTGATGTTCTTTTCTGATCCAAAAACCACCCAGATATGTGCAGCTGGACACATGGTGAGCAGGTGGAGGAATGTGCTACTCAAGATGACAACAACATTGGCATCCACAATACGAACCAAGCATGTCGTATAACTATTCATTAATGCATCTTACAGATGAATCAGTATTCTGGTATCTGCTTCCTCAAGATTGCACATTTTTCATGCAATGATTAGTTCCTCTGCTAACTGAATTTTGACCGGATGTTATGACAACTGCTTTGTCTGTTGGGAAGTTTGTGCTTGCAATCTTGTTGGAGATTAATGCAAAGAGTTCCTGCTTGTTCGTAGAGTCATGGAGAAAGTCTTGCCAATTTCTAGAGACCTTGGTCTTACCAGCCATCTTCTTGCAAATGCCTTTACCCCTTTTCTCCCTTATGGACTTTTTGATGCTGCGAGTGAGGTAGGTGTCCCAGACAATGTCAACTCTTTTAGAATTCTCCAATTGCTTCACAATTTAGGGAAGAAATACATTGGTAGTGTATTCATTGAATGTTGTGATGTTGCAAATGGGTAGGAGATGCACCACCGCAGCACTATCTAGGACATTGACGTCGAGGGAGGTTGTAGGTTCCACTTGAGTATCCTGTTCCAGACAGGTCAGAAGATCAGACTTTCCCCAGGTGCAACTATCCCCTGTCCGATAGAGGTGGGGGGGGGGGGGTATCAGTGATTCTCATGTTTGAAAAATATGTCCATGTCAATTCTCTGTGCCACATCACAATGTATAAATGAGAGAAGAAGGCCACATCAGTCTTTAGCATTGGGATCTCTGCTTTCCTGGTCTGGCTACCTTGAGCTCTGGACACCTGAAGTGTCGTAGTGAGTTATTGTTGATTGGATCATGGATAGAGCATGTACGATCCATCATCACCGACTTGTGATAATTGTTTAACTGATCCTTGCCTACGGCTTCCACAGTGTGGATAGTTTTAACCACAGAATCATCCATAACATAACAAGTGTCCAAAGTAACCAGTGCTTTTGTGTTGTCCAGAAAGGGAATGCCAATGCCATTTTGAGTCTCAACCGGGTGTAGAGTTTTCTGTTTGAAAGTTTTCTGATTTGACAGACCCTTCTCATGATGGATTGACTTTGCTCTGCCACATGGAAGTCCTCATTCTCAAACTCCTCGAGAAGTCGTGCTTGCTCAAGCCCAGCTATCATCCACTTCCTGAATGCTGTTGGATTCTCAGTGAGTCCCACTGGACCTCTGTGAGTCCCACTGGACCACGGTGAGTCCCACTGCATCTCAGTGAGTCCCACTGTACCTTGGTGAGTCCCACTGCATCTCAGTGAGTCCCACTGCACCTTGGTGAGTCACACTATACCTCGGTGAGTCACACTGCACCTCAGTGAGTCTCACTGCACCTCGGTGAGTCACACTGCACCTCGGTGAGTCTCACTGCACCTCGGTGAGTCGCACTGCACCTCCAGCAAAAGAACACCATTCAATAAATGTACTGCACTAAAACTAATGTGCAGAATGAGTTTTCCTTAAAAATGTGGTTTTCATTTTAAAAACATGGAAATTTTAGGTACTTTATTTCAGTTTTTCAGTTGCTCTGGCAACTACAAAAAAAAATGCATATTTTATGGTGTCAGAATGTGTGCCAGTTCATGCTGAGGCTGGTCACCAAGTGTCGTGGCAATTGGACTATTACTCCAAATTTTATAATAGAAAATGTGGGAGAGGGTCCACCAGTATTTTGAGGGTTAAGGCAAAAATCACGATTTATCTTGTGAAATCCCCCAGCATGCACCATTTCCATGATTCATAGCAAAAAGTTGGAGCGATAGACGTACAGATTACCAGGAAAAAAATGGCACTTTTGTCCGGGCTGTCACAATTTCATGAAAATATGGTCCTTTGCTGCCTGATTAGAGGGATTAGACCTGCCTGATGGAGGTGTGTGTGTGTGTGTGTGTGTGTGTGTGTGTGTGTGTGTGTGTGTGTGTGTGTGTGTGTGTGTGTGTGTGTGTTCTTTCATATAGATCAATCATAATCCAGATATCCTGGTGACATTGCAGTCAAAAGCTCTTTACCTCCACCACCTAAGGCGGACCAAGGTTATGTTTTCACCCCCGTCTGTCTGTTTGTCTCTCTCTTTGTAAGCAGGATATATCAAAAAGTTGTGGACAAATTCGGACAACATTTGGTGGACAGGTTAGGTGTGTGTAACAAGGACGAAATGATTCGATTTTGGTGAAGATCCGAATCGTGATCTGGAAGCGAGAATTATTTAATTTTTTTTTTAGTGATTCTTCACCATTGAGAGAGAGGTTCCAAAAAAACGATATACAGTTTATCACGATATGTCAAGAACTTGTAGATGGATTCGGACGAAACTTGGTGGACACGTTGGGTGTGTGACAAGGAAGAATTGTTTCAATTTTGGTGAAGATCGGAATCGTGTTTTCTCCCGGGAATGAGCCATGATGAGGTTCGAATACATGCCACAAAACGAAACGTCTCATGGCCCATCCGATGAGACACCCAGCGGTGTTGAAGGACCCGAAGGACCCACGGGTTGCGGGGTGGTGACACCTCATCGAGGCCGATTTGTGTTTGTCCAGTCGAGTTCACAACCACCTGACCTGCGGCTTCCCCACCAGGGCAGCTTGGGACTCCTCGTGTGACTGTGAAGGTGCAGAGGAAATGAGGCATCTGGTGGTGCAATGGTGGAGATCGTCAGGTGACCGGGGACCGGGTATATGAAATCATCCTCGGTGTGCTCATTTCACGATCGGTTTCCCTGCCTTCATTAACACCGAGAATTGGAACAGCGCAACGTGCATTGTAAGTGTCATGGTTGTACAAATGGTGTGTTCATGTTAACCTGTAATTAGATGATCTTTTTGCAGACACACGGCCACGGGTCTCGACCAAACATTCTCAACTTCTCATTCCTTCCCTTCCTACCCACCCCTCCCCGCTCCCCGCCCTTGGAGAGTATGTCAAGCCTTGCCCAATACACAGTGCCACGTCCTGTGGTTGAAGACCTGCCACTCACAAACGTGGAACCTCTGAGGCTTCATGTTCTCAACTTGGTTGTGAATCTTTTCCGCCATTTTGCCATCGTTGCACTTTTTGGATGAACGGGTTGTGTCTGAACTACACTCTGATCATGGCATTCCCCATATCAGTACTCCTACCTTGGCATTCCCCTTGTCGGTACACCTACCTTGGCATTCCTCATATCGGTACACCTACCTTGGCATTCCCCATATCGGTACTCCTACCTTGGCATTCCCCATATCAGTATTCCTACCTTGGCATTCCCAATATCGGTACACCTACCTTGGCATTCCCCATATCCATACTCCTACCTTGGCATTCCCCATATCGGTACTCCGATCTCACAGACAGATCGAGCTGATATGCGATCGATCCCGATCATAATCTCACTCCTGTCTAATCTGCTCCCTCGAGATTCCTCACCCTCCGGAGTCCATTGCCAGGGTGTAGCGGAGTTGCTGCGATGCTCATTCCACCGTCTTGGTTCACAAGGCTGGGAGCTGGGAAGGAAGGGGCTGCTATGATGGGGGGGGGGAGGGTATGGGAGGAGAGGGTGGGGGTGCTCGGACCCCCTGGGTGGTAATTAAGCGCTTCGGATGTGCCGTGTCCCTGCATGGCTGTATCTGGTTAGTGCCTCGAGGTTGAGTGAGTCGAGGATTGCTGGAGGGAGGGAAGGGACGAGTAAGAGTTGTGGGTGGAGAGGAGCTGAATGTATTTGGAATCATTGATTATAATCAATTATAATTACAATTATAATAATTATTATTGCTGTATTGATTCTTGATCATCTCGATGGATATTTGTAATCAGGGAGAGTGGATTGAAGGTCGTGGATTGTAAGGGATGTCTCATGACTTGCTTGACTGGCATACACTTGAGGATCAGATTTGTTGTTTATGGGGACCATGGATGCATGGAGCTTGAGGTGGTTTATTTATTTATTAAGAGAATGTGGGTAAAACTTCCTTTAACAATCGTTCGATGGAAACCAATTTCGTGTATTTCTTATGAAATGAGTGGAGGTGCAGGTGAGTCACATGTGGTGAGAGTGTGAAAGCAAGCTTCATGCTTACTCTTCATCTACCTATTGACACACACACACACACACACACACACACACACACACACACACACACACACACACACACACACACACACACACACACACACACTTTGCACATCCATAACCTACCTGCAGATGTCTGAGATGTAACCCCCTTGCTGGAACAGAACAATGCTGGTAAAGTGGTGAACTCTAACCCCTTTGGGGTATGACACCCAGATAGGTACAGGTACAGGTACAGGTACAGGACATAGCAAGCACATCATCACCAGCTGAGCTATCCTACCGACCTACCACCCCTTGAAATCCAGGCAGGTTCGTTTTGGGAAAGTGAGGTCCGAAAGGAACGTGAGTACTTACCTTTGAGCTGGACTTGTCGAGGCGAGGTTTCACGAATAGTGGGCGAGTAATCGCCGGCACCCTGAAACGAATTACAAATTCCTGTCCCAGTCACCTTCACCAGAACGTCAAGCCTGGCCAGCCACTTCGTGAAAGGCTTGGGCCAAAAAACCTCCCTGGGTGGCTCCACAAAAAGGAAGGAATATTTTGGATCGTCAAAGATGTAGTCGTAGTAGTATTAGTAGTAGTAGTGGTAGTCGTAGTAGTAGTGGTAGTCGTAGTAGTAGTGGTAGTATTGGATTATTATCAATGTTGGGGGTGTATGGGGTAGACGTTTTAACCTGTCCCCCACCCCTTTTGCCCCCATCCCCATAATTTCACTCTACATCACACCATCTTTGATAATTTAAGTCAAAAAGATGATTGGGGGAGGGGCGGGGGTGGGGAGTACCGCATTACACCTGCAATAAACCACGTATAAAAGGAGCAACACCTTTGTAGAGGTTTACGGGCAAGGACCCATTCCTTTGTTCTGTGAAAACCCTTCGGTCTGTCCCTCGTGTCCTGTCCCTCGTGTAATGTCCCTCGTGTCCTGTTCGGAAAAGCTGTGGAACATCAAGGAAAAACTTTGCGATTCATTCACAACCATTTCCTTCATTTCTAATTGGGTCTTGGAGTGCCATTGGAAACGATCGCGTACAGCTGAGATGCTGTCACACCAATGTGTCACCACCAATGTGTCATCACCAATGTGTCACCACCAATTCGTCATCACCAATGTGTCATCACCAATACCTCACCACCAATTCGTTACCACCAATGTGTCACCACCAATACCTCACCACCAATTCATCACCACCAATGTGTCAGCACCAATGTGTCATCGCCAATGTGTCATCACCAATACCTCACCACCAATTAGTCACCACCAATGTGTCACCACCAATACCTCACCACCAATTCATCACCACCAATGTGTCAGCACCAATGTGTCATCGCCAATGTGTCATCACCAATACCTCACCACCAATTCATCACCACCAATGTGTCAGCACCAATGTGTCATCGCCAATGTGTCATCACCAATACCTCACCACCAATTCGTCACCACCAATGTGTCACCACCAATACCTCACCACCAATTCATCACCACCAATGTGTCAGCACCAATGTGTCATCGCCAATGTGTCATCACCAATACCTCACCACCAATACCTCACCACCAATTCGGCACCACCAATGTGTCATCGCCAATGTGTCATCGCCAATACCTCACCACCAATTCGGCACCACCAATGTGTCATCACCAATACCTCACGACCAATTCGTCATCGCCAATGTGTCATCACCAATACCTCACCACCAATGTGTCACCACCAATGTGTCACCGCCAATGTGTCACCGCCAATGTGTCACCACCAAAGCGTCACCACCAATATAATACACTTTGGTAACTACCAAACATATTCTTCTTCTTATGTTATGCAGAACATGGATGCGGGTGACATTTGCTGGTGGCGCAGCTGTGTCGTTGATGCAGTGCCCCCTTTAGATTCGAGCAAGAATTTCTCATTGGTTTCGGGGTGCCGGCGATAACTCTCCTGCTCCTCGGGAAGGTCACCGTGGGATGTTCAACGTCCACCAACCAACGGTAGCAGTGGGGACAGCCACCTTAATGTGCGTCGGCACACACCTCGACGCCTCGCCCTGCATGTGAAACGCCAGGATGACAATTTCTAGCCGGGTCAGGATTCAAACCCAGGCGAGACAGCTTAGAGGTGAGTTCGTGTACCTCAGGGTCATCCTGCCAGCCCAGGCATAATGTTGTACAATTCTATATTTATAATTTTTATAATTGTTCTTCGAGCCACATCCAGCCCATCCATCAACGATTTTTGGCTCCCTGTCCTATTTTGAACATTGGCATGACGACATCATCACCCAGCTCTTCAGGACGTTAGCTATCATTGAATTTGGAAAGCTCAATCTGGTGGAAAAGTTGTAAACCTCTGGTACCCAATATCCACTCCACTTGAAAGGTAAAGTCCTTGAACGCATCCCATCTTCATTACAACCGAGTTCCAACACCTGCTGCACACCTGAAGACGGCACATGCTGTTTTGCATCAATGGAAACAAATGAACATCCATGGTGGAGGATTATTTTCAACCTTTGGTTTGCTGGCCCAATTATTTGGGTATTATCATGTACATTGAGCCTGGGAGATTCCCATAAAGACCCCTTGCACAAGACCCTTCCGAGTGTGGGACATCTGTGCTGAATTCTGACCGTGAAACGTTTTGAAAACGTGTCACCAACGACGGTGTGTTTGTCGGTCCCACTCGGTGATGGAGCGTGAATGTATAAACGAATCATGAGTTTGCAAACTGTACATGTCCCTCTTAAACAAGGTCAGGGTTCATTACCAGTGGAAATGTGGAGAGAATGTACCGAGCTGTTTTACTAAAGTGTGTTGGGAAATCACCAACCACCAACACACCCACACACTTACAACACACACACCCTCACACACTTACAACCTGCACACACCATACACACCCCCACATACTTACAACACACACACCCTCACACACTTAAAACCTGCACACCCCACACACACCCCCACACACTTACAACACACACACCCTCACACACTTACAACCTGCACACCTCACAGACACACACCACACACACACACACACACACACACACACACACTTACAACCTGCACACCCCACACACACCCCCACACACTTACAACACACACCCTCACACACTTACAACCTGCACACCCCACACACACCCCCACACACTTACAACCTGCACACCTCACAGACACACCCACACACACCACACACACACACACACACACACACACACACACACACACACACACACACACACACACACACACACACACTAACAACCTGCACACCCCACACACACCCCCACACACTTACAACGCACACCCTCACACACTTACAACCTGCACACCCCACACACACCCCCACACACTTACAACCTGCACACCTCACAGACACACACACACACACACACACACACACACACACACACACACACACACACACACACACACACACTTACAACCTGCACACCCCACACACACCCCCACACACTTACAACACACACCCTCACACACTTACAACCTGCACACCCCACACACACCCCCACACACTTACAACCTGCACACCTCACAGACACACACCACACACACACCACACACACACACACACACACACACACACACACACACACACTTACAACCTGCACACCCCACACACACCCCCACACACTTACAACACACACCCTCACACACTTACAACCTGCACACCCCACACACACCCCCACACACAGCCCCTCACACACCCCCCCACACACTTACAACCTGCACACCTCACACACACACACACACACACACACACACACACACACACACACACACACACACACACACTTACAACCTGCACACCCCACACACACCCCCACACACTTACAACACACACCCTCACACACTTACAACCTGCACACCCCACACACACCCCCACACACTTACAACCTGCACACCTCACAGACACACACCACACACACACACACACACACACACACACACACACACACACACTTACAACCTGCACACCCCACACACACCCCCACACACTTACAACACACACCCTCACACACTTACAACCTGCACACCCCACACACACCCCCACACACTTACAACCTGCACACCTCACACACACACACCACACACACACACACACACACACACTTACAACCTGCACACCCCACACACACCCCCACACACTTAGAACACACACCCTCACACACTTACAACCTGCACACCCCACACACTGCCCCACACTCTTACAACCTGCACGCCTCACAGTCACACACCACACACACCACACACAGTCACACACACACCACACACACACTTACAACCTGCACACCCCACACACACCCCCACACACTTACAACACACACCCTCGCACACTTACAACCTGCACACCCCACACACACCCCCACACACTTACAACCTGCACACCACACAGACACACACCACACACACCACACACAGACACACACACCCCCACACACTTACAACCTGCACACCCCACACACACCCCCACACACACCCCCACACACTTACAACCTGCACACCTCACACACACACCCACAGACACACCCCACACACACAAACACCACGCACTTACAACCTGCACACACCTCACACTTGCAACTTGCACCCATCCTCTATCTATCTCTCTATAGATCTCGATGTCTCGATGTCTCGATGTCTCTGGCCATTAAGTGGCCTGCTTTGGTTGGCGGTTATGTGGCCAGCTTTGATGAACCATCATGTGGCCTGCTTTAGTGAACCGTTGTGTGGCCTGCTTTGGTGAACCGTCATGTGGCCTGTTTTGGTGGGCCATTATGTGGCCTGCTTTGGAGAACCGTTATGTGACCTGCTTTGGTGGGCCGTCATGTGGCCTGTTTTGGTGAACCGTTATGTGACCTGCTTTGGTGGGCCGTCATGTGGCCTGTTTTGGTGAACCGTTATGTGGCCTGCTTTCGTGAACAGTCATGTGGCCTGCTTTGGTGAACCGTTATGTGGCCTGCTTTGGTGAACTGTTATGTGGCCTGCTTTGGTGGGCCGTTATGTGGCCTGCTTTGGTGAACCGTTATGTGGCCTGCTTTGGTGGGCCGTTATGTGGCCTGCTTTGGTGGCCCGTTATGTGACCTGCTTTGGTGAACTGTTATGTGGCCTGCTTTGGTGGGCCGTTATGTGGCCTGCTTTGGTGAACCGTTATGTGGCCTGCTTTGGTGGGTCATTATGTGGCCTGCTTTGGTGAACCATTAAGTGGCCTGCTTTGGTGGCCCATTATGTGACCTGCTTTGGTGAACCGTTAAGTGGCCTGCTTTGGTGGGTCATTATGTGGCCTGCTTTGGTGAACCATTATGTGGCCTGCTTTGGTGAACCGTTATGTGGCCTGCTTTGGTGGGCCGTTAAGTGGCCTGCTTTGGTGGGTCATTATGTGGCCTGCTTTGGTGAACCGTTATGCGGCCTACTTTGGTGAACCGTTATGTGGCCTGCTTTGGTGAACCGTTAAGTGGCCTGCTTTGGTGGCCCATTATGTGACCTGCTTTGGTGAACCGTTAAGTGGCCTGCTTTGGTGGGTCATTATGTGGCCTGCTTTGGTGAACCATTATGTGGCCTGCTTTGGTGAACCGTTATGTGGCCTGCTTTGGTGGGCCGTTATGTGGCCTGCTTTGGTGGGTCATTATGTGGCCTGCTTTGGTGAACCGTTAGGTGGCCTGCTTTGGTGGGTCATTATGTGGCCTGCTTTGGTGAACCGTTATGTGGCCTGCTTTGGTGGGTCATTATGTGGCCTGCTTTGGAGAACCATTATGCGGCCTACTTTGGTGAACCGTTATGTGGCCTGCTTTGGTGAACCGTTAAGTGGCCTGCTTTGGTGGCCCATTATGTGACCTGCTTTGGTGAACCGTTAAGTGGCCTGCTTTGGTGGGTCATTATGTGGCCTGCTTTGGTGAACCATTATGTGGCCTGCTTTGGTGAACCGTTATGTGGCCTGCTTTGGTGGGCCGTTATGTGGCCTGCTTTGGTGAACCGTTATGTGGCCTGCTTTGGTGGGTCATTATGTGGCCTGCTTTGGTTGACCGTTATGTGACCTGCTTTGGTGAACCGTTATGTGGCCTGCTTTGGTGGGCCGTTATGTGGCCTGCTTTGGTGAACCCTTATGTGGCCTGCTTTGGTGGGCCGTTATGTGGCCTGCTTTGGTGAACCATTATGTGGCCTGCTTTGGTGAACTGTAATGTGGCCTGCTTTGGTGGGCCGTTATGTGGCCTGCTTTGGTGAACCGTTGTGTGTCCTGCTTTGGTGAACCGTTATTTGGCCTACTTTGGTGTGTCATTATGTGGCCTACTTTGGTGAACCGTTATGTGGCCTGCTTTGGTGGGTCGTTATGTGGCCTGCTTTGGTGGGCCATTATGTGGCCTGCTTTGATGAACCGTTATGTGGCCTGCTTTGGTGGGTCATTATGTGGCCTGCTTTGGTTGACCGTTATGTGACCTGCTTTGGTGAACCGTTATGTGGCCTGCTTTGGTGGGCCGTTATGTGGCCTGCTTTGGTGGGCCGTTATGTGGCCTGCTTCGGTGGGCCGTTATGTGGCCTGCTTTTGTGGGCCGTTATGTAGCCTGCTTTGGTGGGCCGTTATGTGGCCTGCTTTGGTGGGCCGTCATGTGGCCTGTTTTGGTGAACCGTTATGTGGCCTGCTTTCATGAACCGTCATGTGGCCTGCTTTGGTTGACCGTTATGTGGCCTGCTTTGGTGAACCGTTATGTGGCCTGCTTTGGTGAACCGTTATGTGGCCTGCTTTGGTGAACCCTTATGTGGCCTGCTTTGGTGAACCATTATGTGGCCTGCTTTGGTGGGTCATTATGTGGCCTGCTTTGGTTGACCGTTATGTGGCCTGCTTTGGTGAACCGTTATGTGGCCTGCTTTGGTGGGTCATTATGTGGCCTGCTTTGATGAACCGTTATGTGGCCTGCTTTGGTGGGTCATTATGTGGCCTGCTTTGGTGAACCCTTATGTGGCCTGCTTTGGTGAACCATTATGTGGCCTGCTTTGGTGGGTCATTATGTGGCCTGCTTTGATGAACCGTTATGTGGCCTGCTTTGGTGGGTCATTATGTGGCCTGCTTTGGTTGACCGTTATGTGGCCTGCTTTGGTTGGCGGTTATGTGGCCAGCTTTGATGAACCATTATGTGGCCTGCTTTAGTGAACCGTTGTGTGGCCTGCTTTGGTGGGCCGTGATGTATGCTTTGGTGAACCATTATGTGGCCTGCTTTAGTGAACCGTTGTGTGGCCTGCTTTGGTGGGCCGTTATGTGGCCTGCTTTGGTGAACCGTTGTGTGTCCTGCTTTGGTGAACCGTTATTTGGCCTACTTTGGTGGGTCATTATGTGGCCTACTTTGGTGGGTCATTATGTGCCCTGCTTTGGTGGGTCATTATGTGGCCTGCTTTGGTGGGTCATTATGTGGCCTGCTTTAGTGAACCGTTATGTGGCCTACTTTGGTGGGTCATTATGTGGCCTGTTTTGGTGAACCGTTATGTGGCCTGCTTTGGTGAACCGTTATGTGGCCTGCTTTGGTGGGCCGTTATGTGGCCTTCTTTGGTGGGCCGTTATGTGGCCTGCTTCGGTGGGCCGTTATGTGGCCTGCTTTTGTGGGCCGTTATGTAGCCTGCTTTGGTGGGCCGTTATGTGGCCTGCTTTGGTGGGCCGTCATGTGGCCTGTTTTGGTGAACCGTTATGTGGCCTGCTTTCATGAACCGTCATGTGGCCTGTTTTGGTGGGCCATTATGTGGCCTGCTTTGGAGAACCGTTATGTGACCTGCTTTGGTGGGCCGTCATGTGGCCTGTTTTGGTGAACCGTTATGTGGCCTGCTTTCGTGAACAGTCATGTGGCCTGCTTTGGTGAACCATTATGTGGCCTGCTTTGGTGAACCGTTATGTGGCCTGCTTTGGTGGGCCGTTATGTGGCCTGCTTTGGTGAACCATTATGTGGCCTGCTTTGGTGGGCCATTATGTGGCCTGCTTTGATGAACCGTTATGTGGCCTGCTTTGGTGGGTCATTATGTGGCCTGCTTTGGTTGACCGTTATGTGACCTGCTTTGGTGAACCGTTATGTGGCCTGCTTTGGTGGGCCGTTATGTGGCCTGCTTTGGTGAACCCTTATGTGGCCTGCTTTGGTGGGCCGTTATGTGGCCTGCTTTGGTGAACCCTTATGTGGCCTGCTTTGGTGAACCATTATGTGGCCTGCTTTGGTGAACCGTTATGTGGCCTGCTTTGGTGGGCCGTTATGTGGCCTGCTTTGGTGAACCATTATGTGGCCTTCTTTGGTGGGCCATTATGTGGCCTGCTTTGGTGGGTCATTATGTGGCCTGCTTTGGTGAACCATTATGTGGCCTGCTTTGGTGGGCCATTATGTGGCCTGCTTTGGTGGGTCATTATGTGGCCTGCTTTGGTGAACCGTTATGTGCCCTGCTTTGGTGAACCGTTATGTGACCTGCTTTGGTGAACCGTTAAGTGGCCTGCTTTGGTGCTTTGGTGAACTGTTATGTGGCCTGCTTTGGTGGGCCGTTATGTGGCCTGCTTTGGTGAACCGTTATGTGGCCTGCTTTGGTGAACCGTTATGTGGCCTGCTTTAGTGGGTCATTATGTGGCCTGCTTTGGTGAACCGTTATGTGGCCTGCTTTGGTGGGTCATTATGTGGCCTGCTTTGGTGAACCATTATGTGGCCTGCTTTGGTGGGCCGTTATGTGGCCTGCTTTGGTGAACCATTATGTGGCCTGCTTTGGTGGGCCATTATGTGGCCTGCTTTGATGAACCGTTATGTGGCCTGCTTTGGTGGGTCATTATGTGGCCTGCTTTGGTTGACCGTTATGTGACCTGCTTTGGTGAACCGTTATGTGGCCTGCTTTGGTGAACCCTTATGTGGCCTGCTTTGGTGAACCATTATGTGGCCTGCTTTGGTGGGTCATTATGTGGCCTGCTTTGGTTGACCGTTATGTGGCCTGCTTTGGTGAACCGTTATGTGGCCTGCTTTGGTTGACCGTTATGTGACCTGCTTTGGTGAACCGTTATGTGGCCTGCTTTGGTGGGCCGTTATGTGGCCTGCTTTGGTGAACCCTTATGTGGCCTGCTTTGGTGGGCCGTTATGTGGCCTGCTTTGGTGAACCCTTATGTGGCCTGCTTTGGTGAACCCTTATGTGGCCTGCTTTGGTGAACCATTATGTGGCCTGCTTTGGTGAACCGTTATGTGGCCTGCTTTGGTGGGCCGTTATGTGGCCTGCTTTGGTGAACCATTATGTGGCCTGCTTTGGTGGGCCATTATGTGGCCTGCTTTGGTGGGCCGTGATGTGGCCTGCTTTGGTGAACCGTTATGTGGCCTGCTTTGGTGGGCCGTTATGTGGCCTGCTTTGGTGAACCCTTATGTGGCCTGCTTTGGTGGGCCGTTATGTGGCCTGCTTTGGTGAACCCTTATGTGGCCTGCTTTGGTGAACCCTTATGTGGCCTGCTTTGGTGAACCATTATGTGGCCTGCTTTGGTGAACCGTTATGTGGCCTGCTTTGGTGGGCCGTTATGTGGCCTGCTTTGGTGAACCATTATGTGGCCTGCTTTGGTGGGCCATTATGTGGCCTGCTTTGATGAACCGTTATGTGGCCTGCTTTGGTGGGCCGTTATGTGGCCTGCTTTGGTGAACCATTATGTGGCCTTCTTTGGTGGGCCATTATGTGGCCTGCTTTGGTGGGCCGTGATGTATGCTTTGGTGAACCATAATGTGGCCTGCTTTGGTGAACCGTTGTGTGTCCTGCTTTGGTGAACCGTTATTTGGCCTGCTTTGGTGAACCCTTATGTGGCCTGCTTTGGTGAACCATTATGTGGCCTACTTTGGTGGGTCATTATGTGGCCTACTTTGGTGGGTCATTATGTGCCCTGCTTTGGTGGGTCATTATGTGGCCTGCTTTGGTGGGTCATTATGTGGCCTGCTTTAGTGAACCGTTATGTGGCCTACTTTGGTGGGTCATTATGTGGCCTGTTTTGGTGAACCGTTATGTGGCCTGCTTTGGTGAACCGTTATGTGGCCTGCTTTGGTGGGCCGTTATGTGGCCTTCTTTGGTGGGCCGTTATGTGGCCTGCTTCGGTGGGCCGTTATGTGGCCTGCTTTTGTGGGCCGTTATGTAGCCTGCTTTGGTGGGCCGTTATGTGGCCTGCTTTGGTGGGCCGTCATGTGGCCTGTTTTGGTGAACCGTTATGTGGCCTGCTTTCATGAACCGTCATGTGGCCTGTTTTGGTGGGCCGTTATGTGGCCTGCTTTGGTGAACCGTTATGTGGCCTGCTTTGGTGAACCGTTATGTGGCCTACTTTGGTGAACCCTTATGTGGCCTGCTTTGGTGAACCATTATGTGGCCTACTTTGGTGGGCCGTGATGTGGCCTGCTTTGGTGAACCGTAATTTGGCCTGCTTCTTTGGTGAAGCATTATGTGGCCTGCTTTGGTGGGTCATTATGTGGCCTGCTTTGATGAACCGTTATGTGGCCTGCTTTGGTGGGTCATTATGTGGCCTGCTTTGGTTGACCGTTATGTGGCCTGCTTTGGTTGGCGGTTATGTGGCCAGCTTTGATGAACCATTATGTGGCCTGCTTTAGTGAACCGTTGTGTGGCCTGCTTTGGTGGGCCGTGATGTATGCTTTGGTGAACCATTATGTGGCCTACTTTGGTGGGTCATTATGTGGCCTACTTTGGTGGGTCATTATGTGGCCTGCTTTGGTGGGTCATTATGTGGCCTGCTTTGGTGGGTCATTATGTGGCCTGCTTTGGTGGGTCATTATGTGGCCTGCTTTAGTTAACCGTTATGTGGCCTGTTTTGGTGAACCGTTATGTGACCTGCTTTGGTGGGCCGTCATGTGGCCTGTTTTGGTGAACCGTTATGTGGCCTGCTTTCCTGAACCGTCATGTGGCCTGTTTTGGTGGGCCGTTATGTGGCCTGCTTTGGTGAACCGTTATGTGGCCTGCTTTGGTGAACCGTTATGTGGCCTGCTTTGGTGAACCGTTATGTGGCCTGCTTTGGTGAACTGTTATGTGGCCTGCTTTGGTGGGCCGTTATGTGGCCTGCTTTGGTGGGCCGTTATGTGGCCTACTTTGGTGAACCGTTATGTGGCCTGCTTTGGTGAACTGTTATGTGGCCTGCTTTGGTGGGCCGTTATGTGGCCTGCTTTGGTGAACCGTTATGTGGCCTGCTTTGGTGGGTCATTATGTGGCCTGCTTTGGTGAACCATTATGTGGCCTGCTTTGGTGAACCGTTATGTGGCCTGCTTTGGTGGGCCGTTATGTGGCCTGCTTTGGTGGTCATTATGTGGCCTGCTTTGGTGGGCCGTTATGTGGCCTGCTTTGGTGGGCCGTTATGTGGACTGCTTTGGTGAACTGTTATGTGCCCTGTTTTGGTGGGCCGCTATGTGGCCTGTTTTGGTGAAACGTTATGTGGCCTGTTTTGGTGGACCATTATGTGGCCTGCTTTGGAGAACCGTTATGTGACCTGCTTTGGTGGGCCGTCATGTGGCCTGTTTTGGTGAACCGTTATGTTGCCTGTTTTGGTGGGCCGTCATGTGGCCTGTTTTGGTGAACCGTTATGTGGCCTGCTTTCGTGAACCGTCATGTGGCCTGCTTTGGTGAACCATTATGTGGCCTGCTTTGGTGAACTGTTATGTGGCCTGCTTTGGTGGGCCGTTATGTGGCCTGCTTTGGTGAACCGTTATGTGGTCTGCTTTGGTGGGCCGTTATGTGGCCTGCTTTGGTGGCCCGTTATGTGACCTGCTTTGGTGAACTGTTATGTGGCCTGCTTTGGTGGGCCGTTATGTGGCCTGCTTTGGTGAACCGTTATGTGGCCTGCTTTGGTGAACCGTTATGTGGCCTGCTTTAGTGGGTCATTATGTGGCCTGCTTTGGTGAACCGTTAAGTGGCCTGCTTTGGTGGCCCATTATGTGACCTGCTTTGGTGAACCGTTAAGTGGCCTGCTTTGGTGGGTCATTATGTGGCCTGCTTTGGTGAACCATTATGTGGCCTGCTTTGGTGAACCGTTATGTGGCCTGCTTTGGTGGGTCATTTTGTGGCCTGCTTTGGTGAACCGTTAAGTGGCCTGCTTTGGTGGCCCATTATGTGACCTGCTTTGGTGAACCGTTAAGTGGCCTGCTTTGGTGGGTCATTATGTGGCCTGCTTTGGTGAAACATTATGTGGCCTGCTTTGGTGAACCGTTATGTGGCCTGCTTTGGTGGGCCGTTATGTGGCCTGCTTTGGTGGGTCATTATGTGGCCTGCTTTGGTGAACCGTTATGTGGCCTGCTTTGGTGGGCCGTTATGTGGCCTGCTTTGGTGGCCCATTATGTGACCTGCTTTGGTGAACCGTTAAGTGGCCTGCTTTGGTGGGTCATTATGTGGCCTGCTTTGGTGAACCGTTATGTGGCCTGCTTTGGTGGGTCATTATGTGGCCTGCTTTGGTGAACCGTTATGTGGCCTGCTTTGGTGGGCCATTATGTGGCCTGCTTTGGTGGGCCGTGATGTATGCTTTGGTGAACCATTATGTGGCCTGCATTGGTGGGCCGTGATGTGGCCTGCTTTGGTGAACCGTTGTGTGTCCTGCTTTGATGAACCGTTATTTGGCCTGCTTTGGTGAACCGTTATGTGGCCTGCTTTGGTGAACCATTATGTGGCCTGCTTCTTTGGTGAAGCATTATGTGGCCTGCTTTGAAGAACCGTTATGTGGCCTGCTATGATGAACTGTTATGTGGCCTGCTTTGGGGAACCGTTATGTGGCCTGCTTTGGTGAACCGTTATTTGGCCTGCTTTGGTGAACCGTTATTTGGCCTGCTTTGGTTGACCGTTATGTGGCCTGCTTTGGTGAATCGTTATGTGGCCTGCTTTGGTGGGCCGTTATGTGGCCTGCTTTGGTGAACCGTTATGTGGCCTGCTTTGGTGGGCCGTTATGTGGCCTGCTTTGATGAACCGTTATGTGGCCTGCTTTGGTGGGTCATTATGTGGCCTGCTTTGGTGAAGCATTATGTGGCCTGCTTTGGTGGGTCATTATGTGGCCTGCTTTGATGAACCGTTATGTGGCCTGCTTTGGTTGGCGGTTATGTGGCCAGCTTTGATGAACCATTATGTGGCCTGCTTTGGTGAACCATTATGTGGCCTGCTTTGGTGGGCCGTGATGTATGCTTTGGTGAACCATTATGTGGCCTGCTTTGGTGAACCGTTATGTGGCCTGCTTTGGTGGGCCGTTATGTGGCCTGCTTTGGTGAACCATTATGTGGCCTACTTTGGTGGGTCATTATGTGGCCTACTTTGGTGGGTCATTATGTGGCCTGCTTTGGTGGGTCATTATGTGGCCTGCTTTGGTGGGTCATTATGTGGCCTGCTTTGGTGGGTCATTATGTGGCCTGCTTCGGTGGGCCGTTATGTGGCCTGCTTTAGTGAACCGTTATGTGGCCTGTTTTGGTGAACCGTTATGTGACCTGCTTTGGTGGGCCGTCATGTGGCCTGTTTTGGTGAACCGTTATGTGGCCTGCTTTCCTGAACCGTCATGTGGCCTGTTTTGGTGGGCCGTTATGTGGCCTGCTTTGGTGAACCGTTATGTGGCCTGCTTTGGTGAACCGTTATGTGGCCTGCTTTGGTGAACCGTTATGTGGCCTGCTTTGGTGAACTGTTATGTGGCCTGCTTTGGTGGGCCGTTATGTGGCCTGCTTTGGTGGGCCGTTATGTGGCCTACTTTGGTGAACCGTTATGTGGCCTGCTTTGGTGAACTGTTATGTGGCCTGCTTTGGTTTTGATGAACCGTTATGTGGCCTGCTTTGGTTGGCGGTTATGTGGCCAGCTTTGATGAACCATTATGTGGCCTGCTTTGGTGAACCATTATGTGGCCTGCTTTGGTGAACCGTTATGTGGCCTGCTTTGGTGGGTCATTTTGTGGCCTGCTTTGGTGAACCGTTAAGTGGCCTACTTTCGTGGGTCATTATGTGGCCTGCTTTGGTGAACCGTTATGCGGCCTACTTTGGTGAACCGTTATGTGGCCTGCTTTGGTGAACCGTTAAGTGGCCTGCTTTGGTGGCCCATTATGTGACCTGCTTTGGTGAACCGTTAAGTGGCCTAAGTGGCCTGCTTTGGTGTGGCCTGGGTCATTATGTGGCCTGCTTTGGTGAACCGTTAAGTGGCCTGCTTTGGTGGCCCATTATGTGACCTGCTTTGGTGAACCCTTATGTGGCCTGCTTTGGTGAACCATTATGTGGCCTGCTTTGGTGAACCGTTATGTGGCCTGCTTTGGTGGGCCGTTATGTGGCCTGCTTTGGTGAACCATTATGTGGCCTGCTTTGGTGAACCGTTATGTGGCCTGCTTTGGTGGGCCGTTATGTGGCCTGCTTTGGTGGTCATTATGTGGCCTGCTTTGGTGGGCCGTTATGTGGCCTGCTTTGGTGGGCCGTTATGTGGACTGCTTTGGTGAACTGTTATGTGCCCTGTTTTGGTGGGCCGCTATGTGGCCTGTTTTGGTGAAACGTTATGTGGCCTGTTTTGGTGGACCATTATGTGGCCTGCTTTGGAGAACCGTTATGTGACCTGCTTTGGTGGGCCGTCATGTGGCCTGTTTTGGTGAACCGTTATGTTGCCTGTTTTGGTGGGCCGTCATGTGGCCTGTTTTGGTGAACCGTTATGTGGCCTGCTTTCGTGAACCGTTATTTGGCCTGCTTTGGTGAACCATTATGTGGCCTGCTTTGAAGAACCGTTATGTGGCCTGCTATGATGAACTGTTATGTGGCCTGCTTTGGGGAACCGTTATGTGGCCTGCTTTGGTGAACCGTTATTTGGCCTGCTTTGGTGAACCGTTATTTGGCCTGCTTTGGTTGACCGTTATGTGGCCTGCTTTGGTGAATCGTTATGTGGCCTGCTTTGGTGGGCCGTTATGTGGCCTGCTTTGGTGAACCGTTATGTGGCCTGCTTTGGTGGGCCGTTATGTGGCCTGCTTTGATGAACCGTTATGTGGCCTGCTTTGGTGGGTCATTATGTGGCCTGCTTTGGTTGACCGTTATGTGGCCTGCTTTGGTTGGCGGTTATGTGGCCAGCTTTGATGAACCATTATGTGGCCTGCTTTAGTGAACCGTTGTGTGGCCTGCTTTGGTGGGCCGTGATGTATGCTTTGGTGAACCATTATGTGGCCTACTTTGGTGGGTCATTATGTGGCCTACTTTGGTGGGTCATTATGTGGCCTGCTTTGGTGGGTCATTATGTGGCCTGCTTTGGTGGGTCATTATGTGGCCTGCTTTGGTGGGTCATTATGTGGCCTGCTTCGGTGGGCCGTTATGTGGCCTGCTTTGGTGAACCGTTATGTGGCCTGCTTTGGTGAACCGTTATGTGGCCTGCTTTGGTGAACCGTTATGTGGCCTACTTTGGTGAACTGTTATGTGGCCTGCTTTGGTGGGCCGTTATGTGGCCTGCTTTGGTGAACCGTTATTTGGCCTACTTTGGTGGGTCATTATGTGGCCTACTTTGGTGAACCCTTATGTGGCCTGCTTTGGTGAACCATTATGTGGCCTGCTTTGGTGGGTCATTATGTGGCCTGCTTTGGTTGACCGTTATGTGGCCTGCTTTGGTGAACCGTTATGTGGCCTGCTTTGGTGAACCGTTATGTGGCCTGCTTTGGTGAACCCTTATGTGGCCTGCTTTGGTGAACCATTATGTGGCCTGCTTTGGTGGGTCATTATGTGGCCTGCTTTGATGAACCGTGGCCTGCTTTGGTGGGTTATGTGGCCTGCTTTGGTGAACCGTTATGTGGCCTGCTTTGGTGAACCGTTATGTGGCCTGCTTTGGTGAACCGTTATGTGGCCTGCTATGTGGTGAACCGTTATGTGGCCTGCTTTGGTGGGCCGTTATGTGGCCTGCTTTGGTGAACCGTTATGTGGCCTGCTTTGGTGAATTATGTGGCCTGCTTTGGTGAACTGTTATGTGGCCTGCTTTGGTGGGCCGTTATGTGGCCTGCTTTGGTGAACCGTTATGTGGCCTGCTTTGGTGAACCGTTATGTGGCCTGCTTTGTGATGTGGCCTGCTTTGGTGAACCATAATGTGGCCTGCTTTGGTGAACCGTTGTGTGTCCTGCTTTGGTGAACCGTTATTTGGCCTGCTTTGGTGAACCCTTATGTGGCCTGCTTTGGTGAACCATTATGTGGCCTGCTTTGGTGGGTCATTATGTGGCCTGCTTTGGTTGACCGTTATGTGGCCTGCTTTGGTGAACCGTTATGTGGCCTGCTTTGGTGAACCGTTATGTGGCCTGCTTTGGTGAACCCTTATGTGGCCTGCTTTGGTGAACCATTATGTGGCCTGCTTTGGTGGGTCATTATGTGGCCTGCTTTGATGAACCGTTATGTGGCCTGCTTTGGTGGGTCATTATGTGGCCTGCTTTGGTTGACCGTTATGTGGCCTGCTTTGGTTGGCGGTTATGTGGCCTGCTTTGGTGAACCATTATGTGGCCTTCTTTGGTGGGCCATTATGTGGCCTGCTTTGGTGGGTCATTATGTGGCCTGCTTTGGTGAACCATTATGTGGCCTGCTTTGGTGGCCTGCTTTGGTGTTATGTGGCCTGCTGTGATGAACTGTTATGTGGCCTGCTTTGGGGAACCGTTATGTGGCCTGCTTTGGTGAACCGGCTTTGGTGAACCGTTATGTGGCCTGCTTTGGTTGCTTTGGTGAACCGTTATGTGGCCTGCTTTGGTGGGTCATTATGTGGCCTGCTTTGGTGAACCGTTATGTGGCCTGCTATGTGGTGAACCGTTATGTGGCCTGCTTTGGTGAACCCTTATGTGGCCTGCTTTGGTGGGCCGTTATGTGGCCTGCTTTGGTGAACCCTTATGTGGCCTGCTTTGGTGAACCCTTATGTGGCCTGCTTTGGTGAACCATAATGTGGCCTGCTTTGGTGAACCGTTGTGTGTCCTGCTTTGGTGAACCGTTATTTGGCCTGCTTTGGTGAACCCTTATGTGGCCTGCTTTGGTGAACCATTATGTGGCCTGCTTTGGTGGGTCATTATGTGGCCTGCTTTGGTGAACCGTTATGTGGCCTGCTTTGGTGGGCCGTTATGTGGCCTGCTTTGGTGAACCATTATGTGGCCTGCTTTGGTGAACCGTTATGTGGCCTGCTTTGGTGGGCCGTTATGTGGCCTGCTTTGGTGAACCATTATGTGGCCTGCTTTGGTGGGCCATTATGTGGCCTGCTTTGATGAACCGTTATGTGGCCTGCTTTCGTGAAGTGGCCTGCTTATGTGGCCTGCATTGGTGGGCCGTTATGTGGCCTGCTTTGGTGAACCGTTTTGTGTCCTGCTTTGATGAACCGTTATTTGGCCTGTTTTGGTGAACCGTTATGTGGCCTGCTTTGGTGAACCATTATGTGGCCTGCTTTGGTGAACCGTTATGTGGCCTGCTTTGGTGAAGCATTATGTGGCCTGCTTGTGGCCTGCTTTGGTTGACCGTTATGTGGCCTGCTTTGGTTGACCGTTATGTGGCCTGCTTTGGTGAACCGTTATGTGGCCTGCTTTGGTGAACCGTTATGTGGCCTGCTTTGGTGAACCCTTATGTGGCCTGCTTTGGTGAACCATTATGTGGCCTGCTTTGGTGGGTCATTATGTGGCCTGCTTTGGTGAACCGTTATGTGGCCTGCTTTGGTGGGCCATTATGTGGCCTGCTTTGGTGGGCCGTGATGTATGCTTTGGTGAACCATTATGTGGCCTGCTTTGGTGAACCGTTATGTGGCCTGCTTTGGTGGGCCGTTATGTGGCCTGCTTTGGTGAACCATTATGTGGCCTGCTTTGGTGGGCCATTATGTGGCCTGCTTTGGTGAACCATTATGTGGCCTGCTTTGGTGAACCGTTATGTGGCCTGCTTTGGTGGGCCGTTATGTGGCCTGCTTTGGTGGGCCATTATGTGGCCTGCTTTGATGAACCGTTATGTGGCCTGCTTTGGTGGGTCATTATGTGGCCTGCTTTGGTTGACCGTTATGTGACCTGCTTTGGTGAACCGTTATGTGGCCTGCTTTGGTGGGCCGTTATGTGGCCTGCTTTGGTGAACCCTTATGTGGCCTGCTTTGGTGAACCCTTATGTGGCCTGCTTTGGTGAACCATTATGTGGCCTGCTTTGGTGAACCGTTATGTGGCCTGCTTTGGTGGGCCGTTATGTGGCCTGCTTTGGTGGGTTATGTGGCCTGCTTTGGTGAACCGTTATGTGGCCTGCTTTGGTGAACCGTTATTTGGCCTGCTTTGGTGAACCGTTATGTGGCCTGCTTCTTTGGTGAACTGTTATGTGGCCTGCTTTGGTTGTTATGTGGCCTGCTAGCTTGCCGTTATGTGGCCTGGCCGTTATGTGGCCTGCTTGGTGAAACGTTATGTGGCCTGTTTTGGTGAACCATTATGTGGCCTGCTTTGGTGAACCGGTATGTGACCTGCTTTGGTGGGCCGTCATGCGGCCTGTTTTGGTGAACCCTTATGTGGCCTGCTTTGGTGAACCGTTATTTGGCCTGCTTTGGTGAACCGTTATTTGGCCTGCTTTGGTTGACCGTTATGTGGCCTGCTTTGGTGAACCGTTATGTGGCCTGCTTTGGTGAACCGTTATGTGGCCTGCTTTGGTGGGCCGTTATGTGGCCTGCTTTGGTGGGCCCTTATGTGGCCTGCTTTGGTGGTGGACTGCTTTGGTGGGCCGTTATGTGGCCTGCTTTGGTGAACCGTTATGTGGCCTGCTTTGGTGGGTCATTATGTGGCCTGCTTTGGTGAACCATTATGTGGCCTGCTTTGGTGAACCGTTATGTGGCCTGCTTTGGTGGGCCGTTATGTGGCCTGCTTTGGTGGTCATTATGTGGCCTGCTTTGGTGGGCCGTTATGTGGCCTGCTTTGGTGGGCCGTTATGTGGACTGCTTTGGTGAACCGTTATGGTGGGCCTGCTTTGGTGAAACGTTATGTGGCCTGTTTTGGTGAACCATTATGTGGCCTGCTTTGGTGAACCATGTGACCTGCTTTGGTGGCCGTCATGTGGCCTGTTTTGGTGAACCGTTATGTTGCCTGTTTTGGTGGGCCGTCATGTGGCCTGCTTTGGGGAACCGTTATGTGGCCTGCTTTGGTGAACCGTCATGTGGCCTGCTTTGGTGAACCATTATGTGGCCTGCTTTGGTGAACTGTTATGTGGCCTGCTTTGGTGGGCCGTTATGTGGCCTGCTTTGGTGAACCGTTATGTGGTCTGCTTTGGTGGGCCGTTATGTGGCCTGCTTTGGTGGCCCGTTATGTGACCTGCTTTGGTGAACTGTTATGTGGCCTGCTTTGGTGGGCCGTTATGTGGCCTGCTTTGGTGAACCGTTATGTGGCCTGCTTTGGTGAACCGTTATGTGGCCTGCTTTGGTGGGTCATTATGTGGCCTGCTTTGGTGAACCGTTAAGTGGCCTGCTTTGGTGGCCCATTATGTGACCTGCTTTGGTGAACCGTTAAGTGGCCTGCTTTGGTGGGTCATTATGTGGCCTGCTTTGGTGAACCATTATGTGGCCTGCTTTGGTGAACCGTTATGTGGCCTGCTTTGGTGGGTCATTTTGTGGCCTGCTTTGGTGAACCGTTAAGTGGCCTGCTTTGGTGGGTCATTATGTGGCCTGCTTTGGTGAACCGTTATGCGGCCTACTTTGGTGAACCGTTATGTGGCCTGCTTTGGTGAACCGTTAAGTGGCCTGCTTTGGTGGCCCATTATGTGACCTGCTTTGGTGAACCGTTAAGTGGCCTGCTTTGGTGGGTCATTATGTGGCCTGCTTTGGTGAAACATTATGTGGCCTGCTTTGGTGAACCGTTATGTGGCCTGCTTTGGTGGGCCGTTATGTGGCCTGCTTTGGTGGGTCATTATGTGGCCTGCTTTGGTGAACCGTTAAGTGGCCTGCTTTGGTGGGTCATTATGTGGCCTGCTTTGGTGAACCGTTATGTGGCCTGCTTTGGTGGGTCATTATGTGGCCTGCTTTGGTGAACCATTATGTGGCCTGCTTTGGTGGGCCATTATGTGGCCTGCTTTGGTGGGCCGTGATGTATGCTTTGGTGAACCATTATGTGGCCTGCATTGGTGGGCCGTGATGTGGCCTGCTTTGGTGAACCGTTGTGTGTCCTGCTTTGATGAACCGTTATTTGGCCTGCTTTGGTGAACCGTTATGTGGCCTGCTTTGGTGAACCATTATGTGGCCTGCTTCTTTGGTGAAGCATTATGTGGCCTGCTTTGATGAACCGTTATGTGGCCTGCTATGATGAACTGTTATGTGGCCTGCTTTGGGGAACCGTTATGTGGCCTGCTTTGGTGAACCGTCATGTGGCCTGCTTTGGTGAACCATTATGTGGCCTGCTTTGGTGAACTGTTATGTGGCCTGCTTTGGTGGGCCGTTATGTGGCCTGCTTTGGTGGGCCGTTATGTGGCCTGCTTTGGTGGCCCGTTATGTGACCTGCTTTGGTGAACTGTTATGTGGCCTGCTTTGGTGGGCCGTTATGTGGCCTGCTTTGGTGAACCGTTATGTGGCCTGCTTTGGTGAACCATTATGTGGCCTGCTTTGGTGGGCCGTTATGTGGCCTGCTATGATGAACTGTTATGTGGCCTGCTTTGGGGAACTGTTATGTGGCCTGCTTTGGTGAACCGTTGTTTGGCCTGCTTTGGGGAACTGTTATGTGGCCTGCTTTGGTGAACCGTTATTTGGCCTGCTTTGGTGAACCGTTATTTGGCCTGCTTTGGTTGACCGTTATGTGGCCTGCTTTGGTGAACCGTTATGTGGCCTGCTTTGGTGAACCGTTATGTGGCCTGCTTTGGTGAACCGTTATGTGGCCTGCTTTGGTGGGCCGTTATGTGGCCTGCTTTGGTGAACCATTATGTGGCCTGCTTTGGTGGGCCGTTATGTGGCCTGCTATGATGAACTGTTATGTGGCCTGCTTTGGTGAACCGTTATGTGGCCTGCTTTGGTGGGCCGTTATGTGGCCTGCTTTGGTGAACCATTATGTGGCCAGCTTTGGTGAACCGTTATGTGGCCTGCTTTGATGAACCGTTATGTGGCCTGCTTTGGTGAACCGTTTTGTGGCCTGCTTTGGTGAACCCTTATGTGGCCTGCTTTGGTGAACCATTATGTGGCCTGCTTTGGTGGGTCATTATGTGGCCTGCTTTGATGAACCGTTATTTGGCCTGCTTTGGTGAACCCTTATGTGGCCTGCTTTGGTGAACCATTATGTGGCCTGCTTTGGTGGGTCATTATGTGGCCTGCTTTGGTGGACCGTTATGTGGCCTGCTTTGTTGAACCCTTATGTGGCCTGCTTTGGTGAACCATTATGTGGCCTGCTTTGGTGGGTCATTATGTGGCCTGCTTTGGTTGACCGTTATGTGGCCTGCTTTGGTGAACCGTTATGTGGCCTGCTTTGGTGAACCGTTATGTGGCCTGCTTTGGTGAACCCTTATGTGGCCTGCTTTGGTGGCCTGCTTTGGTGAACCATTATGTGACCTGCTTTGGTGAACTGTTATGTGGCCTGCTTTGGTGGGCCGTTATGTGGCCTGCTTTGGTGAACCGTTATGTGGCCTGCTTTGGTGAACCGTTATGTGGCCTGCTTTAGTGGGTCATTATGTGGCCTGCTTTGGTGAACCGTTATGTGGCCTGCTTTGGTGAACCGTTATGTGGCCTGCTTTGGTGGGTCATTTTGTGGCCTGCTTTGGTGAACCGTTAAGTGGCCTGCTTTGGTGGGTCATTATGTGGCCTGCTTTGGTGAACCGTTATGTGGCCTGCTTTGGTGAACCGTTATGTGGCCTGCTTTTATGTGGCCTGCTTTGGTGCGTTATGTGGCCTGGGTGGCCTGCACTTATGTGGCCTGCTTTGTGGGCCGTTATGTGGCGTTACCTGCTGGCTGCTGCTTTGGTGAACCGTTATGTGGCCTGCTTTGGTTGACCGTTATGTGGCCTGCTTTGGTTGACCGTTATGTGGCCTGCTTTGGTGAACCGTTATGTGGCCTGCTTTGGTGAACCGTTATGTGGCCTGCTTTGGTGAACCGTTATGTGGCCTGCTTTGATGAACCGTTATGTGGCCTGCTTTGGTGAACTGTTATGTGGCCTGCTTTGGTGAACCCTTATGTGGCCTGCTTTGGTGAACCATTATGTGGCCTGCTTTGGTGGGCCGTTATGTGGCCTGCTATGATGAACTGTTATGTGGCCTGCTTTGGGGAACTGTTATGTGGCCTGCTTTGGTGAACCGTTATTTGGCCTGCTTTGGTGAACCGTTATGTGGCCTGCTTTGGTGAACCGTTATGTGGCCTGCTTTGGTGAACCGTTATGTGGCCTGCTTTGGTGAACCGTTATGTGGCCTGCTTTGGTGGGCCGTTATGTGGCCTGCTTTGGTGAACCCTTATGTGGCCTGCTTTGGTGAACCATTATGTGGCCTGCTTTTGTGGGCCGTTATGTGGCCTGCTATGATGAACTGTTATGTGGCCTGCTTTGATGAACCGTTATGTGGCCTGCTTTGGTGAACCGTTATGTGGCCTGCTTTGGTGAACCGTTATGTGGCCTGCTTTGGTGAACCGTTATGTGGCCTGCTTTGATGAACCGTTATGTGGCCTGCTTTGGTGAACCGTTATGTGGCCTGCTTTGGTGAACCCTTATGTGGCCTGCTTTGGTGAACCATTATGTGGCCTGCTTTTGTGGGCCGTTATGTGGCCTGCTATGATGAACTGTTATGTGGCCTGCTTTGATGAACCGTTATGTGGCCTGCTTTGGTGAACCGTTATGTGGCCTGCTTTGGTGAACCGTTATGTGGCCTGCTTTGGTGGGCCGTTATGTGGCCTGCTTTGGTGAACCCTTATGTGGCCTGCTTTGGTGAACCATTATGTGGCCTGCTTTTGTGGGCCGTTATGTGGCCTGCTATGATGAACTGTTATGTGGCCTGCTTTGATGAACCGTTATGTGGCCTGCTTTGGTGAACCGTTATGTGGCCTGCTTTGGTGAACCGTTATGTGGCCTGCTTTGGTGAACCATTATGTGGCCTGCTTTTGTGGGCCGTTATGTGGCCTGCTATGATGAACTGTTATGTGGCCTGCTTTGATGAACCGTTATGTGGCCTGCTTTGGTGAACCGTTATGTGGCCTGCTTTGATGAACCGTTATGTGGCCTGCTTTGGTGAACCGTTATGTGGCCTGCTTTGGTGAACCGTTATGTGGCCTGCTTTGATGAACCGTTATGTGGCCTGCTTTGGTGAACCGTTATGTGGCCTGCTTTGGTGAACCATTATGTGGCCTGCTTTGGTGGGCCACAACTTTTTGAGAAATCCTGTTCACAAATAGACAAGAAAGACGTCCTGCGTAGCACGATACTTGCAAATTCCATTAAACAAATTTGACCGAAAAAATAATTGGAAGTTGAATTCAAGGAAAAAATATTCAAATCATCTTCAAATTTCATGTCAATCGGATGAAAATTGTGAATTTTAGAAATCTGACAAAGTTGTTGACCTTTGGCCTATATTGACCTTTTGACCTCAAACACAATAGGCGTCTTGCTTATGATGAACTCCAGCAGGTGGTGAAGTTTCGTGAAGATTCGTTTAAAATTGTGACCTTCGGCGATTGACAAACAAACAGACAGACAGGGGTGAAAACATCACCTCCAACATCCACCTCCGGTGGTGGAAATTAAAAAAACATCAGTCGTTTTTCTGATTCCGTGGACCCTTAAAGTAGTAGCGCGCTTGTAGTTGTAGAAGCCTCTGCAGATATCTACCTCTCAATCATCGCAAGCAATTCCCACCTTTACAGGTAATTATGAATCAAGTTTCTGGTGATTTGAGTGTTTTTTGGGTTTTTTTTTCTTTTTTCTTTACAAGATCAATCCTCATGGAAGACTCCTCGGTGATGGAGGTTATGAACTGGCAGTGGGGCAGTAGTTGGATAAAACAAGCAAGAGAATGAACAAACAGAGAGAGGAGACAAAAGGGGTGAGGGGAGCAAAGGACAGCGAGAGAGCAAAGTGAGAGTAAGAGGGAGAATAAAGGAAGGAAAGAAACAAAGCCACCTGAAAGTAAGAGTTTTAGGCTTACTGAAGAAAGGCTTGTAAAAGTACATCCGGCGAGCTTTAGAGCAGTTATTCTACAACGGCCATTTTGTGCACAGAATTAAAAATGATGCAACATGCACGTCATGGGCAAAAATTCATAGAAATGATGATCACGAACAGTTTGACTTTGTCCCTCTTGGTGTACCAGGGGTCTTGTTTTCCTGCAGTTTCATCCCCGCGAAACCGTTCATTATATCTGTCTGGTTCCTGTGACTGCAGACATGATGCATCGCCTTGAAATTGGAACCGTGATGTAATTTATGTCTATCAACTGTCTTTCCACCTGTAACGTGCATATTGCTAGTTGCTTGGCCCGTGTATTGTTCATTTTGGTTTTATTGCCTCCATTATTTTCCAATCTTTTCTTACTTTTATGGAGCAAACGTAGATGTCCCCTAAACTCCAAAATTGACGTGTGGCGGAAATAGCGCCAGCTTCGGTGGTAAGCCGGTATTACAAAAACATCTTCCTTCCTCTCAAGTGATCAATTTATATAATACAGGAGTATATGTTGTGATCAATGACATTTCTTTCAAAAATGACAAAAAAAATATACATTGCATTTCCAAGACTGAACATTGCCCACCGAAGGTGCGTCGAGAAGGGTACTCCCACCATGAGGGCATTTTTAAGCCCTGAGGACAAGAGTGCCCACCAGTGCAATTAATTATTATTGAAGTAATTATTTAATGGAATAGTTTCAAGCATAATTGTTAGTATGGAACATTTTGAGCGTTACATTCTTGATAACAATGAAAAGATCCAAATAAATACCCCTTTGTTGAACAGATCCCTTCCTCGTCACCAATTTGTCACCGGATCGTTTAATGTCGTTAACAACGCAATCATTTCTCTTCTACTGTAGTTGTACAACGGTACAACTATATTGTGACCTGATAATGAGAGTTTTACCAAATGGCATTCTCATGACGATCCATGATCTTACCGATTGATCAAAATAATTCTTGATCATTTTGAAGACGACCCAGGCAAGAACATTCCAATCGCAGAACTATCAAGTAATACAGTTTTAATATTATACTATTACTGCGGCACATTTTGTAGTTGTACAATAGTGTCTTTTTGAGGTACTACAGTACTATAGTTGGACTGTAGTACAATAGTATGCCACTATTTATACACTGGTAAATTGGGAAAACTTTCATTGGACTTCCTTTCTACGAAAGCTTACTCAATATAAAATGGCAACACATTTCACATCACGACAACATAACTACACATCACTACAGTGCCACTGTAGTTATACTTTAGTTAACAATAGTACCACTATAGGCTTCCTTTTTACGAAAGCTTACTCAATGTAAAATGGCAACACATTTCACATCACTACAACATAACTACACATCACTACAGTACCACTGTAGTTATACTTTAGTTAACTATAGTACCACTATAGGCTTCCTTTTTATGAAAGCTTACTCAATGTAAAATGGCAACACATTTCACATCACGACAACATAACTACACATCACTACAGTGCCACTGTAGTTATACTTTAGTTAACAATAGTACCACTATAGGCTTCCTTTTTACGAAAGCTTACTCAATGTAAAATGGCAACACATTTCACATCACTACAACATAACTACACATCACTACAGTACCACTGTAGTTATACTTTAGTTAACTATAGTACCACTATAGGCTTCCTTTTTACGAAAGCTTACTCAATGTAAAATGGCAACACATTTCACATCACTACAACATAACTACACATCACTACAGTACCACTGTAGTTATACTTTAGTTAACTATAGTACCACTATAGGCTTGCTTCACCTGAACCAAAATCAAATCTGATTTTTCTTGTCACCTCCCAACTCATCCACCAAGTTTCGTCCGAATCCATCCACAATATTTTGAAATATATATATATATATATATATATATATATATATATATATATATATATATATATATATATATATATATATATATATATATATATATATATATATATATATATATCGTTTTTAGCCCCATCTGTCAAAGGTGAATAATCACTTTTAAAAATATTTTAAAAATTCTTCGTATCCGGATCTTCACCAATATCGGATCAATTCGTCCTTGTCACACACCCAACATGTCCACCAGGTTTATTCCGAACCCGTTCATAACTTTTTGAGATATTCTGCTCTGGGACAAACAGACAGACAAACAGGGGTGAAAAACAATAACCGCCGACCACCTTCGGTGGCGGAGGTAACAAGTCCCGGCATATGGGACATCCAGTTCAACATCGGTTGGAGGGACGACTCACACTTCACAATTTATAGCCTGACCGAGATTCAGACCCAGGCTCGATAACTCCGAAGCCATCCTGCCAGCCCCATTGTAAGATGTTGTACATAAAAGGCTGATATTGCGAGACGTGCCGCGGTGTTCGCGTCCGGCAGGAGCCATAAACCCGCAGCCCTATTCCGTCCGTCTCAGTAATATCGGTGTGTTTGCTCAGAGGAAAGAAAGCACTCCACACTTTGAGCTGGAGGAACAAAAAAAACAAAGTGGGATTCATTTTGCTTTCCCAGTGAATCTGACATTGCCGGTCAGTCAGCGCAATGCAGACACTTCGACGCCTGGAGTTGCACCACATGATTGCGGCACAAGCACCATTTGGCCTTCTCTGTCATGAAAGCCCTCTGACCTAATATAACATAATTTTTGATCATTTTTGCCCTTGAGGTATTAGAAAGGAGTCTGCTCTTCCTGCGGCAAAAGGAATTTAATCAAATAAGGGTTTCAGGCCTTGTTTGGTGATATTGGACATGATGGTTTCGGTCAGGGAAGCAATGAAAGAGTTTTTATTTATTTATCATCAAGGGATCTCCTACGACTGAGACAAAATGGATCACCTGCTGGTGGACAAGTCCTCGGAGGAACCGATGTTATTGTTGCTTTCATGCTCGAGACTTCTTATTGCTTCCATCTATCAGGCCGCATTTGACTCTGATTCCATTACAAAATTTGATCCTCCAGGTGTGTCTTCGGTGAGCGCCGGTGCAGGACCCCTGATTGGAAGAGGAATTTGGTATGGATGCCGGCAAGCATTAGCATGTCATTTCAAAAGGCACAATGGGATGCTTTGTCGCACCTGGGACGGCGAACGCGGTCGCAAAGGCCCGGTTGCGGAGTACCCTGCACAGTGATGGGTTATATTCAGGCCAGAACTCGAACCCAGCCAGACTAGCCAGCTGGAAGGTGAGTATTGCTTGCGATTGCTATGTGCACAATTCTACTCGCTTATCGGTGTCTTTGACACAACCGACACAGCAAGGCCTCGATATTATTTCGTTCTTGTTTTGAGGATTGTGGAGTCGGTGGGGTCATCCTTAACCACATGCCGCTGTCTAATCTTGTTTATCATTATTGTTAATTCTGTTTCACGGGTACGTGGCCACGCTCGTGCTGCCATTAATTAACATGATGCTTTGCTTGCCAGGGAAAGAAGAAAGAAAATTGCATCTCAATTAAGCCGCAGGTTCTGGCCCTTGAGGGTGCAACGGCCACGCCGGCTGGAGATCTACCGGGGGTGTCTGGTGGGTGACGTTTTGGAATGGAGTAGGATGCCGCAAGGAACGCGATCGAGATACAATTTTCAACCACCACCCATTAGTGGAGGATTTGTGGTCTTATGGGATTGGAGTTCGACAAAAAAAAAACTTGAAAGTGAATCAAACTACATACAAAGCTCGTGATGCTGGGGGACGAACGGGAGAAGCTCCATCGGTTCGCAGAGACGCCGCTTTGCAGGTGCATGCCATGAGATTTAGATGTGGCATGCTCCAACATCACAGCCTAAAGAGTAAAGAGAAAGAATAATTAGTTTATATTGATGCTGAAAATGATTAATGATCTTGAAGTTTCTTTTGAAACACCTCGTGATGGTGTTTTAAATGGATGCTCCTTGAGGTCCTCAAGAGGGCATGCATTCACTGCCAATTCTGACTTCCAGGAGAAATTGCAAGGCTGCCCGACTTGCTAAGGCGATTTGCTCAGCCCGGGTGAACAAAAGGTCGTCCCTCGTGGCCCTATTTCGCGGAACTAAATTTGGTTCTTTCTGCCCCCGCGGTCTCTCCGTCTGGTGGTCCGTGGTGGGAAAATGGATTTATATTCCACGTGCTCACTCCAGGCGGTGTCAGGAAGAGCGGAGCGGGGTAAAAGGATGGCATTGGAGGTATGGGGTTCAATATCGTTGTGGTCTCGTGGGGGACCTTTGTGGTTCATGCCGTGTGTACCGTTCCAGTCCGTGTTTGCGCCAATTTCCACGCGTGGCACGGCTGCGCACTACGGTCTATTGTGAATACACGGTCGACGTGGGTCTATCCCAGATCCATTGCGCATTCAATGATAATATCGATAGGTGTGGGCTGGGTTGGAAGAGGCAGTCGTCGTGGGTCCATCCATAGTTAAATGCACCAATTGCTTTGGGATATTTTCGACACGTGGGAATTGCTAAGTCGCAACATTGTCGGAACATGTGCACTGTGATGTCTTCCTTACAAACAACGGGGGAAACGGGGGGTGCATTGGGAACATCCCTTGGAGCTGCCATTCTTACCCAATATCGGGAGCAGGGTACCTCATGTCCCAATACACCACAGTCCCTTTGAGATAGACGATAAAGAGGTAGATTTATACAAGGCGTTATTGGAACATCTTTTCAAAAAATGGCAACGTACATTTATACTTATTCATATAGTATTATAAAAGCTTAAATCTGCAACCAACACAAGTTTTCTTGTAATGTTGTATATTTATTGGCCAGGTGGACTCAAAGCCGAGTTTGTGGTCTGAATAACTTTAATGTCAAGCCTGTTTAACGGTGTGCTTAAGGGTGTGTCGTTTTTCGCATGACCTTTTGGAGGTCACGTGTCTTATCCTTTACTCATTAGTGGACGTTAAGAATCCCAAGTCGGTGTTGCAAAGGTGTGATATTATGGCAGCCCTCGTGGCTAGCATTTTCATTCCAGTCAACATTACTCTTTGGATGGATTAGCTTTCGGAGAAGAAGCGCAGCCGACACTTCTTTGGGAAAAGATGAAGTTTTGGATGAATTTTCGTGAATTATTTGAATTCACGAAAGATGATCCGACCTGGATTTTATGCTGAAGGCAGTTCTTTAACTCCAGTCTGCTAAACACACCTCCATCCAACAGTCTGCGGAACACTGCCCCCCCCTAAACCCCGCCACTCCTTCCTGTACTTCTCGATTCATGCAAGCCCTCAAGCAATCAGTAAATAAAATGTGTTGCATCCATTGAATCAATCATTCTGGATACACCTGTGAGGACGCTTGACTGAACACAGCATTAAAAAGGGGAAAGGCAAACATGCAGAATAAATACATATTAATAACTAGATAAACAAAACAAAAATACAAACAAAGCATACTTGCGTTTCCAAAGGCCTTAAATTAATTGGACATGTAATAAATAATTTGAAGCCACAATCATGTCAGCATATATCGGGCAAGAGATGTGACAAATTCACAGCAATACGAGCTCCACAAGGTGCAAGCGTTGATATGATCGACAGGTACATGGTTAGGTGTAGAGTGAGTACGACATGGTCCGTTCATACAAGATAACCGTTGTGTTGCAAACTATAAGGGATAATGGAAATGCAAGCTGCAAGTGGCGCATCAAAAAACATCGAAGGTTACATCCGAACAAAAATATTTGGGAATGCGTGGATTGCTCGTGAAGCCATGGACTCGTTTTCGGCGTAATGCATGACATGGTTGGACAGGGGCATGCAAGTGGTGTATATGGGACACATGCAGAGCAACATCGATAACAGCTGACCTCATGTGTTTGCGAGGCTGGCGGGTTAGCCAAGAGGTTTGCGCACTCGCCTCTCAGCTATCTAGCCTGGGTTTGAATCCCGATCCTGCTACAAACGGTCATCCTGGTGTTTTGTAGACAAGGTGAGGCATCAATGTGTGCGCCATCCCTTGGATGGAGGTTAAAATTGGTGTCCCATCTGCTGACATTAGTTGGTGGACGTTAGAGGGGGCAACCTACAGGGGGAATTGCATCAGCGACACAGCCATGTTCTCAGCAATGATGCAAACCTTCAGCCATGTACATCATACCAAAAATAAAGATGTTTGCAAAAAACAGGTCAGCAAGAGATGATAACATTTGTCTGTAGCTTTTTGCTCCGTCTCACACGTATTTCATCGAGAGCAGTTTACGGCCCACGCATCTTTGGCCATACACAGTATTTATCCGAGGCCTCGATGCCTAGATTGCGTTATCTCTGCCTTCTCAACTCTCACACGTCCTTTCTTGTCAAACCCTCTGTTATCTCCTCCACTCAAGCTTCCACTTTGCCTTGTCAATGGCAAAAGGAAAATATCAAATGCCAACATCCTTTCACCCACTACTGCTGTAAAATGTCATGGTTTTCTCTTTTTTTCCACTGAACTTCCATTTCACTCCTGACAAGAATATAAAATATTGTCTCCAATTTTTTTTCACTCTCAATCTCCCCCCCCCCACCACCGTTTAGGTTTTTCCGAATTTCGATTTTATTGTGTTTTTCTATTTCCTTCATGGCCCCGAAGGCCCTGCAAGCCGAGCGCGTTGAATTATGGGAAACGAAACGGTTCGACACAAACCAAAGGCACTTAACACTGCTCTGGTTTTATCCAGTGTAATCATATAATAAGCACTTTTATCAATGTTACTGCATCTTCTATGTTCTTTTTTTGGGGTTCCACCAACCGGTGCCTGGCATTGTGCGTGATGCATTTCAAATCACTGAGCAGAGATTGAGTGCCACGTATGATGAGAACCGTGCCGGTAATCATGCAATTTTACTGTGACGTGAAACATTGAGTTAAACAAGGTTATCTCATACTGGTGTTAAATGAGCCTTCGAAAAAGGCTCTATTGAATGAAAATGCAAAGTTTGATATGTTAAAAATGGGGGGAAATTCCCTTTTACCGCCATTCTCTCCTGTTTTACAGATGGAGAACAGTGTAAAAAAAAAATATATATATATATATATATATATATATATATATATATATATATATATATACATATGTACATTATATAAAGGTCTTTCTTACGACTGACTCACTGATTCGTATTAAAGATCGGTACCTTCTGGGTGACTTAGAAAGCTGAAATTTTGCTTGCCAATGGACATCAAAACCGACACACCGGGAAAGATCACAGAACCGTTGGAAAGCATTCGAAAATGAAATTATAAATAAATGAAAAAATAATTGAAAATAAATAAATGAAAAAAAGAAATGCAGGTGAGTGACTCGAAACAATGGGGAAGTACGGTAATGTTGCGTGCCAATGGACATCAAAGCTGATACGGTGGGAAAAATCACAGAACCGTTGGAAAGCATCCGAAAATGAAATTATAAATAAATTAAAAAATAATTGAAAATAAATAAATGCAGGTGAGTGACCCGAGACAATGGGGAAGTACGGTGATGTTGCGTGTCAATGGACATCAAAGCCAATACACCAGGAAAAATCACAGAACTGTTGGAAAGCATCCAAAATGAAATTATAAATAAATGAAAAATATAGATGAAAATAAATAAATGAAAAAACAAGCAGTCATAGACTGGTACTTTCAAAATCGTCAACTTGACCTCTGACCTTGTCTAATAAAAGCTGTCTCTAGAGAAGGTAGCGACGCAAACCAGAAGTTTCTACGATGATTTTGTACCAAACCATCAAAAATCGTAACGTCAACCGAAGCAAAAATCTCCATTTCTCCACGCAATTATTTAATATTATTTTATCAAAGTCACAAAGCCGTAATATTCGGCCATCCACCAACAATCTTTACATAATCCGACGGCTCAGCGAGTCAGGCATGCGACGATAACCTTTATTGGGATAAAAAAAATGACTTTTAAACACCATCTTTATCGAAAACACCATCAACGCGCACACGGAAAACCTTTACGTGACTCAACGACGCGTCTGCTCGAGCGCACTGCATCACGTGACGATCCGTGACACGTCGAGTGAAATATTTTTTATACAATTTTAAAACGTCTCCAAACATCCGATTTTTACCAGAATTTCGACGACCGAGTTTTAAGCGTCCCTAGCGATCGCAAAAACCGAAGACAAAATTAAAATCGAAGTTAAAACGAACTCGTCACGTCGAGCGAAGCAAAAATACTCCATTTCACCACATGAATTTACGGAATTATGTTTAACCTCACTATGACCTTGACCTTTAACCGATTTTGACCAAAATCTAATCAGCGCTAGCCATCACCCTCCTGAATCACGTGGTATAATTTGACATTGGTAGCTTCTTCCGTTCTTGAGTTATCGTGCCTACAAACAAACAACAAAAAAAAACAGTCACCCGCAGGCTGACCCGTATCTTGCCAAAAGGTGACCACGTGTGACTTCTTTAAGGTCACACTGAGGTGAACAGAGCTGCTATCCACCAGGAGCGACTCCTTGAGGAATATCTGCCTACGAGAGATTCCGATGAGAATCGTTCTACAGAGTAACCATGAAAAATATGTGTTTGCCTCATAACGTCACCAAATGACGTCATAATGTCTCAAGCTTGATATATCCAGAAAGCACTCATTGAGGTGTTCAATTTGAGGTACTACACGATATGGTTCCTAAAACTTGAAAATTTGACCTTGGGGTCAAATATGTTTGACCTCAGGTACGAACCATGAAGGTCAAGGCCAATCGCCACCAAAAACGAATCATCTGAGCGCCAGACCATGAACTATATTCCCATGAAGTTTGAAGACGATCCGATCAAAATTACTCAAAAAAGTAAGGGTTTCGTCAACTCCCCTGATTTGCGACAAAGTGACCTTGACCTTTGACCTTGACCTTCAAAATTCTGTGCACTGAAAGGGACCTCTATAGGCCTCTGATATGCGAAGTTACAAAAATTTCCAATGATAACTGTGCTCTGCAGAATTTTTTATACGTGATTACAGACAAACAAAAAAAAAACATACAAGCTGACTAACATATCTTGCAAAAACTTCGTTTTGGTAAGATAACAAACACACAAACAAACAAACAGAAACGGAAGTGATAAATATACTTACGAAATCGTTTGATTTCATAAGTAATAAATGCAGGTGAGCGACCCGAGACAATGGGAAAGTACGGTAATGTTGCGTGCCAATGGACATCAAAGCCGACACACTGGGAAAAATCGCAGAACCGTTGGAAAGCATCCGAAAATGAAATTATAAATAAATGAAAAAATAATTGAAAATAAACAAATGAAAAAAAAATAAATGCAGGTGAGTGACCCGAGACAATGGGGAAGTACGGTAATGTTGCGTGCCAATGGACATCAAAGCCGATACACCAGGAAAAATCACAGAACCGTTGGAAAGCATCCGAAAATGAAATTATAAATAAATGAAAAAAATAAATGAAAAATATAAATGAAAATCAATAAATGAAAAAATAAATGCAGGTGAGCGACCCGAGACAATGGGGAAACATGGTTTGTTATTGCTTACAATGTGTAAGCATTCCCCACTAGTGTATATATATATATATATATATATATATATATATATATATATATATATATATATATATATATATATATATATATATATATATATATATATATATATATATATATCATATAGCCTGGTGTTGGCGCAGTGGTTAGGGCAGCGGCTTGGGATCCAAAAGGTCCTGAGTTCAAGCCCCGTTGGCCGCTTGAATTAACACACTAGGGGGTTGACTCAGCCTGTCATCCTTCCGAGGTCGGCGAAATGAGTACCAGTGTACTGGGCCCGGTGTATGCCCCGGTTAGAATAGGTATACCATATCCCTGTGTCGTAAGAGGTGACCAGGGTTGCGTCAGGAAGGGCATCCGGCGTTAAAACCTGTGCCAAATCACTATGCGGATCATAACGGATGATCCGCTGTGGCGACCCCTAAAGGGAGCAGCCGAAAGAAGAAGAAGATATCATACAGTATACATATATATGTACTCTCATTCTGATGTACCATACTCTGTTACAGAGCATCGGTGCTGCCAAAAGAGTTTGTTGGCAAGGATTGTACTAGGTGGTTTCCCATTGCCTTTCCATCAGTAGTTCGGGCAGGAATTAGTAATTTGTTCAAGTTGCCAGTTCTAGCTCAACTACTCTTCATGAAGGACACCATGGGATCTTTAACATAAATCAACTAATGCTGGCAGATAAGACACCAGTTTACCTTCCATCCAAGGGATGGTACACACATTGATGAATCACCCTGCCTGAGAAACACAGTTTATAGCTGGGCCGAGATTCGAACGTGGGCTAGACAGCTTAAAGGCGAGTATGCATACTTCTTGGTCATCCTGCCAGCCCATATATTGATGTTGTTATGGTTTTCAGAGACCCTGAGGAGACACTTACCAACACGTAAGGGATCCCTAGTGAAGTTACTTCTGTAGTATTTTGTGTCGATAAATTACCTTTCCCTTTGTATCAGAGGAAAGGGAAATGCATTGGGTTTGTGTTGAATGATTCAAACCCCTTTGTGATCTAACACAATTAGATAATAATTGTAACTAACACAGAAAACCCAACATTACAAACCACCATTGCAAATTAAACGCACAAAGAACATCATTAGGTAGCAGCGCTGCGACTGCAAATTGACTGCAGCGCCAGCAGATGAGTGGGCCTTCGGCGATGAAGTCAACAACCGATGCCCCACCTTAGTCATCGGTGCCAATGCAGGAGCTGGGCTCAGCCAATGGGCATCGCATGGGAACAGGAACGGACCAATAAGGAGGCAACACCCACGAAGCTCAAGATGCAGTCAGAGTCCAGCACCCAAACCACACCCCTCCCAGGGACCTTATAAGCCCGGAGATTCAAGGGTTGGGTGCTTGCGCACATCTGGGGAAATTCAAGAGTCGAGGTTGAACCTGCCAGGACGAACTGGCTGGTGACATGGTGCAGCGGAGAGCTGACAATCCGCCGAGTTTTCCTGGACTTGCTGGTCAAACACACTGATTTACACAATCTATGTCTGGTCACAATTGTCTATGTATGATCACAATCTATGTCTGGTCACAATTGTCCATGTATGATCACAATATATGTCTGGTCACAATTGTCTATGCATGATCACAATCTATGTCTGGTCACAATTGTCTGTGTATGATCTCAATCTATGTCTGGTCACAATATGTGTTTGCCTCATAACGTCACCAAATGACGTCATAATGTCTCAAGCTTGACATATCTAGAAAGCACTCATTGAGGTGTTCAATTTGAGGTATTACACGATATGGTTCTACACGTACTACACGATATGTATGATAGGTACTACACGATATATATGATCACAATCTATGTCTGGTCACAATTGTCTGTGTATGACCACAATCTATGTCTGGTCACAATTGTCCATGTATGATCACAATCTATGTCTGGTCACAATTGTCTATGCATGATCACAATCTATGTCTGGTCACAATTGTCTGTGTATGATCACAATCTATGTCTGGTCACAATTGTCTGTGTATGATCACAATCTATGTCAATTTAATCGATGTATGATGACAATCTTTAACTCCTTCACTTTGAACACACAAGAGTATCAACAATAAGCCCAATGCTGTTTAGGGCTGGGTTACTGACTCGCATCTCATGCTTTCCAGTAAAGCACTCCAACTACAGGCATTCACCTGCACCTTTCACTACATTGCATACTACATCCTCTATCCTCCTCTTTTCTTCCCCCTTCTTACGTTGGGACCAACGTGAGTCCGCCAGCTTGTGTCCTGCGAGCAAGAGGCCAACCATATGCCTCCACTGAATCTTTTTCTCTCTCTGTCACTCTTACGTATCTCATTTCCCCAGAATGACTAAGGCGTGTGTGTGTGTGTGTGTGTGTGTGTGTGTGTGTGTGTGTGTGTGTGTGTGTGTGTGTGTGTGTGTGTGTGTGTGTGTGTGTGTGTGTGTGTGTGTGTGTGTGTGTGTAGAAATTGTGATAATTTCATTGACTAAGTGGGCTTATGTGTTGGGGTAAGAGCTTTCTCACGTATCCCTGTTTAACTTGTAAATGCATTCTTTTGCTAATTCCTGAGAAACTGCTTTCCAAATTGTCCGACCGTCTCTTTCCATTGGTTAGACCATAGCGTGTAATACTAACAGGGAGTTCACTCCACCATTTCGTTATGGTTCGACATTAGCTAACGTTCCACGTACGGTATCGCTCGGCCATTTTGATTGACAGCAGTGGAGAGTTGGGAAGCACAGTCCTTATTTGGGGTGATGAATTTGCTGGGAAGGTAAAGTAGGATTTGGATGCGAGACCTGACCGAAATTAAGTCTCTTAGACAGTGTCTGTGGTTGCTTAGCAACCTGTCGTGCCATGGAGTTCTCCATGGTTTGTCGGCTTCTGGGTCAACGTCTGGCAAGTGGGTCTCAAGAAACTCCCTTCGCGACCACGCATTCTCCCGAAGCCATCACAATATATATACAATGTGTGTGTGTGTGTGTGTGTGTGTGTGTGTGTATGTATATGTATATGTATATATATATATATATATATATATATATATATATATATATATATATATATATATATATATATATATATATATATATATATATATATATATATATGTGTGTGTGTGTGTGTGTGTATATGAATGGATTCATGAATTCTCAAGTTGCTTTGACGGATGAGTGTTCAGCAAAGAGACCAGTTGTTCACTTTCTAGGTTGATGTCATCTCACGTGTGATGTTAAAGGAAGTCTCAATTTCAGATCCGATTGCAAATATTACATGTGAAGTCACCGTTGGAGGGATGGAGGCACTGGCTTTGTTGCAGCGTGCTCGTTTGTCCTGCAGAGACACGACTCGATTATCCTCAAATGTTGATATTGATGATGGTAGAGACTTCTCCATTTGGAATTGTCCTGGGTTGGTTTTTTCTTTTTTTCCATGTAGTGGGCTTCACTTTACATGCTCGAAGATTGGCTTTCTGATTGTCTTTGTATCCATGTTTGGGACATCATATGGTGCGGGTTTCCATGCTCAGCTGGCAGTAGAATCCTGCTTTTGGTATGCGGCAATCCTCCATGTGAACCACATGACCAATCTAGCAAATTTGAGCTCTGATGAGCATTGTCTCGATGCCAGGTGTGCAGCACCTTGCAGGGACTTCGGTGTTTGGAACTTTGGCCTGCCACTTGATGGTGCAATTAGATCTCAAGCAGTGAAGATGGAATGCATCTAGTTGATTTATGTGATGCCAGTAGGTTGTCTAAGCCTCACGGCCATAGAGAAGTGATGTGTGGATCACTACCTGATAGATTTTGATCTTTGTATTGAGACACTCCCTGCTCTCTCTCCAAAGCCTGTGGGTGAGCCTGCTGAATGCTAAGCTTGCTTTTGCCAGGTGACGGGCAATTTCATCATCCAATGTGGTGTTGTGGAAGAGGATACTCACAGAATAGCGAAACTGCTGAAATGAGTTGATTGGTGTGCTGCTGATTGCAACTATAGGGTCTTGGAGTTTGTGGTCAGGGCAAGTTGGGACAAGATCTCTGAAGTGCTGGACTTTTCTTGAATTTGACATGCTGCAAAAATCATGTCCACCATTCGTCCTCCAGCACCAAAGCCACATTGTGAATCTGGGTGCAGAGAGTATGTCAGATGAGTGACAATCTTGTTGCGAATAACCCTTGCAAGAATGTTTGCTGCTGTGTGGAGAAGTGAGGTGCCACGATTATTGTCACAGTTACACTTACTCCCATTCTGTTTGTTCAGGTGAGTTATGTAGGCATCCTTGTAATCTTTGGGACTGATGCTCTAGTTCCAGATTGAGCAGAAGAAACTAGTGAGTTTCCTCACCATGTGAGCTCCTACTTGAATACTTCAGGTGGAATGCCATCGACTCCCGGAGACGTACCCACAGACAGCTGCTTTATGGCCTTGGCTACTTTGCCTTGAGATTGATCAAGGGCAAGGCCCTCCAGAATGTGATGCTGTGGAAGTGATTCAATGGTGTCGTTGCATAATGTGAATTGTTGGTTCAGGAGATTGTTGGTTTGTTAGTTCATGCTTGTTCGTTAAGAGCTGATTGCCATTTTCTGAGAGGATGGGTGTCGTACCGTTGGTTTTGAGGCCAGAGACAGATTGGGGACCTTCATGGAGAGCCTACAGGTCATTGTCTCTCAGCAACTTCCTGAAGCACTGCAGCCTTGTTCTCCTACCATCGGTTCTTCATCTCTCTTTGTTTGGCCTGCAGCAGGTGTTTTGTTTGATGGTATCTTGCGTTTTTTTTCTGGTGATTCTTTTTTGTCAGATATGTCGGATCTGTGAACATTGTGCACATCATCTAGTAGATTGGCTATATCTTGGTCATTATTGTTGAACCAATCTTGGTGCTTCCATTGGACGAATTCAAGGACCTCAGATGCCATCCTGTAAGTGACATCCTTTAAATTCCAAGAATCTTCAATGGCAACGTTGTCCACCTATAAGGTGCAGCCACAACCAATGAGACATTGCTCCCCAACAGCCATCATGGATGACTCAACCACACCTGCAAAACCCTGTGCGAATGAGGGGACGCGGGGCTGATGTGGAGGCTGTGAGATAGCCAACACAGAGGGTACGATATACATATATATATATATATATATATATATATATATATATATATATATATATATATATATATATATATATATATATATATCATACAAAGGGCGGAGGAGCTCCTTGTGAGCCAACGGCCATCCATATCTAGTGCCCAACTGTGTCTGCGGACGTCCTCCTGCGGTTGGGTTACTTTTTATTAGGAGGTTGGTGGCAGGATTTGCACTCTGGCCACCGTAAAACCCTTCATTCCGCAAAACACACAAACGCAAAAAAATCTGAAAACCCACTCCGTGGGAGTACCTCCTGTGCAGCTTCCCTTCGCAG
>NC_140977.1:53608693-53616193 GCF_056783735.1 Eptatretus burgeri
ATCAGCAAGCTGGCACTCATTTTGCCGACCTCGGAAGGATGGCAGGGAGAGTTAACCCCACCTGGTATTAATTAAACAGCTTCGCAGGATTTGAACTCAGGACCCTAGGATCCCAAGCCCACCACCCTAACCATGGTGGGCTTGGGATCCTCAGGTCCTGAGTTCAAATCCCACTCAGCTGTTGAATCCAAATCCCACTCAGCTGTTTGTGTTGGGCCTCAAATTTTGTTGCAGCCAACATGGGCCACAACCACCATTCTGATCCGTTCCATAAGGGGGTGATCGACGTCCTGAATCCATATTCGTAAACTTTTGTTTGTCGACGAACAGACATAAATACTTCCTCACTCTGCTGGAACAAACAGGGACGCATCCTCTCCTTCACATGAGAGAATGAAGCAAGTGATGGATGCCTCAAGTGCTTCACATCGTTCTTTGGAAATAAAATGTCCCTGAAGTTATCCGAGATCAATGTGATCCTCCGCTTTCTGCGAAACGCTCCATGATAGAGATTGCGGTTGTGGGTGATGATGCCATCTGCGGTGAAGCTGGAAGCTTTGGAACACTTTGGCGTTTTCAGAGTTCAATAAAGTTTATAAAGAAAGCTTCTGAGAGCACAACAAATCTCCAGGCTGTTTGAACACACGTGTTCATCAAAATTAACAACGGAGGCACTGATGACGTCATCGATGGACACATCCGCTGCAATGGATTTCCTTTATTTCGGATCAGACACATCTGATTAACAAGAAACAATCATGTTCCATTCTGAAAGGTTAAATTTACTTACCAATGGGATCATTTGTCTTACCAACAATAGGATCAGTCGTTTGCCTCTAGAATGGACATCATATTGTTCTTTCCATGTTTGTACCAACAATAGGATCAGTCGTTTGTCTCTGGAATCGACATCATATTGTTGTTTTCACGTTTGTGAGGTCATTGTGATGTGGTCGTCCAATCATAACCTTCCTTTAAACCCAGATACAAGCAATCTTGGAGATTCTGCTGCCTTGCAGACACGCTTTTGAAAGTCCTTTTGAACAGTTTGCGAATGACACGTCGGGACAACATAATCCTTGTGATGAGGGATGTGTGAGTTTAACAGAATGTTTTTATTTATTTATTTCAAATGTGTCGTGGCATTCCGATTTGCTTAACGAGGAATGTCATCAGCAGGCAAAACAAGCTCGAATGAGCTAAGTTCCTCGTCCTCTTAACGATGACGTCATAAAAAACGAATATGACGTCATTGTGATGTATCAGGTTTGCGATAAATTAATTATCTGTGCTAATGCCCGGCTTGATTCCCGCAAACAAAATTCAAACAGCTTGCCTAGTTTCGGAGATAATGGTATAGGCGATTGCCATTAGCGGCGATATTATGACGTCAACTTTTTTTCGAGGAAGAATTTCCAAAATCGGAGATGGTTCCTACCTGCGTGTGGGCTTTCTGCATATACATGGCAAGTTTCACGAAAATCCGATGAAAACTCTGGGTTGTGAAACAAAAAATGTCAAACAATAGGAATGACGTCATAAAATTGATATGACGTCATAGTGATATTTTGTATATATATATTGTGTTTGTATATATTTGTTTGTATATATATAACGTCAACATTTGTGAATATTTCCAAAAAAGTGAAGAAACAAGTCATAAAAACATTTTTTTTTAATGGAAAAGGATGTAGAGATGTCCCTCCAAAAAAAATATGTCAACAAGGTAGGGATGGTCACAACAAATGATCATGTGAAACCATCCCTCCGTCCTTTTACATTAAAAAAAATGTTTTTATTACTTGTCTATTTGCTGATTAATCTACCCTTACCTGTGCTGTGATATCCCTCATCCTTCAGGTAGGCAGGCCGCAGATTCTTCCCTCTCTGCACACCTTCATAGAATCACGAGCTGGTCAAACCCTTGGAATATATCTTTCAATCCTGACAAATATCACACTCTCACTCACGCCCTCTCTATCTCTGAAAGGACCATCTGGCAAACCCTCCCATCTACGTCCATAACAATCCTCTTGAGGAAGTTCAGTCATTCAAATTCCTGCCTCGATCAGCCATGATGTTTCTTGGGAAAACTACATTTCTAAGTTGGCCACCCAAGCCAGTTTTCCGACTCCATCATATGAAGTCCTTCCTTGGTGCACCTGAACTCGCATACAAGTACAAGCCTGGTGTTGGCTGAACAGCTAAGGTGGCTGGCTGAAGATCTCGGGGTCTTTGAATTTGAGTCCTTGTCAAAAATTCGTTGAAAGAACACCAGGTGGGTTGACTTAGCCTGTCATCCTTCTGTGGTTGGCAAAATGAGTACTAACTTACTGGTACCAGGGGCACTGCATCAGTGGCATAGCCATGCTTCCAGAAAATGATGCAACCAGTAGCCACAGACGGCATATGAAGCAACAACAATCCACCTACAAGTCTTTATGCTGTTCATGTTGTTCTGTTCCATCCAAATCCATTCAATAGTCGAGCTCCTCCACGAACCTCGACATTGTGTACACTGTGTGTGTGTGTGTGTGTGTGTGTGTGTGTGTGTGTGTGTGTGTGTGTGTGTGTGTGTGTGTGTGTGTGTGTGTGTGTGTGTGTGTGTGTGTGTGTGTGTGTGTGTGTGTGTGTGTGGAGGGGAGGTGAGGGTAAAGGAGATCCCTATGATTGTTCGATCGAACCTCCACGACACAATGTGGGGGTTTGTCGAGGAATTGCAGTCATCGCGCAAGCATTGGGACAGTTTGTCCAGCCCTGTTTTCTCTGGAATACCATGGAAAAGCAGCTTCACACTAACTAGGCTTCATTGGTTTGGTCAATGTATGGCATTGCTTGGCTTGGTGCGTCTGAATTAATCCACAAGTTTTTGAGATATCCTGCTCACAGCTTAATGGTGAGGGTGGTGGCCTTGGGATCATAGGAACCTGAGTTCAAATCCCACTTGGCTGTGGAATTAATACCAGGTGGGGTTGACTCTGCCTGTCATCCTTCCGAGGTTGGCAAAATGAGTGCCGGTATCCTGTGTCGGAGTGGCGACCCGTCCAGGATTGTGTCAAATAGCCAAGGAGACTGCTGAGGCAGCACCAACGCTCTGCACAGAGTATGGTCCCAATGGATGGATTAGTGAGTGCCAGGGAGTGTTTTAGGGCAAAAAAAAAAGAAATTGAAAAATTTGGAAAAAAAAAAGTTGAATCTTTCTAAAATCATTCTGTCGACGAAGCGCCTAAGCTTTTGTGGTGACGTAAAAGGTAATATCAAATGATCCCCAACCCCATTCCTGAGTGGGCGTACGGAAGTGTTTTCGGCACCCACCAAAAAAATAGAGAAAAAAAACAAAATTTGATTTCTTCAAAATGCCAACAGAATGAGAACAGCACCATGTCGCACCAGGTACTCCAAAGATGAAGGAAGATGTGTAATACCGGCTACCACCAAAGGTGGCGCCATTTTCACCACAAGTCAATTTTGGAGTTTCAGGGACATCTACGTTTGCTCCATTGGAGTAATATTGTAGATGAGTTACTTTAATTTCCCCAAAGTGGGTTTAATGCATGATAATGGGGTTACTACGGGCCAATTGTTGTCGGGGATGCACGTCTCAAGACGTTTAGCATTGCAAACAGCCGGTGCTTCACGACCCCCAGAAGCGGATGGAATCGTGTCCGCGGAACCGGGCCGGATCCCCGTGGACCTCTTTGCCGACCCAGGGTCAGGTGGGGGAAACGATAACTGCTCAATCGGCCCGTTACATGGGAGTAGAGGACCGCGCATCTTTGACGGTGGAGTCAACGTCATGCTCGTCACTTTGCAAACCAATCGCACGTTCGGAGTGGAAACCCACTCGTAAAAAAAAAGGAACCTAAATACTTTTATTTACATGAAACATTCAAAATCTCAACGGATTATTCTGCGTCACATCACGAAGACTGGAATACAAAAGCGAGAAAAAATCTGGCCGAGGAGAGGGAAAGGGAAATAAATAGGATAAGGAAAGACGTCACAAAAAGGTTACCTCTTGCAGGTGAAACAATGGAATGTTGCGGCTCGGCGAAACATCTTTTGAACCCAAAGAATGGTTATTTGTGTCATTGTGAAAACCGATGCCTTGATCGTTTAGCACCGTCAACTCAAAAGGAAAGACTTTTCGAAAGAAAACCTTCAACGGAATATTTCTAGGAACATGCTATAAGTCTTCTCTTTCTATAAGAAGGTTGGTTCCCCTTTGAGAAACTTTTTTTTTTGTGCTGATAATGCTTTTTATGTTTTTACTTGTATATCTTCACCCGACCACAATACTCGTATCTTGCCAGGCTTCAACTGGTCTGGCTGACACAAATAAATAAATAAATGAACAAACCGATGAGAATTTTGCAGGCCGTAACGGACCGGAGGGTCTTTCGCATCAACTAGCTTGAGAGTTGAGATGCCAGCATGATGCCGTGTGTACACAGCCGAGAGGATTGCGTGCGGGAGGCTTTCTTAAAGCCAGACTGTCTCAAAATCTGGATATCGGGATTTTTTTTCCTCGTTTCAGGCCTTAGGTTGATGGCCTGGGATGGGCCAGGCTCTGTGCCAGTTGAATTTTTTTTGGCCTTGCAGTTGATGCTTTGCGTGCTTCGAAAAGCGGATTTGTCCTCCGACGTTGGCCGGATCGTGTCTAGTGATGGGAATATATGAGCACGCTGCACGCGTTCTACCTGATGACCGTACAGGTGTGTACAGAGAAAGCTGAGATGGAGGCATGGCCTTAGCTTACAGGAAATGAACTTGAGCAGCATCGTAAACTACTGAGAGGGGGAACAGAGAGTCGGCGTACAAACTACTAAGAGAGATCCACCTGTGATATGACAAAAGGTGTGTGTATGCGTCATGATTGAAAGCGTGTAGCTTCAGCACACTAGCATAATCAAATCGTCGGTGGGATTTAAAAATCCCGGCACAAGCACAACAAAATGGATGGCTCGCTGCAGATACGCCGGGTAAAAGAAGATCTATTCGCTTTAGGTTGGCAGAGCGTACCGTTCATCTTAAGCTCCTAAGCACGAAGCATTAATGCAAGCTGCAATGCTAAAAGATATACACGTCTCGCAGAGGGCTCATGCATTCCTTAACCATCTGACCCACCCGGAGAGAAGAGAGGATGAAGCTTGAGCTCGAAACCAGCACGTTACTCATTCGTCGATAAACGTGGCTATGTAAGCAAACCTTTCATACAACAAGTAACTGCAGCCTTCTGACTCAGAAGCAACCTTACAGTGGGCTTTTGATGGGTTCCTTTGTTTGCACCACCGAGCTCGGGGACGTGATCTGACACTTTCATTCTGGTGTTGCCATCTTGAGTCGTCTGCATCGTTGCGATGACCCTAATGTGACCTCGCACCTTCCGGCGTCACCTTTGAAGCGGCTGAGCACAAATTGCAGTCACAAGGAAGTTGGGACGCAGAACCTTCAATGTCCATTCACCATGCCGGCCTGAACCCATCTTCTCACCATCCCAAATTTCTCCACAAAGTCCAAAGTACTCTTGGAAGGTTTTCTGTTATGGTGTTAACTCGCTCCTCATACTGCGAAACCTCAGTTGGTTTGTTCATCGCGCCCCTTCAAGAAGCAAAACGGTCCGGTCCCTGCTTCGACGTCTCTTTGCTTTTGCCTTTATCCTTGTGGCATCCCGTCTCGGAGACCAGGGCTATTTGAGAATCCATTCGTTAACTGTCAGGAGAGATGACAAAGAACGAAGCACGTTAGTACAGCGCTGGTCAGAGGATTTCCAATTCTCCATCACCTGTTAACAAATTGCCTCCAGGGCAGTGTGCAGACAGCCCTCGTGGGTTTTTAGGAGGCTATTCCAAATGTGATGTTCTTTGCACTAGACTGGCTGTGAAAACCAGACAATATAAAGTGACAAACAAGCTATTTCCAAAGGAGCAAGCTTTTAGAACTACAACGGCACTTGGTAGAGAACATACCTCCGCAAGACCGAACAGTTTACGTTTTGTATCCCACTGATAGGCCGGATGTGAATCCGGACCTGAACCAAAATTTAATAAACTTGTTCAGTTCTTGTCACCGAACCAACTTCGATCCGGGTGAGTCAAAATCACTTTTAAAATTCTTGCGTCCGGATTCCGATCTTCACCAAAATCTAATAATTTCTTCATTGTCACACACCCAACCTGTCTCCTAGGTTTTGTCTGAATTAATCGACAAGTTTTTGAGATATCCTGCTCAAAGACAGACAGACAGACAGACAGACAGACAAACAGGGTGAAAACGTAACCTCCGACCACCTTCGTTGGTGGAGGTAATTAGAGCTTGAGCTAGTGATGCAGGCTTGAGAACATTTTTACAAAACTAAGGGTAAAAAAGTTAGAGGCCGTTGGTTGAATTCTTCCGAATGACCTGGAACAACAAGAACTATTTGAAAAGCCAGAAAAACCCCATCCAGGTAACAATGCCAAATACTTTTCTTGGATACACATAATGTGAGATAACATGCTATTGTGTCAGTCTGCCTTAGGATGAGTGGAACATCAGTCCTGAAAGTGTGAATCAACGCGCTGAGCGTTGCTTGCCGGCCATGCGCACCCCTGTACTGCAGCTTTCGGGGTTTTTTATTGGGACAGTCCTTGCTTGGCGTGCTGAAGTTGATGTTGGTGCGGATGCAGCGATTTCCCAGGGGCTTTGTCGGCCGAACGTTGTCGCTCATGCTGTGAAAGATTTGAGACGGCTGGTTCTGGCTCAGCAATCGTAGGGAGTGAATCTACGGTGAGGAGAAAAGGACGAGGAAGGGTAGTTATCTTCCTGGAAATGGCTGAAAATGCAGATACGGATTAATGGCACACGGTATCATAATCCCAATAATAGGACTTAGGCAGAAAGGGTGACTGTGATATATACATATATGTATGTATATATATATATATATATATATATATATATATATATATGATATAAATCTCATTCTAACCACTGACTCACTCACTGATATTAAAGATCGGTACCTACCAGGTGATGTAGACGTAAAAAGCTGAAATTTTGCGTGCCGACAGACATCGAAGCCAATCCACCAGGAAAAAAAAAGAAATCACAGAACCGTCGGAAAGCGTCCGTAAATGAAACTAAATTTTTTTAAAATAATTAAATGAAAAAAAGTAAATTAAACAAAACCAAAAGCGGGTGAGCGACCCGACACAATGGGGCAGCACGGTTTGTTATTGCTTACAATGTGTAAGCACACCCCACTAGTGTGTATATATATATATATATATATATATATATATATATATATATATATATATATATATATATATATATATATATATATATATATATATATATATATATATATATATATATATATATATATATATATATATATATATATATATTATGAGCGGGCGTAGTGGCGTGCGCCTGTAATCCGGCGACTCAGAGGCTTGGGTTGGAGGATCGCTTGAAGACGGGAGCTCTGCACTGGGCCGCGCAATGAGAGGGTGT